>NW_027182866.1:660000-960000 GCF_041146395.1 Eulemur rufifrons | reverse complement strand
GAAGGGAAGCATCTGGGGTCCGCAAGGGCAGGCCAGGCAGCACAGGGCCCCCTCCACAGGAGGGGGCTCATGGCGCGTCTCCCAAGACCAGTATTAATCTGGAAGTTTAATCCTGAAACTGGAAACAGCGTGGGTGATGGGACATTAAACAGGTCCTCTGAAAAGAGGTGCTAAAAAGGTGGGGGAACCACAGTCACAAGCTTCCTGAGCCTGAGCCCGGGCACCCCACAGCCAAGACATTCCCCCACAACTGCCCGGCCACAGATGGCTGCTGGGGGACAGGCAGTGGCTCACCCTGCCTGCGACCCAGCACCTCGGGAGACCCAGTGGGCATCCCGGGAGGCGGGATGATTACTTCAGGCCAGGAGCTCGAGAACAAATGCCCCTGGAGCCAGCAGGGAAGACTCGGGCAAGAAGGTGAAGGTGTCCCGGCCTCTGCTGTCCTCAGGGACTGTGCGGGGGCTCCTGTAGTCCCGGGCACCCAACCAGAGTGAGCCCAGGCTCATATGCACCCCAGACCCGCCAGGGAACCCCGAGTGCAGGGGTGCACGTGAGAACGCATATCCCTCCAAGCCTGGCAGGCCCTGCATGCGGCACAGACCCCAAACCCGCTCCCCGCCCGGCCTCAGTGGGCCGGTCAGGCCAGCCTGCCCACACACCGGGGACCACCCTCCCAGCAAGGTGGGCACCTCGACCAGCCCAGGGCAGCCCAGGACGGGGACAGGCACTTTGGGCAGGAGAGGGGCTCTCATGAACTTGCCCACCCCAGAGGCTGGCCCCCGGAGGGCCCTGCAAAGTGCCAGCTGGGACCTCCAATAGTCGGGCCGGGCCTGCCCTCCCCTGTGTCTAGGGGACCAAACGGAAGGGAAGTGGGGAGTGGCTGGCCATTGAGTCCCTGCGTTCCTGCCCCACCCCCAACCCCTCTGGAGAGACGGGACAGCCTGAACTTTTCACCTTGGGCTCAGACTCCAGAGAAAGGCCACGGAGGTGTCTGCCTGGGAGGCGTCTGCAGCTCGCTGCCCTCCCCTCCCCCTCCAGAAATGTGTATTGCCCGTTTTACGATCACCAGATGGCAGCCTGGGGACCTCCTCCCATCACCCACCCGACCGCCTGACCTCATAAACGGGACAAAGCCCAGGACGTGTGGACACACCCCCAGCCAGCCAGGGCCCAGCGCAGGAGGCTCGAGGTCACCACTGCGAGGGACCTGAAGGAAGCCGGGACTGAGGGGCCCCGGGACAGGGGCAGGCTGAGGACCGAGCCCAGTCCCTGCACTGTCAGCCTGCTGCCCCGGCTTTGCACGCTGGGACCCCTCGGCCCCCTCACTCGCAGCAAGGTGCTGGCCAGACTTCACTGCCCGGCCACAGGAGCCGAGATGACCAGGGCGCAGCCACCCCTGGGCCAAACCCCAGCCAGTGGGGGCGCGAGGGGGAGGGGTGAGCCTATCCAGCGACGCAGCAGCCACCTGACACTGTCCAGAGCCCTGAGGGGCAGCTCCAGGCCCAGCACACGGCAGCATCCCGGTGCCCAAGGCCAGTTCAGAGATGACGGGAAGGAAACAGGGACGTGCAGGGACCAGCCACGGTGCTACTGCCCCAGGGTCCATTTCTGTCCACGAAGCGAAGGTCTAAGGCAGCAAAGCTCATTGTCACAACCCAAGAGCGAGATGCCATCAGAGCCACAAGACCTGAACACAGACGACCCCAGCCTACAAAATGGCTTCGCTGCAGGAAATGCCAAAAGCTGCTAAGGACAGACGATTTAGACGGGCCCCACTGGTGACACCGTGGGGGCCCCGCAGTGTGGTCACTCCCTTGTGGATGCTCATGTCACCGTCCACACAGTCCCTGGCTCCGCCCCAGGCACGGCCACAAGGCTCTTCCCTCCCAGAGCTGAATGTGCAGAAAGAAACAAGCACAGCAGTGGGGCTACTAGGGACAGAGGGCACAGTCCCCAGGTCCCCTCCCGTGCGGCCCCCAGCTGCAGGCTCCCACTATACTGGCCTGCTGGTCCCTGTGCCCCCCATGTGGCATCAACTGTACCCAGGGCCCCTCTGCCCCCGCACTGCAGCCCTCACAGCCAGCGGGAAACCACCAGCCTCACCTCTCCGTCCAGGCGGAAAGTCAGGCCCAACGCCCCACTTGGCCAGGGAAGAGCGGACAGGAACCTCCCCCCAAACCACCAAGGACCAACCAATGTGGCCCCACGGCTGCCCTGTGGCCAGCTCGGCACCACCAGGGAAGCTGGACGGGCCTCTGCACCTGGATGCAGCTCCCCAGGTGGTTCGTGAGCCCACGGGGGATCTGGCTCACCCCTCAAAGCCCCTTGTCAAGTCCTCACTCGTGTATCAGCTGCACTCGCATCACAGAGCCTTGGCAGGAAGCAAAACACCGCCCAGAGCCACAGGTCCCACCGCCCAGAGCCACGGCACTGCCACACCGCCCAGAGCCACGGCACTGCCACACCTCCCACCGCCCAGAGCCACGGCACTGCCACACTGCCCAGAGCCACGGCACTGCCACACCTCCCACCGCCCAGAGCCACAGGTCCCACCGGCCAGAGCCACGGCACTGCCACACCTCCCGCCGCCCAGAGCCACAGGTCCCACCGGCCAGAGCCACGGCACTGCCACGTCTCCCACCACCCGCCCACAGGCTCAGCACCTGTTCCACGCAGAGGTGTGTTCTGTGGTGGGGACGTACAGCTGGCTTTGTCCACCTCTACTCTCACTCGCCACCTGGTTACAGGTTGTCTAGCAGCCTCCAGGGAGGAGCCCAAGGGGTAAGGGGACACATGCAAGGGTGATAGCAGCAACAAGAAGGCACCAGCTTCACGGAGCCAGGGCGCACCCCCTTCCCCCACAACCCAGGAGGAGCTGGGGTGCAGCCCCCTCCCTGAAACCCAGCAGGCACCTGGTCCAGGGCTGGGGAGGAGTCAGATGCGCCTGGCCGCTGCCAGTTCCAAGCAGCACCCTCAGAAGGATCCTGCGCCCTGGTCCGTGAGAATATGCTTCTAGAAGAGTGACGTCCATGGGGTGGTGCTGCCAGCACCCAAGCAACCACGGCCAGCAGTGGCCACAGAGCGCAGGCCCCTTGAGGACCTCCATCCTCCCCCTGGAAGTGGCCTTGGGTTCAGGCTGTGAACCAGAACCAAAGCGTGACCTAGGAAGTCTCATAGAACATGCACTTCTGCTCCTGCACCTGTGTCTCAGAACAGTCTAGAAACACAAAGTCCACAATCAACCCCACACATCAGGACACCCGGGCCACGAAGGCATCTGTGTTCCCGGAAGCAGGCTCGGGAGCAGGGCTGTGAGTCCGAGGGCTCTCGGGGACCCTCCCCAGGACACGCCTCCCCCTGTGCTCTGGCCACACCCAGAGTGGAGCAGAGCACCGACCACACAGCCCCTGAAGCCCCCCGGGACTCCTCATGAGAACACGGCACCACCTCAGGCCTAGCCAAATCCCAAGCCACCAGCCACGCCTTTGGCCCTGAAAGAAGGCTCTAGAAGGAACGGGATACCGAAACATGGAGAGGTCTGTCTCCCAACAACGTGACACGAGAGGATGCAGGCCACTGCCACCACTCTGCTCCAGCCTGACGCGCACATGCCCCTTCCTAGCTCTCAAAGGGATCAGAATGCCTGGAAATTTTTGCAAACAAACTGAAAAATTCAATTTTATCACTGCTCAAGCTGAATTTTGAGTGGCACTCGGTACCCCCTTCCTGACAGCCGGCCCAACTGTTGACAGCCCTGAGTTTGCAGGTGTTACTGAGAGCTGTGCGGACCCCGGCTTGTCACAGAACCAGCTCAGCGCTGGCTCAGTGCGGTTGCCAGTCTGAATAGCCACAATCATGGCACTTTGTTCCCAATCAACTCCAACTACAACTGAAAAGGCAGTGATGACGACGTTAACAAAACGAATTTGATGTAGCCAAAATTACTGCCAAAGGAAAACATATCCGCTCACAATGGATGCGCCAGTCAGCACAATTCAGCAATTTTTTTAAAACCTGCTACCATGGAGCGGGATTTGCTCACCTTCCTCCCACAGTAGAGACCACCCCCAAGGACCTGTCACTTCAGAGTCTCAAGTTATTTCTGCTCTGAGTCTGATGCGAATTCAGTCCTAGAGCAACTTTCTCCCACGACAAAGCCTCGGCCTGAGAGGAAGCCTGGGCTGTGGCATCCACAGCAACGTCTTCATCTTCTATCTCATTTTTCTAATGGACGTACGAAGAGAGCCTGAGTAGAGAAGCTGAAAGTCACCAATGGATGTGGCCACGATCACACTGTGGGGCGGGAGCGGCCGCAGGGACCCACCCTCCCCTGGCATGGCCAAAACCCAGACAAGACGCAGGAGGCAACAGCCCTTGAGACCCTGGACACCTGCTAGGCACCGATGGTCCCTGTGCTCTCCGGCTACCCAGCTCACTGCCACCAGAGCTTCCATTCATGGTGCAAGAGGGGACCCAGCAGACCCCGGAGTTGACATGGAACAGACAACTCAGGGAGACCAGTGTGGCTGCAGCACACAGCACAGAGCCGCAGAGAGGACTGCAGGGCCCCTCGAGGACTCGGCAGAGCCCAGGCCAGTGCGTGCACATGAGGAACTGCACGAGGCCAGGGGTAGGCCCTGTGCCCACCCAGCACACAGGAGAACCCTGGACACGCAGGGCCCTGGGTCCTCAAGAAGTTTGCCAGAGTGACGGGGAATGATTCGCCCTAGACAGAGCCCTGGTCTGAACCACCTAAAAAGGCACAGAAAGGATCAGGCCACCTCCCAGTAACTCAGCTGCATCCCAGACAGGGCTCGACAAGATTTACAGGAATACAAACACCAGCACCTGAACAGGTAGACCTCGACATGTCTGGCACCCAAAGAGCAGGAAGACTGAACCACAATGAGGAGAATCATCGATCAATGAAAATGACCGGAACTGACACAGGCGTGAGAATTCGCAGGGGCATCGGAGCCATTTCTAGAGCTGTGCTCCACATGCTGAGCCAGTTAAACAGAGACATAAAAGGTACGATCAAGTCCCAAATCGAGCTTCTGGAGATGAGAAACACGCCAGATGGGAGTACCCGCAGAGGGGACATCACGGAGGAGACTGGTGAACACGGACGCACAGCAGCAGAAACTACCCGCGACAGAACACAGACAGGCAACGCGGGAGAGAAGGCTGCGAGCCGGGACCGCGCCACGTGCCCGACACGCACGTGAGCAGAGCGCTGGAGCAGGCGTCTTCCAAACTTAACTGCACCCATAAACCCACAAAGTTCAGTAACTCCAAAGACATGCAACGTGGAGAAAGCCACAGCAAGGTGCACCAAGATTAAGTGACAAGGAGCAGGCCTTGAAGAAAGGCTCGCCACGTGGGGAGGACGGAACCACCGGAGCCTCCTCTCTGGGAACACACGGGAAGAGCCCGGAGGAGCAACGGCTTCAAAGGACTGAAATCTTTTCATGAAAAAGTCAACCGCGATGTTCGTAGGGCATAAAACAAACAAATAAAAAGTCAACCTAGAACTCTATACCTACGCAAATGCCTTTCAAAGACAAAGGGAAATACAGGCATTTTTAGATACACGAAGCTGGAAGAACTCGCACCAGCAGACCCGCACCACAAGGAATGTTAAATGACGTCCGTCAGGCAGAAAAAACAGCACCAGACAATCCTACATCAACACAAAGGAATAAATAGTAGCAGAAATATTAAATACTTGGATAAATATATAAGGTTTTTAAAATTAAAGTCCCTTTAAAAGACAGTCGTTTAGTCATAAACAACAACAATGCATTGCAGGTTTATGACGTAAGTAAAAGAAAACTGCTCGACAGGAAGCCAGACAGGAAGCCAGACGGCAGAACGGGAACCTCTGGCAGCCAGTGCCTGCGCTGCGCGGAGGCTGCGGTGCCCCTGGACGGCAGCGGCGCAGAGGTGTGCGCGTAAACCCAGAGGAATCATTCCGACGACAAGAGTAGACAGCAAATAAGCCAGCAAGGACACGGGCCGCTCAGCGACGGGGTACGCTGTGACAACGCGCTGTCGTGCGATTCTGTGCACAGACCCGCACAGACCCGCACAGACCCGCACAGACCCGCACAGACCCGCACAGACCCGCACGGCCGCCAGCGGCACCAGGCCACCACCGCACACTCCAGGCAACTGGAACACAATGGTATTTGTGTATCTAAGCACATCTAAATATGGAAAAGGAACAGAAAAAATACGGTACTATAACCTCATGGGACCATCACTGGCCAGAAAGTCGTCATGTGGTGCACGAGCATGTTTTATTTTTATGATTAATCCAAAAGAAGTCATTAAAAAGGGAATAGAGAACGAGACAAAGCTTCAAACCTGATCATCGGTGACCACACTGAGTGTCAGTGGTGTGACTGTCACACTGAGTGTCAGTGGTGTGACTACCACAGAGTGCCAGTGGTGTGACTACCACACTGAGTGCCAGTGGTGTGACTACCACAGAGTGTCAGTGGTGTGACTACCACAGAGTGTCAGTGGTGTGACTACCACAGAGTGTCAGTGGTGTGACTGTCACACAGAGTGTCAGTGGTGTGACTACCACAGAGTGTCAGTGGTGTGACTACCACAGAGTGCCAGTGGTGTGACTACCACACTGAGTGCCAGTGGTGTGACTACCACACTGAGTGTCAGTGGTGTGACTACCACAGAGTGTCAGTGGTGTGACTGTCACACTGAGTGTCAGTGGTATGACTACCACACTGCGTGTCAGTGGTGTGACTACCACACTGCGTGTCAGTGGTGTGACTACCACACTGAGTGTCAGTGGTGTGACTACCACACTGAGTGTCAGTGGTGTGACTACCACACTGAGTGTCAGTGGTGTGACTACCACTGAGTGTCAGTGGTGTGACTACCACACTGAGTGTCAGTGGTGTGACTGTCCCAACTAAAAGGCACAGATTGTCAGGCTGCAGAAAACAGTCATATGCAGCCTACAAAAAACCCATTTTAAACATAAAAATGAAGAGGTTAAAAGTAAAATATTGGAAAGAGATATTCCATGCTAACAATAGTGAAAAGAAAACTAGAATAGCCATATTATTGTCAAAGTAGATTTTAGAGCAAGAACTATGAACAAGGGACAACAAAGACATTTCATGATGATATTAATAAAAGGTCAAGTGAAGGTCAGGTAACCAAAAAACAAAAACAATGCAACTATTTACAAACCTACAAAATACATGAAGCAAAAAATGACAGAATGGCAAGGAGACACACACAAACACGAGAGACTTCCGCAACCTCCAGTCAATAAAGGATAGAACAGTGGCCAGAAAACCAGCAAACCCACGGCAGATCCAGACACACCGTCGGCAGCCTGCCCTGACCAACGCCTGCAGGACGTGCACCTACACGGGAGCACACGCGTTCTCCAGCACACAGAGCATTTGCTGACAGACTATGCCAGGCCAGGAAACACGTCTCAATAACCTCAAAGGAGTCACATCAAGGTATGTTCTCTGACCACAGTGGAATTCAATTAGAAATCAGTAAGACAAATCTTTCTGGAAAAATCCCAAATATTTGGAAACTAAGAAACATACTTCTAAATAACCCATATAGAACAGAAGAAATCAAAAGGTAATTAGAAAGTATTTTGTCCTGAATGAAAATTAAAACACAACGTATCCATCTGTGGGACTCCACTAAAACAAGACTTAGGAGAAAACTCACAGCACTGAATGCTTACATTAGAAAACAGAAAGGTCTCAAATAAGTGGTTCAGCTTCCAACTTAAGGAACTAGAAAAAGGGTGAATTCAACCCAAAGCGAGACAAAGAAAGGGAACTATAAAGATCAAAACGTAAATTAATTAAAGAGAAAACACAAAAAGTAACAGAGGCAATCAATGAAACCAAAGCGGGTTCTTTGAGATCAATGAAATTGATGAACCTCTAGACAGAGGGATCAAGGAAAAAGAGAAAACGCCAGCGCCAGGGACGAGAGGCAGGCATCACCACTGATTCCCGAGGCCAGTGAAAGAGTGACAGAACCTGCCACTGGGCTCATGCCTGAGGTGGTCCCAGCTACCCCAGAGGCCCAGGCAGGAGGATCGCTCGAGGCTGCCAGGAGTTCAAAACCACTCTGGGCAACACAGCCAGACCCCATCATTAATAATAACTTAAAAAAGAATAACAGGGTGCGGTGGCTCACGCCTGTAATCCTAGCACTCTGGGAGGCCGAGGCGGGTGGATTGCTCAAGGTCAGGAGTTCGAGACCAGCCTGAGCGAGACCCCGTCTCTACTAAAAATAGAAAGACATTACATGGACAACTAAAAATCTATATAGAAAAAATTAGCCGGGCATAGTGGCGCATGCCTGTAGTCCCAGCTACTCGGGAGGCTGAGGCAGTAGGATCGCTTAAGCCAAGGAGTCTGAGGTTGCTGTGAGCTAAGCTGACGCCACGGCACTCACTCTAGCCTGGGCAACAAAGTGAGACTCTGTCTCAACCAAAAAAAAAAAAAAGAATAACAGGGGAGTATAAACAACCTTATGCCAATAAACTGCATAATTTAGATGTGAGCAAATTACCTGTGTAACACAAACTAAAACTCTCAATGAAGAACAGATAAACTGAACAGCCTATACGGTTAAAAACTTCCCACAAGCAGGTTTCAATGGTAAGTTCCAACAAACATTTTAAAAAGAAAGAAGGAATACATCCCAAAATCATTATACGACTCCAGCATTACTCTGATACTAAAACCAAAGACGTTATAAGGAAAGAAGGAAAAAACCCTACAGACCAATTAGTGTCCCCCATGAATATCAATGCAAAAATTCTAAACAAAATTTTAGCAAATAAAATTCAACAATATTCAAAAATAATAATATACCATGACTAAGGGGGTTTTATCGCAGGAACAAAAGATTGCTTTAGCATCCCAAAATTAGTCAATAATTTACCTTATTAACCAACCAGAACAGAAAGATATTCACCATATTGATCTCTCAGTAAATGCAGAAAAAGCATCTGATAAAAGTAAACTAGGAATAGAATCCCAAGGATTTCCTCAGTCTAATAAAAGGTATCAAAAAGAATCCCATGCACAACCTCAGGCTCAGCGGTGAAGACTGCATGCGCTCTTTCTGGGAACAGGAACAAGGATGTCCCTGTCCTCAAGCCACGGCTACTCCAGCTGTGTGATCGGGCAGGACAAATAAATGGCACCCAGACGGAAAGGAAGCAGCAGAACTGGCTGTATTTGCAGATGACGTGATCACCTGTGTAGAAAATCCGATGGAAACTACAAAAAAGCTACTAGAATAAGTGAGTTTGGCAAGGTTGCAGGTTACAAGATCAATATGCAAAAATTAATCAGCTATAGTATTTCTAGAAGAAAACAGGAGATAACCTTTGCGGCCTTGAGTTAAGGAAGGATTTCCCCACTGGGAAAGCAAAGTACAAGCCAAGAGAACAAACTGGAAAGTGCACTAGGTGAAAAATGTTTAATTCCACTCTTCAAAAGACATGGTTAAGAAAAAAGAAAGCGGCAACAGGAAGAAGGTCTTTGGGAAACTTAAGTATGAAAACAGACTTGCATCCATATAAAGAACTCTGAAAACTCAACGATAACAACCCAATTTAAAATAATGGGCAAAAGTTAAAACAGACACTTCAGCAAAGACAACCTGTGATTAGCAAGTAAGTGTGCGCGCGCGCACACACACACAGAGAAGATACTTACGATCCTCAGTAATTAGGGAAATGCAAATTAAAACCACAATGAAATGCCACTTCACACCTATTAGAAGGACTAAACTTACACAGCCTGGCGGCAGGTGGCTTGTGCCTGTAATCCCAGCACTTTGGGAGGTTCACCCCTGGAGGCTAGGAGTTCCAGAAGGGCCTGAGCAACATAGCCAGACCTGTCTCTACAAAAAATAGAAAAACTAGGCATGGCAGAGGCTGAGGCAGGAGGATCACTTGAGCCCAGCAGTTTGAGGCTGCAGTGAGCTATGATGATGCCACGGCACTCTAGCCTGGGCGACACAGTGAGACTCTGTCTCAATCAATCTAATAAAATTACAAGGCCTGACCACAACAAGTCCTGGTGGATATGGAAGAGCCGGAACTTCCCTCCATTGCCGGAGGGAAGGCTGTATGGTACAGCCACTTTGGAAGACAGTTTGGCAGTTTGTAAAAAACATAAACAAATATACGATCCAGCCATTCCACATCTAGGTATCTATCCAAGGGAATAAAACTTGTATGTTCCTAAAAAAATTTGTATGGAAATATTCAAAGCCACTTTATTTTTAATAGTCAAGAGCTGGAAACAACCCCAGTGTTCCAACAGGTAAACGGACGAACAAACTGTGACACAGCCACACAACAGAACACTACCCGCCAGTAAAAAAGAATGAACCATGATACGCACAATTCCAAGAGTCTCAAAATAATTACAGTGAGAAAGAAATCAGACCCCCAAAAAAGAAGATATATGATTTCCTTCATATAAAGCTCTAGGGAAGGCCAACTGACCTCGAGTGCCGGAAGCACCGTGGCGGCTGCCTGAGGAGAGGCCGGGGTAGGCAGGACAAACTTCTAGGTGACAGGTTCAGTATCTCCCCAGCAGTGACGTTTTGCCCATGTGTACGTACATCAAAAGTTATCAAACTGTATACTTTAAGTACACACAGTTTATTGTATGTTAATTACACCTCAAAGAAAGCTGCTTTACAAAGTAACTATACAGCAATTATCCCAACTAGACCCTTTATATTCTAGGATTTGTCTGTTCCGTAGCTTTAAGCAACTCCACAGGTCAAGACAAACATAAATTAACAGCCTGAAGCCACCATTTCTGCTGTGGTTGACCCCAAATATCTCCTTTTCCATCCCAAAAAATTTCACAAAAATAGTGCTGCACTGCATTACAATTATTTCTTTCTCTAGATCAAAAATCTGTAAGCTTTTCTCTGGAAAGGGCCAAATCATAAATATTTTTGGCTTTGTGGGCCATGTGCCAATAAAACTTTATTTACAAACTCGGGTGGGGGCAGGAGTTGGCCAAGTGATCCCAGGAACAGCAGCAGCCGTGTCACCTGGAACCTGTTAGAAACACACATGGTTCCAGAACTCTGGTGGTGGGGACTAGAGACATGTCATGGAAGAAGCCACACCATGACCCCCATGATTCCAAAGCTTGCGCCTGCCCCGCTGCAGCTCTAGAAAATCGTGGACTGACGAACTGACCCAGTTTACAGGGACAAACCCCAGGCAAATGCCCAACAGCTGAGAGGCCACAGACCACACTCCCAGGCAGAGCCCTGCGTGGTCTTGGATAAAACCTAAGACTGCGGACCAAGGACACTCATGAGGGTGGGGGGCAGGCAGAAAAAAGAGAAAGGAAAACGAGACCCTTCCTGATAAACCTGACACTGAACGGCCAGTGTCGGTTCTTTTCATTTCTTGACTGACAAGAGTTTCAAGCCTTTTGAAAAAACAGTTCTAAAACGCCTCTGCGTACATCCATCCTTGACTCCGTATCACATTCAACAAAATTCACCACTGAATCACCCTTTGGGAACAATTAAACCTCAGCATCTTAGGACTGGAGTATCTGAGCTGTTCCTCCACACACCAACCACGACCGTGCTACGCCAGACACTGAACATCGGGGTCCAAGGTCCATGAATCCTGTACGTACATAAACACACACACACACACACACACACACGTGCACGCACACGACAACAAACCCTGGTTATCTGAGGGTGACTTCTGGTTAAAGCCACAAAGAAGGCCGGGCACAGTGGCTCACACCTGTAATCCCACACTCTGGGAGGCCGAGGCGAGAGGATCGCTTGAGCCCAGGAGCTCGAGACCAGCCTGAGCAAGAGACCCCATCTCTACCAAAAACAGAAAAATTAACCAGGCACAGTAGCACGCGCCTGTAGTCCCAGCTACTGGGGAGGCTGAGGCAGAAGAGCCTCTTGAGCCCAGGAGTCTGAGGCCATGACGATGCCACTGCACTCTACCCAGGGTGACAGAGCAAGACCCTGTCTCAAAAAAAATAAAAGAATCAGAATTACTATATTTTCCTTTTTAAAGTAGCTCTTCATGCTCTTCCTTGCTCAATGCTTAAAATACCAACATTTACCTAAAAACTTTTGCAATTCCAGAGAAATTTCTCAAGAAGATATAATAACCAAAGGCTTCATGAGGAGTGAAACCAGCTTCCACACAGAAGAGAAAAAACCTGTTCTCTCCAAAGTGGCCCACAGCGCTGCCTCCAGTGAGGGAGGAGCTGTGTCACACTCGAGCACGCACGGGCAGAGGGCAGCAGCCATAGAGGAGGAAGTTTCACGGCTCCCAGGTGCCCCGCTGCTCCCCATTGCTGACCGGCACCCCCAACTTGACGCGCCAGATGCTCAGGAATTGCCAACGTGGGGAAAAGGCTACCCCTTTAAAGCTGAGGCCCAAAACCAACCACAGAAAGGAATTCAGAGGAAACCAATAGAAAAAATTGTCAAAAAAAAAAAAAAAAAAAAAAAAAACCAAAACCATAAAACATGTCTGTAGCAATAGAAGACAAAATATGGTGTCCACAAATCAAAACAGGTGGGAACTTTTACAAAAGAACATCTTAGAAAGGAAAAGGAAATCGTAGAAACTAAAAGTAGCTAAAAAAGTACAAGCTGATAAAGTGGAGGAAGTCTCCAGGGAGTAACACTGGGGACGTGGAGGAAGTGGGGCCACAGCAACAGGAGGACCTGCCACCCAAGACGACTGATGTCCAGCCGTAAGGACCCCCGAAGGAAAGAGGAGGAATGGAATGAAGCACAAGCAAATGTCACCAGTGTCATCCTGAAAATGGCAGAGAGCCTCCGGATGAGAGCCCAGTGGGTACTCAGGACAGGACCAAAAAGGACTCACCTCGCGGCACATCATGGCGACATTTCAGGTCCAACAGAAGGTTCCAAAAGTTCCCAAGAGACAGGCAGGTCACGCGCACGGGCTCGAGTCAGATGGCACAGGACTTCACCACGGGGACAGTGGAAGCAAAATGCCGAGAGGAAAGTCGACAGAGCATCCTGCTCCCAGCCCAACAAACACCGGTGGAAAATTACCCATTTTGCCACGCGACGTCCCAAGCACCTGTCCGCACAGCACGCTGCAGGCACCCAGATAAGGCAATGGACCCAGACGGGGGCCCCCTAGGCCCCCACACCAGCAAGCGGCAGAGACACCCAGGGCAAAGAAAGCTCCAGGCACAGCGGCTGGCAGCAGGCGGGCGCCAGCCGGCCAAGAGCCCCTGGACCACAGAGGCCTGTCCGGGAGGCAGGGGAGCTGGAGCCAGAGCGAACAGCCAGGGACCCTGGGAGACCCTGGGAGACCCGAGCAGGGAGCACAAAGTGAGGAGGAGACAAGGCCCAGCTCCGGGAACAGGGAGCGCAGGAGAAACAGGGCCAGAGACACAGCTGCAGGGCAGCAAGTGGCACCAACAGGAAATGACGTCAGCAGAGTGATTCGACAGGAAATGAGGTCAGGATAGAGTGGCCCAGACAGGAAATGAGGTCAGGACACACAGAGGTCCAGACAGGAAATGAGGTCAGTACAGAGTGGCCCAGACAGGAAATGAGGTCAAGACACAGAGTGGCCCAGACAGGAAATGAGGTCAGGACACACAGAGGTCCAGACAGGAAATGAGGTCAGTACTGAGCGCCCCAGACAGGAAATGAGGTCAGGACACACAGAGGTCCAGACAAGAAATGAGGTCAGGACAGTGATCTGACAGGAAATGAGGTCAGGACACGGAGAGGTCCAGACAGGAAACGAGGTCAGGACACAGAGTGGCCCAGACAGGAAATGAGGTCAGGACACAGAGAGGTCCAGACAGGAAATGAGGTCAGGACAGAGTGGCCCAGACAGGAAGTAAGGTCAGGACACACAGAGGTCCAGACAGGAAATGAGGTCAGGACAGAGAGGTCCAGACAGGAAATGAGGTCAGGACAGTGATCTGACAGGAAATGAGGTCAGGACACAGAGAGGTCCAGACAGGAAATGAGGTCAGGACAGAGTGGCCCAGACAGGAAGTAAGGTCAGGACACACAGAGGTCCAGACAGGAAATGAGGTCAGGACAGAGAGGTCCAGACAGGAAATGAGGTCAGGACAGTGATCTGACAGGAAATGAGGTCAGGACACAGAGAGGTCCAGACAGGAAATGAGGTCAGGACAGAGAGAGGTCCAGACAGGAAATAAGGTCAGTACAGAGTGGCCCAGACAGAAAATAAGGTCAGGACACACAGAGGTCCAGACAGGAAATGAGGTCAGGACAGAGTGGCCCAGACAGGAAATGAGGTCAGGACAGAGAGGTCCAGATAGGAAATGAGGTCAGGACAGTGATCTGACAGGAAGTGAGGTCAGGACACACAGAGGTCCAGACAGGAAATGAGGTCAGGACAGAGTGGCCCAGACAGGAAATGAGGTCAGGACAGAGAGGTCCAGACAGGAAATGAGGTCAGGACAGTGATCTGACAGGAAGTGAGGTCAGGACACACAGAGGTCCAGACAGGAAATGAGGTCAGGACAGAGAGTTCCAGACAGGAAATGAGGTCAGGACACAGTGATCAGGCAGGAAATGAGGTCAGAAGACACCCTCAGTCATAAAAGTCAGCCCCAAGGACAGATTTATCAAAACCCTAAGGCGCAGTAGTGTCGGCACACCTGGGCCAGGTGGTGCGAACAGGTCCCCTGTTAGGAGGACTAAACAGCTGGGCCAAGGGTCAAGGGGCAAAGTCCTCCTCTCTCAGATACGTGAAGCCAACAAAACACGCACAAGTGGAAGGTACCCACCTACAGCCAGTGGCAGAGGGCAGGACAGGGAGGCCAGCTGTGGTCGTCTGACTTTTGGTACTCTGACTACAGACCCCGTCCACGGGCCCCTTAACTAACAACAGAGGATGAAAAGAAAGCCCGCATGGGGGGATGACTAACACCAACAGGGAGAAGTCACCTGGGCTTGCAGGGCACGGGGGCCCGTCCACACCAAGTGCCACACGACTCAAAGGCGATGCCAACTGAGCCCAAATGCAGGGCACAGGCGTTGGAGGGAAAAACTGCTGTCTCGGCCGTCTCCACCACAGGGGCTCAGCAGAGGAACCAGGGGCTCCAGGGGCATGTGCTGGCGGCCTGTGCTGTCCTACTGAAAAAAGCCCGAGTCACACCCAAATGGCGACCACAGTCCAGCCAAGGCTGTGATGACTTCAAGAACAAAAAGAAGATTCCAACGCAGCTCCCACCTCCCAGTCCCCTTTCCCTGTCCCCAGCGGCGGCATAACCACGAGTCCAGCTGCAGCACCAGGCAGGGAAAGTGCCCGTCACTGCGCACAGGCAATCGTGGGCCGAATTTTCACCACGTCCAGACTGAAATTGAGAAAATTAAACGGAAAAGCAGCCAAATAAGCATCTAAATAGGATCTCAGCCTTCACAGTTTGGTGATTCCCAGGACAAGGCAGCATCACCACAGGGCTGCGAGGGACAGGGACACTCCAAGCACCCCAGGACACAGAGACCCACAAGGGGGAGGGCAGAACCAGGCCTCCTGCCCCTGCCATGAGCACCCAGGCTTGGGGACCAAGCTGGGCCAGCACCAAGCAGGCCCGTCCAGCCAGGCCACGCCTCCTCTAACAGACCTGCCAGACTCCACAGAGCCAACGCGTCAAGGTGAATAAGCAACTCCCACAGGGTCAAACCCCTCAGAGGAGAGGCCCACCCTGAGCCCACCTCATCATCATGGTGAACCCACCTGGAGCAGCTGGAATAATGAAGTCCGACCAAGAACCACGAGGTGCCGCTCAGGACAGCAGAGTGCCTGTGAGGACGTGCGAACACTCCACAGCCCGGACGCTGCTGAGAATGCCGCCTCCGTGCACAAGGCCGGGTTCCCCGACGGAGCCAGGAGCCCTGGCCCACCTCCCGCTATGAGATGGCTACCCTCCCCCAAAGCAAACCCCAGAGTTGAGTAGGGTGCCCACTGGAAGGCGCTGCCCCCCACGTCTCAGCACTGTTTCTCATACGGGACAAGCGTCCAAAATACAGAACCTCCAGCAATAACACGCCCTTGTCAACAGCACTCCAGACCGAGATGTACGCGGACCACCAGAACTGAACTCCCGGCAAGGCCTTTGTTGACAACACAACTCCACACGTCCCGTTACCGTGGGCTCCCCAGGGCAAGTTCGGCATCACTTGGGTGACATCCACTCTGGGATGTGGTGCACAGCGTGCACCTGAGGGCAGGCGCACACCAGGTTTAGGCACCTGCGGCCTCACCTCCCAGGGCCTCTGCAGATAGAGGCAGGCAGGGACACCAGAGCCAGCACACAGCACCTGCCAGAAAGCATCAGCCAGCCGGGCGCGGTGGCTCACGCCTGTAATCCTAGCACTCTGGGAGGCCGAGGCGGGTGGATTGCTCAAGGTCAGGAGTTCGAGACCAGCCTGAGCGAGACCCCGTCTCTACTAAAATAGAAAGACATTATATGGACACCTAAAAATCTATATAGAAAAAATTAGCCGGGCATAGTGGCGCATGCCTGTAGTCCCAGCTACTCGGGAGGCTGAGGCAGTAGGATCGCTTAAGCCCAGGAGTTTGAGGTTGCTGTGAGCTAAGCTGACGCCACGGCACTCACTCTAGCCTGGGCAAGAAAGTGAGACTCTCTCTCAACAAAAAAAAAAAAAAAAAAAAAAAAAAAAAGAAAGCATCAGCCAATTCCTGTCTCTTCATCCTCCAAAACGGTCCGTTGTTCCCTCTGGTCGCACTACTTCTGTGAGCACCAGGGAGCGTGCGGCTAATTCGTGAACAAATGTACACACGTTGGGAAAATGTCCTTGGAGCAAGTGAAGCCCCCAGATGGAGGCCGGGGCCTTTGGGGACATGGGGAGTGTGCAGGGAGGGTCTGAGAGAGCACAGTTGGCATGTCCTACGTAGCCCACTTTCTCACAGTGTCCCTCTGGGGATAGGCCTGTGCTTCCCCTGGGATATAAACAAAAAGACACATCAAAGTGACAATAAAAAGACTGCTCTTCGGGAAGCCCACTTTAAGGATGACTTGAAGGATGGCTTCCCGGCCTTTCTCCCCACGAGGCCACCTTTGCTAAATGTGGCAGTGGGTGTCAGACGGTGGTGTCGCCCACACTTGGGTGCTCTGGGCTCAGAGCAGGTGAGGCTGTGCTGTGGGTGGCATGCTGTATTTGCAGGAGAGCTAAAACAAATTTAATCAAATCACATCATGAAACATTCATTCCAATTCAGCAACCTTCACTTTCTTCTTGGAATGTTCAGTATTTCCAATCTGCTACTGGTGAGCTGGAACCTCCAGAAGGCTCTTCTGGAAGAGCTGAGCACCAGCCAGGCACTGGCCCTGGGGGAGGAGCCCGCACCCTGAGCTTGGGAGCAGCTGCGGGCACACGGGCCTGGTCCTCCGTGTCTCGGCCGCTCCTTTCCCCCAAGCTCCATCTTCTCTTCAGGCACTGATCGCAGAGCCCGACTTTTTGCTGAGTGCCACAGCATCACTCTGCTGTCGGCAGCTCAAACAGACAAAAGCTGCAGCAGGCAGAAAACACCCTGACGCAGAGGAACCCTGCAGGTAGGGCCAGATGGGACCGAGGGCCCAGGCTGTTTCGCCTGGCATGAGGACCTCCGGCACCCAGGGCAGCCCCTCCAGCCATCCCCATGGGCCCAAAATAACCTCCGTCAGGCCGTGACAAGGGCGAGCCCTTGTCTAAGACAACAGCATTCCACTTAGAACTTTCTCGGAGCAGCTGAAGCCAAATCAACCTTTCCTTTACCTTAAAAGACTTTTGAACATTTAAGGTAGAATGAGATTTGTTTTAAAACTGGGGGGGAAAAAAAAAGACAGTTTTCAATCCTCAGTGTCTTAAGCTGTCCCCACCCACTCTGAGCTCCTCTTCCTTCCTGGTCCCACTCACCCAGGTGGGGCTGTGCAGACCTGACGGCACCACGGGGCCCCTTGCCAGTGTGCAAAGCACGGGGGAGATGAACATGAGTCCCACATGCCCTGGCGTGTCTGGGCACAGCCACTGCCAGGGACAGCGAAATGTCAACTGGGCGCAACAGCTGGGGAGGCCTCCAGACGTGGCCAGATACACCACAGCTCAGCCATGCTGTCCTCAGAGCCAAGGCACGGGAGGGAGGACGTCATGTGGCTTTTACAATGATCGGTGACAACCAGACTCAGGGAAATGGCCAACATCCACGTGGAGAACAACACTTTACCACTCATTTTTCTAGAAAAAGCCACCTTGCGCAAAACACGACTGTGGCTGAGACTGGCGAATGTGTCAGGTAAACTTAGCTTCACCAGTAACGTGCGACCACTGCGTGGTTCCAGCCCTCACAGATGGCTGCCCCGAGGAGGCACCGCCCAGCAGGCAAGGCCCCCGTGGGAGGAGGGAGGAGGACCGTGTGCAAGTTTGGGCTGAGCCTCCAACTGAGTCCCAGCCACTGGATAATCCGGTTAGGAGTCGACAAGCCACACAACGCGGCCACCAGTCGTGCAGGTGGCCAGGTGCCGGGCAGCACCTGCTTGCTCTCAGACGTCAGCAGGGACCAGGCAGTGCGTACTGCAACGGAGGACAGTTGGCATCACAACAGCGGCAAGAATGGCCTGTGACAGTGATTCTTTAAAAACACAGTCCACAGTGCTACTGAACGGGAGGAAGCGATGGCAGCAGGCAGTGAGGTCACTGTCACTGTGTCGGGCAAACTCCCAAGGGACCGTGACGCACTGGGAGAAGGTTCACGGGGACAGGGACATGCCAAGTCTAAAGTCTCCCCACAGATTACTTATTAACGCCTGAGGGAGAGGCTGTCTGAGGCTGCCTGGTGAGGCTGCGGGATCCTGCCCCGATCCTGCCCCGGATCCTGTCCCGGCCTCCCACCCGGCCAGCAGGCAGCACCGCGGACCTTCCCGCGCACAGCGTCCCGAGGGGCTGCCCAGTGGAACGGGCTCAGGAGAGAAGGTGGCTGACCATGGGGCAGGTCCTGGGCGGAGGCAAAGCCCCACAAAGGACACAGGGCGTGGGGATGGGGACGGGGGCCCGGGGGCAGGGGTTGGCTTCCTGGATTCGGCCACTATGCCAGGGTCACACACCGGATCCCATGTTTTTAGGAAATTCTCACTGACGCACTTGGGGGCAGGACCTCACCGACTGAAGCATGTTCTCAAATGACTAGCAAAAAATGGCAAAAGCAATCACGTGGAGAGCAGGCCACCGTGGCAGAGCAAGAACAGCAACTGGTCTCAGGGACAAGGACCCGCCATGGCACCCCTGCAACATCACTGTGGGCGTGAAGACGTCTCAAGATGAAAGTCCTACACTAAGGAGAGGTGGCAGCTTGCCAACAGGCCGACTCCTGCTCCCCCGCCAGCGGTGGACGGTGGTGTACCTGGAGCAGAAGCAGCCACCCCGCATGGAGGCAGGACGGGGGCCCTGGGACAGCCCAGCAGAGTGTGACTCCAGGGCTGGGCAGCCCCACGGCAGGGCCTCGGGTTCAGCCACATTTAGTGGTTTCTCTAACACAGGCAGCCAAAAGCATCCAAATTGAAACCAGAATGACACGAACACCAAAAGCTCCAAATTTTCTGAACTGTAACAAACTATAGCTACTAAAACATCGCAAATTCCAGTTCAACTACCTGGAACAACAATGGACGCATCTAAGGGGCCTGTGACCAGGACAGCCAGGCAGCAGGAGGAGGCGGCAGCCCGGGAGACCTTCCCCTCCCTTCCCCTCCCTTCCCCTCCCGGAGGCCGAGCTTTCAGCCCTAGCAGCGCAGGGCGGGGCCAGGCATCCCTCAGCTGCTCTCCACAACTGCCTTGCTCCCATTTTCTGAAAAATCTCTTTTCCCAGTAAGAACTGTCCTGGGGTCAGTTTCAGCCCCTCAGATTGGGCTATAGGAACCGGTCCCTGCCGGGCCACATGCCCAGTCACTGCCTGAAGAATCACAGAAACCTATGACAGTTGAAAACATCCCACTGGCCTCGCGCTGAACTGGAGCCCTGGGCAGCGTCAGAGGTCGAACTCGACACGTGTGCTGCGCCAGCACCGCCAGGCACGCCCAGCCTGCACACTGGGCCCCGCAGCCCCAAGTCGTCCTCAGCCTGCGTCCCCAGGGCTTCCAGGACAGTGGCGGCCCCCAGTATCTTAAGGAGCAAGGCCAGGGCCGTGTGGACCCCACCACCGTGGGCCTCAACCCCGAGGCCCGGGGGGATGCGTCCTGCACATTCCACCAAGAGCACTGCCCGATGGAATCAGCCTCCACCTCGGAGCAGACCGTCGGGGCGGCAGTGGCCGGCAGCACCACGAACCTGCAGCGCACGCCCAGACCGCCGGCACACCCGCAGCCTTTGCGACAGCGCCTGCAGGCGTCCCTCAGTTGAGCGGCTGGCTGAGGGCATGGTCACCGCGCCAGTGCCCAGACACAGCCCATCAGCTGGGCCTGGCTCCTGAGACTGCCTCAGCCAAAAACGAGAGGGGCTGAGGGGAAACTGAGGCCCTGAGGGGTAACATGACCCAAGGTCACAGAGTGAGGACGTGGCCAAGCCAGGATTCAGTCCATGCCTAAGCAGTGCTGCCTCTGAGCTCTTAGAAACTTCCATCTGACCAGAAATAAAAAACCACACCGACTACTATCTGCAGAGAAGACGGGAGAAGGAAAAAGAATAGGTTAAAACCCAAATCCAGTTATGGTGATTTTCACTTCACTCGTGGGCAGAGGAAAACCGCAGCAGGTGAAGCAAGTGCCCGGCTGGAGGACTGTCCCCCTCTTTCTTTCTTTATACCCCAAAACAAAGAGCCACCCTCTGCCTGGGGTCAAAGGCTGCCTGCCCAGGCTCCGCCAGCCAGGCCTCCCTTTTGAATCTAACCAGTAGCGTCACCCCCACCCACGGGCTTGGGACCCCAGTGGTATTTGCAAAACAAAAGGCGAGGTCCCTTCTTTAAAGAGCCACCCTGCGGCGCTGCGCTCAGGCCCCAGCCCCCCCTCATTAATATTCAACAGTTAAGACAAAGCTGGACAAAAGAGCAGAGCGGTCACCCTGGCCAGGAACCTGCCCCAGGGCCTGAGCCTGCTCCTGACGGGGGAGGCCAAGATGGGGCCTTTGGAAACCAAGTGATGGAAATGGCCGCCTGAGGGGCTGAGTCACCAGCTCAGTCAGTGCAACCCTGGGGACGGGGACGTGGGCAGCATGGGTACCGCCCATCCTGGCCAAGGTGCCATCCAGGCCCCATGAGCCTGGGGGACACCCCAGGAACCCCTCAGTCTCGTCTCCCAGAGGGGCAGATGGCCAGGTCTGTTGGGCTCTGGGGAAGGGACTCGGCTGCTCCATGCAAGGTCCCCACAAGCACCCGTGGTCACTGGCACCCGCTGACCACAGCCTCTCAGCAAGGTGCCAGAACCTGCAGAGCCAAGCTCGTCCAACACAGGGCTGAGAACCGGCCCAACCTAGAAGCCCTCCCAAAAGAGGCAGGCAAGCCACACCCAGGGACAATCCCAGCCTCATCAGATGTGGCAAATGGGCAGAAGGGAGGACGCCAAAGCAGGTGGCCAGCAGCGAGGGGGAGGACTCCCGGTCACTCTCTCCGAAAGCCAGACTGGACTCCAGCCACAGGTCAGCTGTGCGCTCCCCGAGGGCAGCTTCAGAGCCCAGGAAGCAGGAAGAACAAGTCCTGATCCCAGGAGAGGATCAGGCCCCAGGGCCCCTGTCCTCCTGTTCATGGGAAAAGCCAAGGTCAAGCCACAGCTTGTCCCCACCCCAAGCAGCCAGGGCAAAGGGGTGTCCCTCCTACCTGGCAGCTGCACCCCCACCCCAGGAAGATGCTTCCAAGAACTGCCAGGAAAACAGCAGCTTGCTCTGGGTCTACCCTCTACCACACCACCACATTTGGCGAAGAGACTAAAAAGGTAGCAATGTAGGCCTTTGTGTTTTCAGTGAAGCCATTTTTTTAAATGAACTTTCTCCAGAATCTGGCAGGACACAGAAGTAGGAGTGAGCAGGAAGGTGCGCACCAGCTCACGGAACCGCCCAGGAGACTGAAACGCTCTTGCAGCCCTGCCCTTCCCTGGCCCCGCTGAGCCCTGCCATCTGTCCAGGCCCTGCCCTCGCCCCCTGCGCATGCACGCAGGCCTCCCCAGGAAGCAGGGGCAGCCCTGGGTGCAGTGGGGGAGGTGGGCTCTCCAGCCCACCAGACTAGCCCCTCGGGCCACAGTGTTCTCTTTCATGGCTGCCACAGGCCAGGCACACAGTAGGTGCTCCATAACGGAACATCAGCCCCATTCGGGCCGGCCTGCTGCACTCCCAGTCAGAGACTCCACTCCTCCAGTGGGGCTCACAGTCCTTCACCCTAGCAGGTGGCTGTCACCTGTGCATCGGCCGGAGTCTCTCCCTTGAGTGCCATAGTCTCAGACACAGCCCCTGCCCAGCTGGGGGTGGGGGTACAGCCCCAGGCACCGAGGCACCCACAGGGGTCACGTCTTACAAAGAGGAGCCCAGCAATGGGATGCTCCTGCCTCCCGACACCACGGCAGAGAGACACCACGGCAGAGGGCCGAGGGCAGCCCTCTAGCAAGGACAATGAAACCACAGCACGTGCAGGCGACTGGACAGGAGATGAAGTTTACACAAAATGGGAAGGGATTCTCATCCAGCGCAGACAAAGAACCAAGTCTGAACCAAAACACCAACCCCCAGTTCAAAACGGGCAAGGGACTGGAACAGACGTTTGTCCAAGGATGACACAGGAATGGCCAATACACTCGTGAAGACCTCAGCGTCACGAATCATCAGGGAAATGCAAATCAAAACCACGGCGAGACATCACCTCACACCCACTGGGACGGCTACTATCAAAAAACAGAAAATAACAAGTGTTGGCGAGGACGTGGCGAAACTGGAACCCTGGCAGCACTGCTGGGGGGAGCATGCAATGTGTCAGCCACACGGGACGACGACAGGGCAGAACTGCCCACCATCCAGCAATTCCACTTCCACGTCTATACCCAAAAGAACGGAAAGAGGGTCCGAGGACAGTCCGCACGCCACGTTCACACAGCCTCACTCACAACAGCCAAAAGGGGGAAGCAGCCCGAGTGTCCGTGGACAGAGAAACAGACAAAATGTGGCCCACCCGTACAACGGAGTATCAGTCTCAAAAAGGAAGGAAATCCCGACCCGTTATCATATGGGTGAACCCTGAGGACGCTGTGCTAAGTGAAATGCCCTAGTCACAAACGGAACAAATAACGTCTGATTCCACTCATAAACACACTCATGAGTATGAGGTTCGTGGAGCAGCCAGATTCAGAGACAGAAACTGGAACGGTGGTGCCAGGGGCAGGG
The DNA here is from genome assembly GCF_041146395.1 of Eulemur rufifrons. NCBI lineage: Eukaryota > Metazoa > Chordata > Mammalia > Primates > Lemuridae > Eulemur > Eulemur rufifrons. The sequence continues at coordinate 936,573 of NW_027182866.1, read as the reverse complement.
GGGAACGGGGCATGGGGAGTTAGTGTTTACCAGGGACAGAGGTTCAGCTGGGGAAGATGATCAGGTTGCAGAGACGGAACTGGTGGTGGTGATGCCTGCACAGAAACATCAATTGGGCCGGGCGCGGTGGCTCCTGCCTGTAATCCCAGCACTTTGGGAGGCCGAGGAGAGAGGATCGCTTGAGGCCAGGAGTTAAGACCAACCCAGGCAACATAGCGAGACCCCATCCCTACAAAAAATAGAAAAATTAGCCAGGCGAGGTGGTAGCGCCTGTAGTCCCAGCTACTCAGGAGGCTGAGGCAGGATCACCTGAGCCCAGGAATTCGAGGTTGCTGTGAGCTATGACGACACCCTGCGTGGGAATGGGACTCTGTCTCAAAAAAAAAAAAAAAAAAAGTAAATGTCCTTAGCACCTACCCAAGGTTACACTTAACGCTAAATTTTATGTCTATTGTGCCACAATAAAAAAAAAAATATACACGAGGCAAATTACAGAAAAAAAATACTAAAAATAACAAAATGGCCAACCCCACTAGAAAGCAAAGAAGTACGAATTAAACAGTGAGACTTTTCACCTTCCAAATTAACAAAGATACTCTGTGTGACAGTGCCCTAAGGTTGTGAGCAGGTGGGAAAATGGGCAGCTTAATTCCCTGGGCACGGAGACGGGCACGCCATTGAGAGAAGGTTCTGGTGAGGAGTACAGTCAGCAGCCCTTAGAAAATCCCCACCTTCTGGGGCCTCAGAGGCTACTAAAGCCCGGAAATGTGCACAAAGACCTGAGCACAAACAGGATTACCCCCCTTGATTCAGGGTGCAGAGGCACGCAGGTGTATACCGCGTGTGCACGTGCGCACACGGATCAGCAAATAAACAAAAGGGCAACGAGCAGGCCGGCTGGTGCGCACTCCCACCGACCCACCACACCCCCCAGAAACTCTCCGCACACACCTCGCGCGGCCGCCACATTTACAGCCAGTAAGACCGAGGGGCAGGAAGGCGGACGCTTTGCAGGACGGGCTGACACCATCAACGCACCCTCCGACCCTGCCGTTTCATTCCCGGGCCTGTGCTCCAGACACGTGTGTTGCTCTCGTGGCCGTGTGGGCCAAGATACGCCCAACAGCATCTGCTCCCTGGTCCCGGGGTCGAGAATGGGGACAGCCAGTCAGGAGGAGCACAAGGGCTCCCAGCGAGATTGCCGCTGTGGACGAGCCCTGCTGAAAGGGGCTTCTGGGACAGCACAGCGGCCACCCTACGGCCCCCCAGGGCAGACACAGTGGGCGGGCACTCACATGGCGAGAGGGCAGAGCGAACCGTGTCTGGGGAGTAGCCAAGCAGGTGGCTCACTCCGTGCTGCTGCGCGCGTCAAGATGGTGCTTCCGTGATGCGTCCCTGGTAAGACGAGCCCTGAAGCATCCCTTGCAATAACAAAACATAGCATATGCCCTCGACGTTAAATAAATTACAGAGCCCTCAATACCACCAAATGCTCTGAAACACCAGGCGGCTGGCCGAGGGCACCCAGCAGCACTGACATCCCAAAAGACGCTAAGTGGAGAGGGGCTGGCACAGAGCAGGACTTTTCGCTGCGGTAAACCAAGAACAGCTTCGCCCACGTGTTCACGTCTGCCTTTCATACCCTTCTGTGCTGTCCGAACATCGTTACTGCGTGCTTAGAGCTTGTCTTCTGAAAGGATGTTAAAATGGTATTTCTACAGTAAACCTAGTAACAGAAATACCCGTGACACCTCCCTGATTCAGTGAAAAAGGCAGACCGTAGCGTACATGCGGAAAAACCCAATTGAAAACACTATTTTCAGTCACTGGCAAAGGTTACAGTGAGGGCGGGACCACAGGGTCACTCTGTACTCTTCTCCACCGTCTCAGGATCCTTCGACGAGCAGGTACCAGCTGCCTTCCTGATCACACACGTGTGGGACGATGTTCACCCATGTCTACGAGAGCGTACCGCTTCCCCTTCCCCAGGCCTCCTAGCTGCGGGAGCTGCGCTGAGGACCCACCACCGAGGCCGGTCTCGGACCACCGACGGTCCCAGGGCTGGCCTCCCGCAAGGGGGAGGAACCGGCTCCGCGGCCAGCAGGCCCTGGCCTCGCTCTCGGCTTCTGTGCCTCTCAACAGGCAGAACTGTAGTCTCTTGCCAGGCTCAGGCCAGCACCTGGGACTGTCCCCGCAGGCCATCATCGCACCACACATATGCACTCGGGCACAGAAGACCCAACAACCACACGCAGCGGTGTCCCTAGGTCCCAAAAAGCACAGCAAAAAGGCTCTCTGGGACAGCAAGAAATGAACACCGGCTGGTGTCAAGAAATTTTCATTAACTTCACTAGACACATTAACAGCATCATGGTTGAGATTCTTTAAATTCCGTATCTGTTAGACGCAGACACTGAAACACCTAACTATGAAATAAGATGATGCCTGGGATTTGCTTTTAAAAATTACAGCCCCCTCAGAAACACAGGAGAGGGAGTTAGATGAAACAAAATTAGCCAGATGCTAGTAACTGTTGAACTGGGTACGCGGGGTGCACGGTCTCTCTGCTTTGACGTAAGTTTCAATTTTCCATATAAAACTACGTTTTTATCTGTTCACAATGACAGTACAAGAAAAGCGCTCCCTGCCAAGGGGGACCCCAGGTCCTCCGTGCCCCTGGGGTGGGAACAGTAGGGGGGACCCCACAGAGCTCCACCCGTCAGGACCCACAGCTTCCTGGTTTTCTGCCCATGTCCCTCAAGGTTTCAGGGGGAAATGGCAGCGGCCACGTGTGTTGGGCAACCACGGAGCCTCTGCAGACGCCTCGCCTGCAGCCCACGCGTGACAGCCTGGCAGGTCCCCCGACAAGGTTTAACCAGAGCATCACAGGGTCTGGGCACAGCCAAGGAGGCCGACAGCAACAGGGCGCCACCTGCCCGCCCTCAGCTGGGCCGTCCGCACCACACGTCAAGCTCAGAGGCCAGAGGCCAAGGGAAGGGGCCACCCTCCCCAGAGGGGCAAGAAGAGGCCATGGCCGGGCCCCACCTGCCCTGGGCCTCAAACATTTTCAGTGACACGGCTGTGTCAGTGAGACAGTTGTGCTTTACCCGTCTTTTACCTGCACGTGAAAAACAGGATGCCATACTTCTCCCCTCACCCACCGGCGACAGTCTGCAGCGAGGAGCCGTGCAGGGCCAGGCCACCAGGCCACCAGGGCCACGGTGGCCTCCCACAGAGACGTACAGGGGTGCGGCACCTCGCCGCCACTCCCCTCCCGGGTTTACGACTGTGTCGGTCTCCTGAGGAGGAGAAAGCACTTCACTTCTGACAACCCCAGGTTTTCTAACACTGTACAGTGACTTCGGGCTAAACAGAACTTCACACCTTAAAATCCACTTGATTTCCTTTACCATGGGCCCCAACCGCCCTGGGAGCCCCTGCCCACCGGCCCGCTCTACAGCCCCGTCCCCGAGGCCACCACCAGCAGGACCTGCTCCTCCGGAGCCAGGCGACTCCCCTCGGCAGCTCATGGCAGGGCCACATGCCCTGGGAAAGGCAGTGTCTCTCCGCCACCCTGCCCCGGCCACCACTGCGGCTCAGGGCTCAGACCTCCCCCACTCCTCCCGGCCACCACTTAGGCCTCCCCAGGCCTCCCTGGCCAAGGTCCCAGAAGGCTGGGACAGCCTCAGGGGAGTGGGACCCCGGGGACAACATCCACGCTGTGGGGCTGTCCTGCTGGTCCTGGGGCCGCGCCTCACAGAGGAAACCAGGACACAGGCCGTCACAGACACGCTTGCTCCTGAAAGACAACAGATCTAGTCCTCTATGTAGAGTCAGTTAACTAACAAGCAAACCATAATTCAAGTAAAAATGTTTAAGCGAGAAAACAAAAACCCTATCTACACTAGAGGCATCAAGCTCAATCAGGTAATTAACGGGGTGGGGGCACTAAAAACCATAGAGGACCCCCGGGAGACAACTTTAATAGTGTAACAGGCAAATGGAAGCAAATTCTAGATCCACAGGAAAGAGCAATTTTTACCAATCGCACCGTCCACACTGGAAACAGCTGGGCGGGGCAGGTGGGGCTGGGCCCGGCAGTCGGGAAGGCACCTGGCGGGCAGAGCCTCACCCACTCCACCATCATGGAAACTGCTCTCTGGTTCAAGAAAATCAAGAGGAGGCTCTCAGATGGTAGAGAAAGGAACCTGGAAATCATTAACTGGACTGTGAACCCCCGAGGCAGAGAGAGCAGCCGTCCAAGGCTGGCTGTGAGCAAGAGTCAGGACCACTAGATGGGACACAGGCCCTGTGCCATGGGGGGGCCCCGTGCCGTGGGGGTCCTCGTGCCTGGGTTCCAATCACTCACACGCCGAGGCCCAACCAGGCCGAAGCCCTTCCTGACTCCACCTCAGGTCTCGGTGTCCGGGTGCGGTCATCAGCTGCCCAGATCGCACCTGGGACCAAGGGTCTCCGAGCTCTTCCCCCACCCTGGGAGCCCACGGCGGCTGCCGCAGGTCCCCACCGCCAGCGAGTGCCCGGGAAACACAGAGCGCAGCTTGGCGCACTGAGCCACATGGAGGCAACCCGCAGGGTTTACCTTGTTTTCACAGTTTAAAGAGCTTTATAAATTGAGACAAATCCACTAGGGTCAGGCGAGCTGGGCGACACTTATTGCATACAAGAATGTTAAAAAAAAAAAAATCACAGTTTTGATAGTTCTGCAAAAAAAAACTTAGCAAATTTACAACAAAACTGTCAAGTAATTAAGGCAAGGCACTTCACACATGAACTTAAACTGCTAATTAAAATCCCCTCGCTTAATTGACTACATTTGCATATCATTCAACTTGGGAGTATGATTTTTTTAATGGTTTGGGCAACATGGTTGTAACGCCGGGAAGCCGGGAGCAGCAGGTGAGGCGGAGCAAGGATACCGCCAACAGCACCCAAGCACCGGGCAGGCGCCAGGGCGGATCCGGCGGGTCCCCTCCTCCCTCCAGGTCCACGCCAGTGTCCAGGGAGGACGCCGCTATGGAAGTGCTATGGAAGTCCCAGGCGTCTCCCACCCGAGGCCCCCTCCCCAGGAGAGCAGGCCCAGCCCAGGGGCACAACGCCTGCGGGGAGGGCGGACGGCAGGCCCTCCTGCAGCCCCCGCCAACACACAGGCCCCGCCACGGCCAGGCCTGCTGGAGGCACAGGCTCTGGGCACATCCCTCGTCGGTTACTGCTAGTCCAAGGGACATGTGGCAGCAGCACGGGTGGGCACAGTGTCCTCAGGAGGCGCACCCCCCACCCCCCAGCACACGCGCACACACGCCCCGTCCACATGGCCGGCTGCCCCGCCAGGCGTGCTCCTCCTCCCTCAGACCAGGGCTCAGAGTCCAGACCCCGAGCTCACCTTAAACAAACAGGAGTCTCTCATCTGGCGCCACAGGCTCTCACCACTTCCAGAGAGGAAGCCTCCAGGCAGGGAGCGCCAAGGGCGGCCGCCACCCAGAGGCCTCAGGGATGGGTGTGGCGGGGAAGCATCTGTATCCAGGGGCCCCACCAGCACCAAGCCAGGCCCAGCCCGGGCACCATGGAGGGCCTGGCAGGACCACCCACGTCCCAGAGCAGCACAGGGAACAGCATGTACGGGGCACAGTGGCGGCCATGACCACGTCCACTGCCACGCAGAGATGGCGGGCCAGGGCAGGCAGGGAGGCACGAGGACAAACTGCTTTCCAAGAGCAGTCTGGGTTCTCCAAGTATCAGTCTCTCAAACAAACCTGGGGCCAGCAGGCCACGCATGGGGCCCACGGATGACCACTCTCCGGCCGCTCTGCCTATGCTGCGGCCACACCAGGCAGGGACCACGAGGCTGGCCCCCAGCACAGCACCTGGCGGAGAGGCGCTGACGCCAGACACGGCACCGGCAGGGCTGCCCCAGGACATGCTGAAGACCAGCCTCCCGCTGCGCATCAGCTCCTCAAACAACCCGGCCCAGGCAGGCTCCAACAGCCCAACCTCTGACCTCCGTCAGAAGACACAGACTCCAGGGACCCTCATGGGTGGAGCTCAGCGCAGGGCTTGACTCAGGAAGGGGAAGGGCCACTCCTCAGTCCAGTCAGCACCCTGGGCCCTCGGTCGGCCGCGCAGGTCCCCACGCAGGCACCCTTGCCCCTGCAGACCCCGGCGGCTGCAGCCATCAGGACAAGACCGATCCTCCGATGAGGGCAACAGTGCCGGCCTCCCCCAACACCCGTGCCCGCCCAAGGCCACCAGCCTGAGGCACCGCACTTCTCTAACGCAGGAAGCACAGTGGGACCCGCAGAGAGTCTTCCCAAGCAAGCAAATGCAACTTATTCACAGAGGGTCCCGGAGCCCAGCACCCCCTTCCTGGCCTCTGCACCTAAAAGCTGCTGTCGCTGCCCTGGCCAGGAGTCTGCCTCTGACCGGGGACCCACCGCGCGGCCCTCCACACCCACAGCTGCCCACCCCAGGGGAAGCCCCGTCAGAGGCCCATCCAGGCAGGCCGAGAGCTGGGAAGAACAGCTCTCGCTGCCGCCAGCCAAAGGTAACATTCCAGCGTCTTCCGAGCACTCCTACGTGGACCCAGGGTAGAAGCGTCCCCAAGTCAGATCTGAGTGAACTTCTCCAAAATATGAAACGGGGCGAGAAAAGAATGACACCCAAGGAAGATCCCAGCTCCACTCCTGAAGGTGTCCAGGTTTCCCTTTTCTGGCCGGAGAACAGCTGCAATGAGCCTTGACAGCCAGTGATCTCCACGGAGGCTCCGGGAGGATTTACTCTGGCCCCAAAACTGGGGCCTCAGCCATGACCACAACCCACACACGACCCCCAGGGCCAGGCCCGACGGTCACACCTGTAGCTGCAAAGTCACGGAGCTGGAGCATTCTCTGAATCTTTGTGAGTCACAAATGCCAAATGTCAAGACAGAAGCTCAGCTATTCCCCAGGCTCCTTCCAGTCCTTTCCTGAAGCCCCTTATCTGTCTCTACCCAAACAAGACGAAGACCGCGCAAAAGAACAAGAATTCAAGCAAAGGCCAAAGGACATGGGGCAGTGTGGATGCTCCGGCCACTCTGTCCTTCCAGATGTTGGCAGCATCCCCACAATCTCATTTAAAGTCCACACCCCAATTTTGGTCTGTCCTTTTAGGACGTAAGCAGAGTCCAGTGGTGGCACAACCCAGAGCAGGAGGCCCCCGGGGAAACATGAAGCACCGCAGGGAAGCGCGCCCTCTGGAACTGGACTCACGGGTGCAGCGCCGGGAGCTGTCACTCACTGCACGCGGCCCCCACCCCACGCCGGAATGTGCCTGGCGCTTCGAGGGCAACCCAAGTAGCCTCACAGACGGCAAGACAGCCAGCACGGCCCCAGGAGTCCAGAGGCTCGACCAAGCCCCCGAGGAGTGACGCGGGGCAGACCCAGGAGAGGCTCACCCAGGTAAGAAAGTGGCTTCATGGCCTCCACAGCCCCATGTGGCCCCCAGGGACACCATCCGTGGGTGTGCCGGACACTGACCGGAACCCACTTCCGACCACGCAGGTGACAGCCAGGGCAGGAAGGGACTGACCCCCAGGTGTGAACAGCCCGTCTCCTGGGCTCCCTCCACGACCCCACACCCTACCCTGACCCCGCACCCTACCCCAGAGCCCGGCAGTCAGGAGGGGCATTTTCCTCCTTTCTCAGTTCTCCCAGATCTTAAGGAAATAATTCAGCCTCTATATTTTGCACTCAAAACAAAGAAACTTTTTAAAACATTTCAGTTGAAACTTGCATAATTCTTCCACTGGAGAAACCCTCCCTAACTTTCGCAATCCTTAGAAAGAGACACATTATTGCCACAGAGAGCCCAGCCAGCCGTGGACACCTCCTGCCAGACGGCCAGGGCCAGGGCCTGGCCCCGCCACCTCCTCCCGGAGGCCCCACCAGGGCAGCGCAGCCCCAACCTGGGCTCCGGGCACGGCTCAGGTCACACTTAACCCAGACTTCCTCCCGCGCAGCGTCCTGTCTGCCCTTCCCCGCGTTTCAGACAGACGTTACACAAACCAGCTGCTGCAGGGGAGGCTGAGAAACAACACACCAGGGAGCCAATGACCTTACTCCCCACAGCCCCACACCGACAGGGGGACACGGGGCAGGGGTGAGGACCACTCAGTGACGCTGCTGCCCTGGAAGGCAAGGGAGGAAGCCGGCTCTGCTCCCAGAGGGGTCCCAGACCAACAGACCTACTCGAGGCTCTGCTCCCTGCAGAAGCCTACGGTGGGCACCAGGGACCCCCACGCCCTCCTTGGCTGCAAGGGGTGGGCGAGGGGGCAGGAGCCAGAGCCCACGCTTGTGTCTCAGTTTCCCCACTTGAGAAGACCCCGCCGGCCTTCCTCCTGGAGCCCTCACCCGGGGGGCCAGACAGACCAGATCGAAGGCCCGTCCAGGGGCTGAGAAGTCACCAGGAACCCTGGGAAAACCTGGAGCGGGACACACAGCGAGCACCTCTGCAGAAGGAAGCCAGCGGACAAAGGATCAGATGGCCCCTGAAGCGCTCGCCAGACTGTGGGCCTCTGGTGAGCACAGCCCCAGAGGCCACGCTGGCTGGCTGCTGTCTTCGAGGGGGTCCTAGAAAAAGCAAGTCACCTCCAGCTCCTGATGCTGTCCCTTCCTGTGGTCATTCCGGCTTAAAAGAGCAAAACCCAACTTATTCACAGAGCGTCCCAAAGCCCAGCAACCCCTTCCTGACCTCTGCACCTAAAAGCTGCTGCCACTCCCCTGGCCAGCTGTCTGTCTCTGACCAGGGACCCCGCCAGCCGGTTGACACACGGCGTGGCCCTCCGCACACAGAGTTTCCAAACCACGCAACTATCAGCCTACAGCCCCCTAAAAGGCACCTCCACCCACACAGAAAACAGAAATTCTACTTGAAAGATCCCCGAGAACTCGGGCGTCTGAAAGAGAGACGGCCGCCATCTGAAGCAACCCAAACCCCCCCGAGAACGTCCACGACCACAAACAGCAGTTAAAAGGAGCCCCCGTTTCTGGAATGCACCGCGGCCTATTGCCGCCACCGGAGGCACCATCTCGTCGTCAGTCTGAAAGAGAAGCACTTGGTTGCCCAGCGAGACGTCCTGCGGGACAAGGAGCCGCGTCCCAGGTCCCAGGCAGCGGGCCAAGCGGCGGCGCACACGGCCACATTGTCTCCCTTTCTGAGAGCAGTCCCTGACCACAAGAGGACGGAGTCCCGTGCAGTCCAGAGCTGGCAGACAACCCGAGAGACGGGGACAGAGCCCCCCAGGCAGAGAAGAAGAGGGGTGGGCGCGGGGAAGGCTCAGAGGTGCCTTTTTACCACGGGTTCCCAGCAGCAAAACCACCCGTCCGTACCGCACCTGTGACATTCGACACCAGCCTCCAGTTTACACGTGAGGAGACTGAGGCAGACAGAGGCTGAGAAGCTGGTTCGAGGTCACAAGGCCAGCAAGGGACAGAGTGCGGAAGTGAGACCAACCCCACCTGCCCAGGACAGCAGCCACAGGGGTCCACGAGAGGTGACTCGCCAGGCACCCAAGCTGTACCACGGGAAGGAGGCGGGGCCTGACGGCCACTAAACGAAGGGGACAGCTCCTCTGCCCCCGTGACATCAAGGCAGCACCAAGAACGACCGCCAGCCCTTCACGTTGCCACAGCACCGCTGACACGCCAGGGCCTCCGGCCTGGCTGCCTGCCCACAGGGTTTCCGGGGCTAGAAGCTGGAGCCCCGCCTTCTGCTCGGTTCCACACTGGGGCGACCACAGGAACCACGACCCCGCCGTGGCCAGGCCACCGGCAACGCAGGGTGCGCAGAGGTAATCAGGGTCCCAGGGACCCTGGGGAGGTCACCGAGAAGCACTGACCCCATCCCACTTGACAGGAGGCTCGGCCCACGCCCTGCCACAGCACCCGGAAGGCGTTCCAGCTGCCCCGCTTGGCACAGCCCAGAGGCCTGCTGGGAGCAGCAGCCCCTGCAAACAGAGTTCCAGTACATTCTTTGTTCCTTCTGCCCTCGTCCTCGGCAGATCAAAAATATTAAAATAAGCTACAAAGGAAGTGAAGAAATCAAAACGTATCCTGAGAATGCGCTGTCAAAAGGTGAGTGGGAGGAGCCCACCGGGACCAGCAGGGGCTGGGGGCTGCCCGGCCACTCCCTCTAGGACAAGGGGTCGGCCAGCCCTGGGTCCACACCCACCTTGACGCTGACACTCCCGCCCACGTGGCGCCCTGTGCGTACACAGACAAGCACATGGCGGACTGGGGGGGGGGGGGACTCAAAGGGACGATGCAGCCCAGAGCTCCCAAACGCACAGTGACAGAGCCCAGAGCCGTGGGAGCAACCCTGCCCACCACACCACGCAGAGACCACGGGGCACGTGGGGCGAGTGCCCCATGGGAAGGACAAGGCAGTCCTCGGTCCCCGGTCAGGAAGGACTCGGGAGCTGGCAGACGCACAGGGACCCAGGCCGAGGCCATCACTGCCAGGGCAGGGCTGGGCTGCCCCTCGGGGCTGGAGACCCCAATCGCTTGCACTGAGCACACCTCATCATGGCGGGACAACTGTGTTTTTAATCAGCAAGTGAGACTTCAGAGCAGCGTCAAGGAGGGCATCAAAAGAGAAAAGCAGTCCAGACCTTCAGCTGAAGTGACCAGGACAAGGCTGTCGGGCCCGGCTCTATGACTGGGGCCTCCTCCCGGGCAGCGCGTGGGCCAGGCCTTCCCTAAGCCCAAGGGCCCTCGCACCCAAATCACACGACCTGCTGCGAGCGGGGAGAAGCCAGGTGACCTGGGCGCCACTCTGTAGCAGCCATGACAAAAGGCCCTGGTGTTCACTCCGCCTGCCCCCAGCAAAGCCCAGGAACACAGAAAGACCACAAACACACACACACACACGCACAAAACCCAGAGTCCGACAAAAACAGACACACCCTGCTCAGACGAGATAAGTGTCGCTCAGGCCACAGCCGCAGGCAACCCACACCCATCTGCCCGAGCCCACTACAATCCCCACACGCGGCCTCCTAGGGCCACAGGAACTGGCCAGGGTGCAAGCACCCCGAAGAGAAGGTCCCCCAGCTTGCAGGGAGCGCCACCATGCCCCCCCAGCCCACTCCCTCTCTGAAGCGAGGGCCCCCAGGGCTGCTGGGGTGTCTGCAGCCCCACCACCAGCATCCTCCCCCAACCCAGAAGTGGTGTGCAGACGCTCCACCCTGGCGCTGGCCTCGCCAGGGGCAGAGACACCACTGAAAACACATGCGTGCACACATGCACACGCTTGGCAGCCCTCTCCGAGCAGAGGCGACAGTCCCTCGCTTCCATCCACAGCCCCTCCTCCCCACGGCTCTGACACTCCGCTGGAGGGGCGCCCAGAGAAAACCGGGCTGGAGCATCTATTCACAGATTCAGAAAAAAAAAGTTTGATGCAATAGCTGAATTAATTAGGCCTCCCAAGAATAGCTGAGCCAATGCAGCATTCTGTGTGTGCAATTTAATAAGCCTGGATATTTAAAAGAAAAGTTACAAATACTTGGGTAGGTGCACAACGGAAAGTTCCTGGGGACCCCAGTGAATGATTTCCACGTCCAGAGGCCTGGGAGCTGCCCAAGCCGGATCCCACAGATCCTCCCACTGGCAAACAACAGAGCCCGGGCCAGCGGCCCTCCGCACCGCGCCCTTCTGCGTTTCAGAGAGGGACAGAAGGAAATGGGCGAGTCCAAAACAAATCGCAGGCATCAGAAACTCCACCGCTTGGGCCTGGGTGCCGCTGACCAGGCCAGAGTAGGGTGCCAAGCGGCCCTCCCCGTACGGGAGTCTCTGGGACGTGCACAGGCCCAGAGCCACCAAGTCTTGGCCCCTGCCACTGCGGCCCGGACACCTGGCTTCATTTTTGTGTTGGTCCCAAGACTTGAAGGCACAAAACGGGGAGCTGATGACAAGCTAGGCCCAGCCTGGCCCAAGCTGTAATGCTGGGGGCAGGGGAAGGCACCCCTCTGTCTGCAAGTCTGAGTGGCTTGGGGTGAGGGCAGCAACCTTCACCCCAACCAAGCCGAGATGCCTCATGGGGGCCCCAAAGAAGACCTAGGCCTGAGGCTCCCAGGCTGGGTCCTGCTGGATCTAGCGTCCTGGAGCTCAGGGCAGGCCTCTCTCTCGGAGCAAGCGCACAAGGCCTGTGCCGCCCCTGAGCCTCCCCAGCCTATCTGGGTGACGGCTGTGGGCCTGGCGAGGGGGAGTGGGGGCGTTGCTACCCACCAGGCCTAGCCCCTCTGGGTCCCCCTCGGGGTCACCCTGGGGGCCAGGCAAAAGGACCTTCCTCCAAACTGTGTGGCCCTAGCAATGGAACACTGACAATGCCCTGCATTCATTTAGCTCAAAACCAAACCCTGAGACTCGGGGTTAGGCAGAAGCACAGATCCCAGCCTTCGGAGGCCAGAGCCCATGGCCCAGGAGGGATCCCACCCCAGGCGCAGCCTCCCTAGCTCCCAGCCCTGGGGACACTCACCCGGGGCACCCGCCGCTTGTACTTGTTGCCATAGTCGAACTTCTCCTTCACGTCATCCAGGCAGCGGCCGAGGCGAGCCTGCTCCTCCTTGCCCGTGTAGTCCTGGCTCAGCAGGATGTAGGCCCGCCAGTTGGCGGAGTCGAAGCCCCAGTGGCAAGTCCGATTCTCCAGGGCCTTGTGCGAGTGCACCACGAACTTGTGCGGCGGGTACATGAGGCGGCAGTCGAGGCACTGGATGCAGGCGGCGCTCGGGCTGCTGTAGAGCTCAGGCACCAGCAGCCCCTTACACTTGCCGAAGCACTCGTGGTACACGCGGACACTGCGCTCGCTGAGCTCCAGGCCCAGCGCCAGGCTGGCGGCCAGCTCCTTCTTGCAGGGCGGCGGGTAGGCGCCACCGTAGAGCAGCGCGTTGCACAGGCGCTCGGCGTCCGTCTTGGTGATGAGCCCGCACGAGGGCGCCGAGAAGGGCAGGATGCCCATGACTTTGAGGATCTCCAGCTGGTCGGCCGTGCAGCGCGAGCAGTAGATGTGAAGCTCGTCGCACACCGAGTTGATCTGCTGCAGCGAGAAGTCGCGCAGCACCGAGTTAAGGATCTGCGGCAAGCACAGACGCTTCTCGCCGCCCACCACGAAGCACGAGATGGTCTCGCCCTCCAGCACGGTCTCGCAGCGCTCGGTGGAGCGGTCGGACGGCATGAAGAAGGGCCCAGGCAGCACGGGCGGCGGCGGCTGGATGGCAGGCAGGTGCAGCACGGGCGGCGGCTCGGCGGCTGCGGGCACCGGCGCCGGCACCGCGGCCGCGCCCGCCTCCTTGGCGCTCTCCTTCTTGTAGGCCTCCTGCGCCCAGCGCGCCGAGAAGGCGGCCGGGCCGCCCAGCGAGCTCATGGAGCTCAGGTGGAACTGCTCCAGCGTCTTCTGCAGCCCCGGGTGCGGCTGGAAGCCGCCCCGGCCGCCCGCCGCCGCCTCCATGGTGCGCTCCGGCTCCCCGGGCCGCTCCCGCTCCCGCGCGCCCGGGCCCCCGCGGCCCCCGCCGCCGCCCCGCGCGCCCCGGCGGCGCCCGCGGCCCCGGCCCCGGCCGCCCCCCGCCGCCGGCTCCCGGCCGATCACGGCCGCGGCCTCGGCCTCGCCCGGGGGCGCGAAGGGGAAGGCGGGCGGGGCGAAGGGGTCCCGCCGCTGGAGCCCGCCGCCGCCCGGGCCCGGCGCCACATCCACGCGCCCCGCGCCGCGCCCGCCGCCGCCCGGGCCCCCCGCGCGCCCCCCGCGCGCCCCCCGGGCTCTAGGCGCGGGGCATGCCCCGGCGCGCGCCGCCAACGCCAACGCCAACGCTCGCGGGCCCGGGGCTCGCGGGGGGCGCGCGGGCAGGTGCCGGCGCCGCGAGGCGCGAATCGCCGCGGCGGCCGAGGCCGAGGGGCCCGGGAGGAGCGGGGGCGCGGGCGCGGGGCCCGCCGGGCCGTCCTCGCGCGGCGCGCCGCCGCCGCCCCGCTCCTCCCACCGCGCGGCGCCCGCCCGGCTCGTCCCGGCGGCGCTGGCCGGCCGCGTCGCGCCCGCCGCCGGCCCCCGGCCCGCCCGCCCGCCCGCGCGGCTCCCGGGGCGGCGGAGGCGCCTCTCGTCCGCGGCCCTCAGAGCGCGGCGGCGGCGCGGGGCTCGAGGCGCTCGGCGCACATCCTCCCGGCGGCTCGCTCCGGCTCGGACTGAGCGCCCGGCGCTGAGCTCACGCCGCCGCCGCCGCGCCGCCCCGCCCCGCGCCGGCCCCGCCCCCGCGCTGTTTGTTGCCGTGCGTCCGCCTCAGCCCGAGCGCCGGCCAAGAATGTGACCCGCTCCCCGCCGCGCTCTTCCAGGAACGCGCGCTCCCCGCCCGGCCTCGGCCGCGCTCGGCTCCGCTCGGCTGGGACTCGGCTGCACTCGGCTCCGCCCACCCGCGACTCGGCCCCGCTCGGCCCGCGACTCGGCCCCGCTCGGCCCCGCTCGGCCCCGCTCGGCCCCGCTCGGCCGCTTCGGCCCCGCCCGCCCGAAGGCCGATCGGCGGAGGCGGCGGCGGCGGCGCCCGGGGCCCCCCTTCCGGCCGAGGCCGTTTCCTGCGCGGCTGGGAAGGCGCCCGTCCCGCCGCCGCTGGGGCCCAGAAACCCACAGGGCCCCGCCACAACCGCAGACCAGCCGAGGGGCGGGTCCCTGCGACGGGGAGGCCTGGCCACAGCCCCGGGGTCCTCCTAGCAGGACAGCGCAGCGCAGGGAAACCCCCGACACACCCGGGCTCCCGCCCCGGGGACGCCACGGCGACCTGGGAGCCCCCTTCCGAGGGCGACGCCGCACGGCCCACGTGGGCTGCCACACACGTTAGGACGGCAACACTCAGGGACCCACCCTCGACACAGATCCCATGGAGCATGACGGGGACCCCACGGGGTGCAGGAGAGACCCCAGCCCGGGCGGGACGGGCAGGCTGCACCGACCGCACACCCGCAACAGCGCCCGCCCGCAGGCCGGCCGGCGGAGACCCTCCTCGCCCCGCGGTGAGGGCTTCTGGCCTAGCGCGGATGGCCCTGCGACGGTGACCTGTCCTGAGCGCCCCAGCCCGCGGGATCCTCACCCTGCAACCTGCAGGGCCAGGGAACCCATTACACATCCCTCGGGTCGTAGCCACACGAGACACCCATCTGTCCCTCGGTATGCCGGCTGTGTTGTGCAAGAAAGGCAAACCAGGAAGGGCCGAGGGGAGCAGACCAGGGGCCCCAGAACTGGACAGTCTGGCTAGGTAGTCCCCGGAGGAGGCAGCGTTCCACAGAGGCCTGGGAGTGGGGATTCAAAATCGGGAACATGCTCAACCCGAGGCAGAGGCACAACCCAGCCATGCTGGGCAGTGCGCCTTTTCCCCAGGGAACAAGGGTGCCCACACTGGCCTGCTGAGACAGCCATGCCCACTACAGTCGTGACCTGTTCCTCCTCTCCCCGGTAGAGGTTGGAACCACCCAAACCAGCACTCCTGGGGCACAACTGCTCTGGGGAGCTGCCAGGCATCTGTGCAGGCCTTGGTCCCAGAGGCAAGTGACCCTAGGGAGGGGCTTGGGAATCGGGGTGCAGGGCTCTGTGAGCCCTCCCTCCGCTTCAGGGGGTGGGTTGTCCTTGTCATCCCCGCCCTGCATCCCTCCCACTCTTCCCAGCAGAGGCCCCACCGCACAGCTTCTCTATATGCTTGTACATAAGAAAACTAGGTACAAAGATGTTTCCTTAAAATGGATATTTCAAAAACAAAGAAAAGGGACTTCTTATCTGTTTTCCTAGAGATGGTTTTGTTGGCCCACATTTTAGACCCAAAAAACAGTTAATATTGCACTTGCGGGAGTCACTTCCTTCCATCTGAATTTGAATTCTGTAAAACTCGGGCAAATTGTGAGCCAAAGAAAGTGGCCACAGGGCCCAGCCTGAGGGCCTGCGGGGAAGCATCTCCTGTCAAGCAAGGAATTCCTTCTGCTGCTCCCCCGGGGTGCGCAGCAGCTCTGGGCAGGGCCCAGAACCTGGGCCCCCGATAGGCAGTGCCCGTCAGACGCTCTGCTGGGCCCAGGCCAGGGGCCAACACTCTCCCCAAGCCACAGAGTCCCAGAACAGCAGCCATGAGCACACCTAGGGTGACGGGCCTGGGGACCGGAGAGGTGGGGGGATCAGGCGTCGGGGGAAGGGCCCTGAGAAGCAGGGGAGGCCTCAAGCTGGCCTCTGAAGCTCCCTCTGCCTTCGGTGGACTCCAAGGCCTGCCTTCCACCCCCAAGATGTTGGGGTTTCCAGAGCAGCCCACCCCCCACCCCACCAAGGTTCAGGGTGGCTGCGCCCAGATGGAGCCCTGAAGGGGGGCTCCCACTTGCTGTCCTTCCTCCAGCCCATCCCAGCTGCTGCTCTGGCCAGTCACCCCCTCAGGCCACCACGCCAGTAGGTGGAGGGTCCAGGCTGTGGGAACAGCCCGGTCACACAGTGGGGTGCGCTGGACACGGTGCCTGGCCAGAGGAACCCCAGCACACAGGGGGGCACAGGGCCCCCTGCACCAGGCCTCCAGCTCACTCCCTGATCCCTGCACGCTTTTGCCCCTCACTGAATAAGCTCCTACTAGTGCAGACGCTGAGACCGGGGGGAGAAACCAAGTTCTGCCCCCTGTGTCCCCATCCTGTGAGAGTTGACAATGCACTGTGAGGTCAGACCACCGGCCAGACAGACAGACAGACAGGCAGCTTCCAGCTGCAGACCAGCGGCAGCTCCACCCTGCCCTCCTCCCTGGGAAGCAGAGGAAAAGCCTGGTGGCAGCCAGGCACAAACTGCCATTGTTAGGCACCTGTGAAGTTACTGTAAAAAAAAAAAAAAAAATCTTTAAATTTGAAAAAAAAATTAAGTAATATAAGCTTGTAAAAATTTAGAAAAGAATTTTGTCTTACCTTGGGTTCCACCAAAAGTAAGCCCTCAAAGATTTCAGTGCAAGTAGTTTATGTGGGAGGCGACCCCCAGGAGTGCAGCTGCAAAGCCTCCTCCCTGCCCCCTGGGCACCTGGAGCAAAGTCCTCAGGGAGCCCGGAGCAGGTCGGAGCCCTGAGGGGTGAGGGACCTCCGCAGGGGCAGGGAGATCGATTATGTTGGGGGATCAACCAAATAAGAAAATGTGTTACAGGTAACAAAGGCGATTTCTCACTGTCAGAGATGGGAATTTAAAATGTGGCAAGGGAAATATGAACCGTGCGGTGTTGGATTGAAATTATCCATCCCTGTGTGGTCTCACACACATCAATATTTATAAACAAAACCACTGATATACATGTGTGTTTGTACGAACATCCCTAGATCCCTACTCTGTCCTCTGAGAGGAAGGACACCCAATAGCAGTGAGCACACCAGGAACCCCGGTCGTGGCTTCTAATCTCCACTCTCTGAAAGGAACCAGCGTCCTCTGGAGAAACAGCTAACCCCAGGGCTGGGAGAGGACAGGATGAGAAACAGAATGACAGAAGGTGGGGGAAGGGTGAGGAGCCGGAAAAAGGGGCTCCCATGGGCCGAATCAAACACAGGAATGACTAACACATACTCCTAAAGTGATGGATCGTGACCATAGAATAGAACAGGAAACCCAGAGTCCGCACATGTTTTAGTATTCATTAAAATAAATATCACATCAGGGTCAAATATGGTTGTTTTTGGGTGGGGGTAACACTTAACAGAAAAATTAGCCGGGCGTGGTGTCTCACACCTGTGGTCCCAGCTACTGGGGAGGCTGAGGCAGGAGGATCACTTGAGCCCAGAAGTTTGAGGCTGCAGTGAGCTATGATGATGCCACTGCACTCCAGCCTAGGTGACAGAGCGAGACCCAGTCTCAAATAAAAAAAAAAATAAATATATTGAGTTGAAAGTTTGAAGAAAACGATTTTCATAGTTTGAAACTGTCTCCCCATAAAATGCTTACTTGTCACAAAGGGAAAAAAAACTAAGTTCCCGGTGGAGAGTCTGGCAGACACCCCCTTAACCAAGCGATCAAAGTGGACCCCACCGGAAACTGGATCGATGGAACTCCCGCACCGCCTGCTGGGGTGGGATGGGCAGACCGCGGTGGCACATCCGCGACCTTCCTGCCAGAGAGGCACAACTGACATCTGACTGGGACAGGCCTCAGACTAACACACGTGGAGGGACTGTCTCCAAAGGCATCAGGGTCACAGTGGTTAGAGAAAGGCTGAGGAATGTTCCGGAATGAAAAGCCTAAAAAGGCGCGATGACAACTCAGTGTGATGTGGGTCCTGGGCTGGATCTCGTCACTGCAGGGGACATTGTTGGGACAATGGGAAGGCCCCAGATGGGGTGCGAATCCTAGTCATCCCTGGGACGGTCATGTTGGGGTGCCTGAGAGAGTGTCCCTGTTTTGGGGTGTGGTGGAGCACCATGTTGGCAACGAACTCTCAAATGCTTCAGGGAAAACAGTTTCTGTACTATTCTTGCAACTTTTCTGTAAGCTTTAGATTGTGTCAAAATACAAATTTTATTTTTAAAAATGTTAGGAGGAGGAGGAGGCATGAATTCTGCATGTGGCCCGGCTGAGGCTGTTGAGAGGCTGCTGTGGGGCAGCGAGAAGGTGCGGCCCGAGGCACAGACGGGGCTGCACAGCATTGGCCGCGCCTCCCGCCGGGGCGGCACTGGCTCCCCTTCTAGTCCGAGCACAAACATGCCGGATAAAATGGATGTGCTTTTTAAATGTTCTATAAAAACACACAAGAAAGGAGGCTCTGCAGAGCTAGAAATGAAGATGGAAGTCAAGCCACAGTAGTGAGCAAGAGTGGAGACCGAACAGCCAATGTGAGGTTGAAGTTTGGGCTCACATCCACTGAGGGCTGGTGGTTCAGGCCAGCGAGGGACAGAGTCACAGTCACAGCCGTTTCTGAAATAGGGGCTGGAATTGGGCTTCCATCATGACAACAAGAGCTAAGAAGGGGGCTGGGCGCAGTGGCTCACACCTGGAATCCCAGCACTCCAGGAGGCCCAGCTGGGAGGATTGCTTGAGGTCAGGAGTTTGAGACCAGCCTGAGCAAAAGCGAGACTAAAAAAAAAAAAAAAAATAGAAAAAAATTAGGCGAGCAACTAAAAATAGAAAAAATTAGCTGAGCGTGGTGGTGCACGCCTGTAGTCTGAGCAGGGAGGCTGAGGCAGGAGGATGGTTTAAGCCAGGAGTTTGAGGTTGCTGTGAGCTGGGCTGACACCACGGCACTCTAGCCAGGGCAACAGAGTGAGACTCTGTCTCAAAAAAAAAAAAAGAAAAAGAAAAAAAGAGAAGGGGATGTCCATTCATTCCATGAAGGAGACAGAAAACTGCCCACCAGCCTGGACAGGGAGCCCAGACAGCAACCAGACCAGACAGAGAGAGAACAAAGGCCCCCAGGAAAACGTGGAGCCAGTGGAATGTGGGACTTATTTGACTGGATCAAACACTGCGTGAAGGGCTTGTTGGAAGATGTAGGTGGGTTAGCTATGGCCACGGAGAAAACTCAGCAGTTGAAAAAAGAAATCAAAGCAAATACTAACTCCAGGAAAAACAAAGAGCAAATCTAAGCAGAGTTCACTGCTTGGCTCAGCAGTGAATAATATTTACATGGTTATAACAGCGTCAACAACTTAACCAAAAATGATGAAATGGCTCATCTGGGAAGAAAGAAGAGAAGGCAGGGTGGGCGGAAGGCACTAGGTTAGAGCCAAGCCCTCATTCTCCAGTAATGCCTCGCCATGGAGAAAACGGCTAAACCAAGAAGGAGTGGCAGGAGCACACAACCTAAAACATGGAGAGAATAAGCGCTGGGCCTGATGTCCCTGGTGTGCCGGGCCAAGGGGCAGGGGTGGTGGGGAACCTGGGTGAGTCTTGCAGACATACTGAAACTGCCCTAACTTTGGGGGCTCTTTTTACTCCTCTTATCTATATATCTGTATTTCTTTGGTAAAAAATTAAAATAAACAAACTAGAACTCTCAACTAAAGATAAATGACAAAGAATAATGAGTTCACATCCCCATCAAAAAACACCACCATCTGGGACATTACAGAACACACTTTGAATAAGTCATCAATTAAAGAAGGAATCAAAATGAAAATCACAAAATGTTTTAAACTGAATGATAAGGAAAACACTGTCAATTAGAATTCCTGGATGTAGCTGATGTGATCCTTAGAATTTTATAGCCCGCTGTTCCTATGTCGTAAAGCAAGAAAGTGGTTTCTGCCGAGTGAAGAAACTACAGATATTTTTAATTTTCTTCTTTGTGCTGACCTGCGTTTTCTAATTTTTCAAAGCAGCCGCTTTGAGTTTTGTCGACCTTCCCTGTTGTTTCTTTCTGGGCTATTCTGGCAGGAACCTACCCCCAAAAGGAACATCTGCACAGCCCCCACAAGGGCTACTTGTCTCAGGTGGCCTCGAGCGTGTATCTGCTCCCCTGGGGTGGTCCCGGAGCCAGGACCTGCGCAGGTCCAGGGGTCCCAGCATCCAGCACACAGCCAAGACTTGCCTCTTAGCGTCAACTGAGACGCATGGACTCGCTGATCAGAGTGCCTGCCCGTGGGTGTGCCTGTGGACAGTCCTGCCCTTGTGGCCATTGGGGACCAGAGGGTGGGCCAGCACACCACAGCAGGGGCTGGTCAGGTGGTGGGCTGGCGACTGCATCGGGCACTGTGCCCCTTCCTGCCCACTCCTACCATGGGCAGGCCTGGGCTCGGCTGCTGGATGAAGCCAGGTGGGGCAACCAACAAGGGGCTGCCCAGCCCCTGGCAGCCTGGGCAGAGCGTCGGGCATCCCTGGAGCCAGGTGGCCGCCCAACCCCCAGGGTGCAATGGGGTCTGGCCCAGGCTCCAGGCTTGGAAGGCAAGGCTGGCTCTGGGATTCCTTCCCCTGCAGGGGACCACTGCCCAGCCACGGCCCAGGGGACCTCAGAGGCCGAGGGTGCAGAAGCAGGAGGAATGAGCAGGAATGAGGGAGGGGCACATAGGCCTCAGCCTGCCCAAGGCTGCCACCCCACACATCCCTCGGCCTGGCTCTGGGGATGAGTCCACAGCCTGTGGACAGCAGGTGGGACACTCTGGCAAGGCCCATCCTGGAGGAACTGTGTGCTGAGCCGAGGACAGCCTGCCCTGCAGCCCCATCCCCGCCCACTGGACCCTGTCACCCGAAGCATCCTGTGCTGCTCCGGAATGTGCACCAGGCTGGCACAGCCGCCTGGGGCTCCGGCCACGCCACACCGGTCACAGGGTGGCCGCCTCATCCTCCTGCCTGCAGCGCTTCGCTGGGCCCAGGGCTCCAAGCCCAGAAAGAGCACATGTAAAGCACAGGGGTGGGGCCATGGCACTGTGGGGGTGCAGGGGGAGCCGGGGACCTGGGGACCTGGGCCAGGGCCTGGGCATCACTGCCGTCCTGTGTGCTGAGCACCCTGGGTGGGCACAGGGAACACTCGGGGGCAGAATGGCACCATCATGGCCCCTGGGAAGGCTTTGGCCAGCACCTCCCAAAGCAGGGGTGCTGCTCTGCTCCCCAAAGCCTCCCAGGACCAAGGCCGTGACCCTGCTAGTGACAACAGGGAGGGTCGCCCGCACCAAGACAGCCCTGACACCTGGCTTGTTTCACCGTCCTTGGGGGCTGCTGCCCTCCCGAGACCTGGCCCTGACCACCCTCCCGCAGGCCAGTGACCCAGACCCTGGAGCTCCCTTCACTCTGCCTTGTGGCTGTCCCTCCCTGCCAGGGCTCGGCTGGCTGCCGTGGGGATGGTGAGCACACCCTCGTCAGATCCTCACGCACAGACAAGCAGCCCAAGTGCCGAGTCCAGGCTTCCTTGCTGGCAGGTCCAGCTGTCCCCAGGCCAGGCGGCCCGTCCACACAGTGCTGGAGGAAGTGGCTCCCACGAGGTTGAGGACACTGCCCCCACAGCCTCCCTGAAGCCCCTTCCCCTCTCTGGACCTTGGGTCCCCTCCGGGAGGGAGGGTGGGCTGGGCCTGCCCTCACGCCAGTCCTGAGTGTACCCGGCTAGGCCTACACAGGCCAGAGGGGTGCTGCACTCGCCCCAGGGAGGTGGAGGTGGAGCCGGGGTGGGGCCAGGGCCCCGCAAGGGGAGAGGGAAGGGGAGGCCGGGCAGCCAGAGGCCGTCCTCAGAGGCAGCATCCGGCCTGGCTCAGCCTCCGTGCCAGGCGGGATGGAAGGGCCGTTGGTGCGGCAGGGAGAGAGCACTGTGCCCCCACCCCTTGGAGGCTCCCAGAGCTGCTCCCAAGAGGACCTTGGGTGACTTAGGAGGAGCCCTTTCCTCTGACACCAGGTCCTGCGGGCACCTGGCAGGTTGGGGAGCAGAGTGGACCCAGGCACATATGTGGAGCCCTGCACCCCAGGCCTGCTCCTTCCCAGGCTCCTCCCCACCGTCCCCACTGTCACCACCGTGAGGACCCAGGCTGTGCACGCGCCTTGCACCCCAGCTGGCCCAGCGGCCCCTCCTGCGGCCCGGGCCCCTCTCCCCCAGGCAGGGCCCGGCTGGCTCCTCGTAAATCTGAGGCACTGGTTTCCCGAGCAGGCCCCGCCCGCCCAAGCCGTCATTTCTGGCAGGCCTCTGCGTGAGCTCACTGTTACATAAGGCGTGTGAGCGATTTCGCGGGGCTTCATTTCCACCGCAAGCCAAGGGAGGTCTGGGCGTGAGAGACCCCGCGGCCCCCACCCCGTGTGCAGGAAGGGCTGCCTGCTGCCCCAGAACACGGGCGTCCTCGGGAGAGGAAGGAGCAGCAGGCAGAGGCCCAGCCCCAGCAGGCCTCGGGCACAAAGGAGGGAAGGGGCTCCCAGGCTGCTCAGGAGGGTGGCTGCTGCGGTGGCGTCACCCACTGGGATGGGCTTTCCTCCCCCTCCAGGCTGGAGTCCCCTGGATTGGCACCCCACCCCCGCCCCGTGCTTCCGGCCCGTCTGAGGGCGCCCGGGTCACCCCCAGGCCCTGAGTGGAGGACATTTCAGCCAGAACTTGCACTCTTGGCAGGAGGAAGGACTGCATTTCACACCGGTGGGAGCAGAGGTTCCCCCTCCTGCCCATGAAGTGCCTGCCTGGGAGAGAGGAGCCTCCACGGTGCTGGGACAGCAGTTTCCCTGAGGTGGCACCAGCCCAGGGAGCCCCTTGCAGCTGCAGGGGGTCCTCTGAGGACGCGGTCATCTGGAGAGAGCAGCCCAGAGCCCTTGGACCGCCTGCTCTGTGGTCCAGGACTGAGGGGGGCCGGGAGGACATGGGGGACCCCCCAGGGGATGCAGCAGAGAGGACGTGCAGACAGTACGTGCTGGGCATTTCTAGGAACCAAGCCCTCTCCTGGCCTGGTCCAAGCCCAGGAGGAGCAGGACAGGCCACCTCCTGGCCTGGAAGGAAAATCCTGGCAAGAACCACCCCCGAGGGGGAGGGCTGGGTGGGAGGAGGTTTTCTCATGCGCCCTTCCCTTCCCTGCTCCAAAATCAGGGCAGGAAAAGAGCATGTAGGCCCCGGCGGCAAGAACTTGGGCTCTGTGCCCTCCCGCCCCACCAGAGACTGCCGGAGCCCGGAGTTCCGGCCTGGACGGCCCGGGAGGCCCAGCACCCGGCAGGCCGGGCCACGTGCTTCCCCTTTCCAAGGAAGGAACAGTCCCCGCGGAGCTGGGCTGGGCACCCAAAGGCTCCCTGTCCAGTGGGAAGGGATGTGCTTGCAGCCGCCTCCTGCCAGGAGCCTCTCACCCATGACACACCCTGCGTGGAGACAAAGCTCCCGTGGCAGCAGGGACCCACCACGGAACCGCGAGTACCGTGTGAGTGGCGGAGAGCCAGCGGCACCGAGCGGCCCCCTCCCGCTAGACTCCCAGCCCGGGGCCCTGTGTCCTCCGTGAGCAAAAGAACATGTATTCCTCTCTTTTCAGACTCCGGTTCTTGGAACTCACACCCTCTTGGGTTTGCTATTTTTACCCACCCTGAGCCTTCCCGTCTCCATGGCGACGCCTCCAAACAGCAGATTCCAGGCGGCAATGACGTCACCTCTCCCTTTCCTGCCGCCCAGGCCTGGAGACTGCCTGGGCCAAGGGGCTGAGACTTCCCTGGGCCCCTCCTGTGACTCCAGCACTCCCTACAGCTGACACCCCAAGGCCTGGGGGCCACAGTGGGGCCTCTCCTGACTCTGGCTCTCCTGGGGGTCAGGCCCCTTGGGGGCAGCATTGGTCCTCCTCTCTGCCCCTTGGAGCACAAGCGGCCATCCTCCCACTTGGGGTCCCTGCCATGCCAATTGCCCCACAGAGCTGCCCCGCAGAGCTGCCCCGCAGAGCTGCCCCGCAGAGCTGCCCCGCAGGCCCTGGCTGCCGGGAGGACGGGGCAGCAACCTGCTGGGCCTGGGAAGCTCCCTGTGGCCCTCGAGCCAGAAACTCATTCCCGAGAGGGGCCGTGACTGTGGCAGGGGCCTGAGGAGCCTGCGGACAAGCTGGAGCTGGGTATGGTTAGGGTTAGCCTATGGTACGGTCTGCCGGCTGCCGGCTGTGGTGGCCGAGGGCATCCAGCCCCCTCGGGAGGTGGTCAGAGTGCCTTGGCCCCAGGGTCCAGGCCTGACCCAGGCTGCATGGCTCCAGGGCCCCAGCCCAGCAAGGCCATCTCTGTAGGGCCCCACCCCACACCTTGGCCCTGCTCAGGCAGCTGGAGGACTGCAGTCCCCACGCCTGGGCCATGCACCTGCAGTAGTCCCCAGCCTGTCTGGGACCACACTTCACCCAGGTGTCCCTGCAATGCCAACCTGAGGTCTCCCCTTGGCCCTAACCGAGGATGGGGCCACCCAGGGCTGGACGGCCACCTGTGCCCAGGATAGGTGGAGGATGGACCACCTGCTCCCCAGATCCCCCTCGAGGAACAGAACCCCACCCCTGGCTGCACGTTTTGCTGTGGACTCAGATGTTTTCAGAAATTACCAGAAGCCTTGGCAGTGCCTCCCAGGGTACACAAGTACTGCTCGGAAAGCTCTGAATCCTTGCGTGGCCAGGAGAGCCCCGAGGAACGAGCCCCACCCAGCCCCTGGGCTCCCCGAGACCTGCCACCTTGCCTGGTGGGGGAATTCTGTGGCCTAAGCAGGGCTTGTGACTAAATCAGCCCCAGCCCCACCCCCACCTGGCCTTGACCCCCAAAGCAGGCAGCCAGGTAGGAGGGCAGAGTCTGGGATGAAGGAGGAGGGGGCCCACAGGGCTGGGGGAATTGGGGGTGGAGCCCCCCCCAGCACGAGCTGGGCTAGAGTCAAGGCCATTCTCTGTCCTCCAGCACCCCAGGCTGGCTGCTGTCTCTGCTCCCAGAGACGGTACCGAAAGGGGGTTGCAAGGCCCACGTTCCCTCCCTCCGGCTTGGTTTCGGGCATGAAGTCCCAGCTCGCCTCTGACGTGGCAGGCACGCTCGCAGGTCCGCACACGCAGCGGGCAGAACCCGCAGACCCCGTCACACACACAAAACGTGCAGGGAGCACGGCGGGCAGCTGTGCCGCAGGGGGCCTTTCCAGCCAGCCTCGCCCCAAGGAGGCCCCTGTCCCAGGCTGTGTCCCAGGCGCAAAGGGCTGGGAGGAGAGCCCTGGAGAGAGGGCCCAGCAGGACGGAGGCCCTTGGAGCGCTTGTCAGCCCGGGCCAGGTGGCCCTACTCCCCGGAGTGGACGTGGCCAGAGCAGGGAGGGGGACGCGGCACGTCCAGTTTAGCGCCCCATCCAGCAGCTCTGTCTGGTCGGAAGGTAGGACGGAGGCTTCACGGCAGGCCCCAGGTCTGAGCTCTGGTCGGCCAGACGTGTCCTGCCAGACCAGGGGCTGTGGCCCTGAGGGCTGGTGGTGGGGGAACCTGGACTTGGTTTGTCCACCAAGCTCCTCAGGGCCAAGCATAGGGCCAAGCAGAAAAGAGCTCCCGTTCTCAAGAGCTCACAGTCCCACAGCAGACCACGGAAAACAGTTTCCAAATATTCCGGGTCAGACAGCGGCCCATGCTCTTAGGAGGAACAGACCACGGCGAGACAGTTGGGTGCTGAGTTGGGGGTCTCCCCTCAGGTCCGTCTGAGCCAAGTCCCCACTGAGGGCAGAGCACTGCGGACAGGGGACCGGCCAGGGCAAAGGCTCGGGGGCGGGGTGTGCTTGGTCCCTGCAGGGCCCACACAGGGGTGGAGGACGGGCCGGTGAGAGAAGTGAGGGGTGGCGAGAGGGTGGGCCCTGCTCTGAGCCTGGGAGACCCCAAAGCCACGGCCCATCAATGGTGGCCACGGTGGAGCAGCCGCTGGGTGGGGTGAGTGGGGGCCGGGCCCTGCACCCCGCCAGCCATGGGGCTTCCCCGAGGGACCCAGCCCTCCACTTCTCTGCTGGGAAAACTGGGAAAACTGGGGGCCAGAGAAAAGGAATCGATTCGAAACAGACAAGACTATTTTTCTGAACATTTTGTTCCCAGTCCCGCCCCCAGCCTGGCACAGGGCTGGAGTAAGCGGTGGAGGGGAGGGCCCTCGCCTGGCCCGGCCCACCCTGCCCAGGCCCCCGCTGCCCACAGCCCTGCCCACTCGGGCTGCGGCCCAGCCTTAGGTAAACAGGCACATCCCTGGCTTCCAGGCGAGAGGTTGGAGGGACCCAGGGTGGGCTCAGGGTGCCTGGGCGGCTGCAGGCCTGGCATCCCCTCCGCGCTGGGTCCACCCCCAGGCCCAGCACTGCCCAGCGGGCTCTCGTCGCCATGAGTAATATTTAACTTGGAAAGGCTCACGGACAACTGCAGGGGAGAAGTTAACAACAAGTTTGGATTGTGGTCTGCTTGCCAGGAGTGGGGGGAGGGAGGGGAGGGGAGGGGAGGGGGGAGGGGGAGGGCAAAGTTGAGAGGGAGAAAGGAGGCCAGGAGGCGGCCAGGGGACAGTCAGGCCTGAGACCCCATGAAGCCCAGGCCTGGGGCCAGATGACTGCCACACCCAGGAGCCGCAGTTCTGAGGCCAATCGGCCGGCTGGCAGACACATGGGCTGAGTCTCCAAGCCTCAGTTTCCCCTACAGGCACAACCCTGGGTCGAGGAGTCCTGGAATCCAGCTCTGGGCAGGAAACACACACACACACACACACACACACACACACACACACACGGGTGTTAGCAAACGGCCCTGCCTGCAGCTCTGGGGCCTCAACCCAAGGCCAGAAAAATCCAGGAGGCTGAAGCAGGGATGAGGTCCCGCCCAGAGGGTTGGGGAGGGCAGGGCTGAGGCCAGACAGGGCTGTCCCCAAGTGCAGGCCTCCCAGGGCATCCACGCCTGCAGGGTTCACCGCCACGTGCCTGGCTGGGCCGTGCTCCGGCCAGCGTGCCCTTGTCCACTGCAGGAAACACAGCCATGCCTGGGCGGCATCCGCCCCACTGGGCATGTCCAGCACCTGCCAGGCACAGGGCACGTATTCCCGAAACATGCAACACACCGCGAAAGACGAGGCACCAGGTGGGAAGGCGCCCCGAGAGCACAGACAGGGGAGGACGCTGGCGGGGATTGGGGGAGAGGTGGGGTCGGGAGCGCTGTCCCCCACCTCCACCCCTGACTCCCCAGATGTCCTGGGAGCAGCTCCCCTCCACCCCCCAGCAGGCTCAGTTTTCCAGCCAGAAGAGAGGAAGGCGGCTTCCACCGTCTTCCAGCCCCTCCCAGCTCCAGTGTCCAGCAGAGCACACCTGAGAAGGCCGAGGGATCACGGCAGAGAGCCTCGCTCTAAGGACCAAGGGAACGAGACACCCGGGAGGGTCCCTGTGCCACCTGAGGCCTGCCCGGTGCCCCCACCAGGACACAGCGCTGCAGGCAGCCCCTGAGCCCGTGGCCCTGGGTCTATCACGCCCACCCCTCACCAACTCACCTCCAAGCTGGAATGAGAACATCCAAGTTTTCAGACAATTTTTTTCACAAATGTGTACTTTTCACAGAGGAAAATGGGAAATGCACGCCACCACTTACCTTGTGGGTTTCCTGATTTGCTCTTGGGCACAACAGTCTACCTTCCTCCTGGATTGGGGGGCACGCTGTCTGCCCTCGAGGAAGGGCAGGGGCTGCCGCATGGGAAGCTGCGTGGGACCCGGGGCCCAGGAGCTGGGGGAGTGGGGTCCTCGGCCGGGGGAGGGGACACTCTGGGCTCCCGGAATCACACCCGCTTGGTGCAAGAGGCTCGGGCTGAACCCACTCCCACTTCTGCTCTGTCTCTGCAACTGTCCTTTCGCTAAAGTTAAGCTGTTTCATTGTAAACTTCCCGGCCCTGGGGACCGGTGGCTTCCTGTCATAGCTTTCCAATTCAAGACCCCACAAAAGCGAAGCTTCGAAGCTTCGTGGGCTTGGCAAAGGGCCCGGGCCAGTAAGGCCATCCCCTTCAGAGGTGCCGTTGGCTGGGCCATGCAGTGCTGCAGGAGACTCCAGGGGACCCCAGACTCCGGCCCCCAGACACAGGGGCTCCAGAACAGGACACTCTGTGGCCTCTTTTCCTCCCTCACACTTTGTTTCTCAAGGGGAAAAACAGCTCCTGCTCCCCTTCCACGCAGCTCAGCGCGTGGAGTCTGGGAGGTGAATGGACAGGAAAGGCTCTGCCCTCAGCCCCCCGCGCCCCGATCCAGGGACACCTCCCCCCCACCAGCATGACCGGCAGAGGACCTGCAAGTCCAACCTGGGGTCCCCACCCTGCCCCTGAGCCTGGGCCCTCAGGCCAGGCTGGAAAGGGACGAGACTCAGGCCTGCAGCCTCTCTCCCCTGCAGGACAGCATCTCCCAGGTGTGATGACAGGAGAGCACAGGAAGCCGTGGCAGGCGGGGGCCTCCTTCTGCCCTTCACGGTGACCTGCTGGCATTTTGGGGGACAATCAAGGAGAGACTCCTTGATGGCATGGCCACCACTGGGCAGAAAGCGTCCATATGGAGGACACGGTGACAGGGCAGAGGCAGGAGTTGCTGGTCCTTGGAGCCCCCAGCCCGGGCCGTGGTGCCGAGCGCTGTGCGGGCCCACGTGAGCGAGCTCTGCTGTGGAACGCGCACTGGGCCCGCAGAGCGGGTGTGGGCAGGAGCGGTTTGCACGCAGATTCCATGCTGGGACGCGCGTTCGACGGGCTGGGCTAAAGCAAATACCTGACAGTTGACTCTGATTTCCCGCCGCTCCACCTTCCCCCTTCCACGGGGCTGCGGCGAATGTGAACCAACCACCTGTGCCGGGCACGTCCCATGTGGAAGTCGCAGAACCCGCAGACCCGGAGGAAATTCCAGCCACAGGGTCGCTGTGACTGCCAGGCCCGCTGAGCGGGGCGGAAGGGACGGGGCTGCCCCCGGCTGGGGGACGTGGGATCTCCAGGCGAGGAGGGGTGGTTCACGGGAGGAGTGGGGCGTGGGGGAAGGGACCGGGAGGGGCGGGTGGCAGGGCACCCGAGAGGAGGGTCCAGCAAGGGACGCAGGCTGGGGGCGTGAGCACAGGTCAGAGGGAGGGTGAGTGGGGGCAGCCGGACACCTGACCAGCAAATGAGGGCAGCGGTGCAGGTGACAGTGGGGACAGGCTGGCTGAGGCCAGCAGCTGAGGGCTGGCAGACCCCACAGGCCGGGTGTCAGAGCCAGTTCCTTACAAGCCCGTCACCCGCTGTCCCAGCAGCGCTGGGCGGCCCAGACAAGGGCAGCTGGGAGGAATCCACCCCAGCTGACATCCTGCCCTGCACCCACCGCTCCTGGACACTCAGGCTGAAGGCCTGGGGACAGTGACAGGCTGGGCCCTCCTCTGTGTGGCTTGGCTTCAGGGCCCAGGCTGAAGCCCCATCTTCAGCTTCCTGCCTACTCCGCCTCCAGGCTTTTTCCTGGTTGTGTGCGCACCCCCCCCAACAGATGCTGTCACTGTGTGCAGAAGAGAAGCCACTGTCTGCTGACCGTCCCCAGGGGCGTCCCAGAGGAGTCAGAGCCTTCAAAGGAGGTGGTGAGGAGAGTGACGGCGGCCCCTGCTGCTGCCACTCCGTTCAGCACGGGCCAGAGCCAGGCACGGCCTCCCGGTGCTGGCAGGACAAGCAGTGCGCCAGGCACCCAGGCCTGGGG
The DNA here is from genome assembly GCF_041146395.1 of Eulemur rufifrons. Classification (NCBI taxonomy): domain Eukaryota; kingdom Metazoa; phylum Chordata; class Mammalia; order Primates; family Lemuridae; genus Eulemur; species Eulemur rufifrons. Next base: position 906,523 of record NW_027182866.1, on the reverse strand, counting down.
ACACCGGGGGGACACTGGCCGCACTCACTGGCTGAGGAGTTGGTGGACCCTGGCAGTTGTGGTCGCTGGCTGTCGGCCTTAGGTGGCTGTCTGCAGGAGATGACAATGGGTCGGTGGGCATGGCGGGGTGAGGGCAGCCCTTTCCCTGCAGTGTCCCAGGCTGCAGAAGCCACCCCAGGGTGCTCAGAGAGCCAGGCACTTACTTCACTCCCTGACCGCTGACTGGGAAGTCACTGGGTGCCACCAGGGTAGGGTAGTAAGGCCCCCCGGAAGCAGCAGCACGGGAGAGCCGGGGCCACATCCCGCTTGGCCGCTCCCTGTCACGTGGCCTCTGACAGTGGATGATGCCCTGGGCCGTGGTTGGCCCATCTGTAAGTGGGGCCAGGCAGCAGCACCTCCATCACAGGGTGGGTGCGGGGTGAACAGGCTGGGCCCCTGGAAGGAAGCAGCGTGGTGCGGGGTGGGGGGAGGACCACACAGGCGTGGGGCCCAAGGCACGGCTCCAGGGCTGCCCAAGCGACAGGGCATTTGGGAGGCGGTTCAGAGAGGCTGGGTCCAGCAGCCGACTGCAGCCTGGCATCTCCCACCTGCGTGGCCACATGCAGGCTGCATTGCCAGGACTGCTCCCGCCTCCGCCCCAGGCAGGACCCTGGGGGCACGGCCGGCTCCAGAGCTGGGAGGCGAGGGGCTGCTCAGACCCCAGCTGCCTGTCCTCCCCAAAGGGCTGGACAGGTCAGTGCCAGGCTGCCCTGAGAGATCACGCATGCTGTACTGAGCTGGCCGCGGCAAAGGTGACCCACGTGGGTGGCCCAGCTCAGCTGCCCCCAGGCCTGCGGGGAGGTGTCAGAAGAGTCCCACGGAGATGAGGAGAAGCCAGTGCTGAAGAAAGAGGTGGGGGGGGGGAGGTGGCTGGTCTCAGTGGCCCCAGGGGCCTTGGACAGCTGTCTCACCTGCTGCAGGGGTGGGAGCCTGCGGCCTCAAGGCCACGTGTGGCCTCCAGATCCCCAAGTGCAGCCCCTCAACTGAATCCAAACTTCACAGAGCGAATCCCTGCATTGAAAGGCTTTGTTCTATAAAATTTGGATTCAGTCAAAAGGCCGCACTCAAGGATCCAGAAGGCCACGTGTGGCCCCAAGGCCGCAGGTTCCCCACCCCTGGCCAGTCCTGACTCCAGCTGTGCACTGGCCCCTGGGGCTGCAGGTGGGTGTCGGCGCGAGGCCTGCTGAGAGGTTCAGCCGGGCATCCTGGGCAGAGGTTGCCAGGCCGTGGGGGAGGGGACGAGGAGGAGGGGAGACCCCAGCCCAGTGTCCCCACCAGCTAGCCAGACGGAGGAGGGAGCTGTCCACATCAGACCTCCCTCACACCACAGGGGGGAAGCTGCCCACACAGAAATGGGGGTGACACTCAGCTGGGGCTCGTGATGGGGGTCCAGAGTGGCACATGAGGAGGGTGCGGGACAGAGGGCACCCCCTTCTCAGGCCCCAGGGAAGAGAGGTGGCCGAGGGCTCGGAGCAGAACGGCAGGTGGCCAGGTCCAGGGGCTTGTGCCGAGCTGGGGTTTGCCAGGGTGTCCCCAAGCTCGGACGGGGCTTCCTTGAGCCTGGTTCTCCAAACAGTCCATGAGGGACCATGCAGGGACCATGCAGGTAGGAAAGAGAATTTAAAAATGGGGCCAAAATACCTTCCAGATCATTTTCTCTGGGATTTACCGATTCTACCACATGGACACACACAGACAACCCCTGGCAGCGCCCTCTCACTTCCCTGCCCACAGGGCATTCGGGTCCTTCTGGAATGTGCCCTCAAGCCCGGGTGGGTGGTACACTGTGCATGTTTCCCTGACCCCCTGGAGAGTGTGCAGGGTCTGGGCTGCCTGATGGTCCACCTCAGGGAGCAGGGAGGGAGGCGTTCGGATGGTGCCAACTCACGGCTGTGTGAGGGTCTCTGCAGGCCGTTCAGAAAGTCAAGCAAAATGATGTACGGTTGGAGCCGAAAACCCACAGCTGGCCGTGCACCCTGCACAGTTAGCCAGGCCCAGTCTCTCTGCTCCAAATGGAAACCTGTGCCCTGCTGGCCGGTCGGGTCCTGGAAGGTGCAGGACCTGCCTGTGTCTCAGGACGTCACCGCTGTCCCTAGCCAGCAGACTTCCTGCAGGAGGTGCCGGATTGGGGGCAAAGCCAATTCCGCTGGAGCCGAGAAACCGCCTCTCCCCAGGGGAGTCCGAGGGGGCTGCCGCGTGGGAGCAGGGACCCCACCACCCTCTCCACCTGCGGAGGTTTTCCTGGCCGGCAAGGATTTGACGTTGTCCCCTCCCAGGCTCCTCTGAGGCCAGAGTTTTGCTGGTGGTGGCATCAGCTTCCTCAGCGTTGGTGGGGGGCTGTCAGGACCCGGGAGCTCCGGAAGCGCAGCTCCCCCAACCAAACCGGCTCCAAGTTTCAGCTGAACTCGGAAGGGTGGGGCGGGAGCCCGCTGTGTTGTTTCCCTGGCGCTGCCGGAACTAACTAAGGACCACACACTGCGGCTTAAGACAAGAGAAATTCATTCTCTCTGGTTCTGACAGCTGAGAAGTCCGAAGTCCAGGAGTCAGAGGGCTGCGCTCCCTCCAGAGCTTCCCGCTCCCTCCAGAGCTTCCCGAAGGTCCTCCCTGCCTTCTCCAGCTTCGGTGGGTCTTGGTGTTCTGTGATTGCGGCCCCATCTCTCCAACGGCTGCCTCTGTTGTCACGTGGTCTCTGTCTCTGTATCCAGACTTCCCCTTCACTTACAAGGACACAGGTCATATTGGAATCAGGGCCAACCCCAACCCAATGTGTCCAATATGTCTCCAACCTTAATTCGATCACACAGGCAAAGACACTATGGCCAAATTTTCACAGGTTCCTGGTGGACATAAATCTTGGGGAGACAGTGTTCAACCCAAAGCACTCCCAGAGCTTGGTGTCAGCTGACTTATTTTCCCCAAAGGAGGGTACCCTGAGAGGTTCCCACTCCTGTGGCTGCTCCCCTGTGCGGGACACCCCATGAGGCCGTAGGGACACAGTGGGGGACAGAGTGTGTGGGAGCACCCTCCTGAGAAGGCAGGCCAGCTCCTGAGCCCTACAGTTCCTGACCAGCTGGGGAGGGGACCGGCCTGAGGGTCAGCAAGAGCCCAGCACGTGGGGGCTGAGGGCGGTGCCCCAGCCGGAGACACTGGGATGGGGACAGGCCGTGGGGGCGTGAGCTGGAGCCACCGGCTTGCTGAGTGTTTGAAGGGGCGTTGCGGACACTGAGAGAGGTGGCCACGTTGGGGACACCATCCCAGAGAGCGGCTGTGGCTGGGGTGGGGGCTCAGAAATGGGGCTGCTGTCTCTCCCAGGCCAGACCCCTCCCTGGCTTCCCCGGGCTCTCAGGCTCCCAGGGTTGGGGGCTGGAGTTTGTGCCCCACTCCTGGCCTTGACCTGCTGACCACCAGGGGGTCCTGGCCGTGACCCCCATCTGGGGTCGTGAGGAGGCTATGGGTGACTGAGGACACCAGGCCATGCCCTGACTCCCACACCCCGCATGTGGGCCCCAACGCCCGCTCTGCTGCCCGCCGGATCCTGCGATGTTTCCCAGGCAACTGTCTCAATACAGCCTGTCTGCCTGGCACTCCCGCACCCCGTAAATGCCGCTGTGCCTGGCTCCCAGCAGGCTTGCCCGCTTGGCACCCACAGGCCGGCAGGTGTGGCAGAGCACAGCCCGCTGCCCGGCAGCGTCAGCAGGCTGCTCTGGCGGAGGAGGCAGCCCAGGCCTCTTGGCCGTCCTCACCGGCGAGCGGGCACTGCCAGGGCACCCTGCATGGGTGCCATGCCGGTTTGCCACATGGTGCGGGGTGGAGGCAGCCAAGTGCCGCGAGCATGCGCCCAGGCGCCTGAGCGCTGCAGGTTCGTTTGGAAGTCGGGAGGCCGTGCTGCCTTCCGGGCTGGTCACAGCTACCGCCGCAGGTCCACCACGGTCTCAAGCTGATTTGCAGGGTGGCCCGATGGCAGAACCAACCGCAGGAAATCAAAACGGGGTGTGGGGAAGCGAGTGGGGCTCAGACAACCCCAGTCCGGCCCACGGGTTTTGCCCAGCCCGGTGGCTGACCGCCCTGCCTTGGCATCCCAGGCTGGCTGGGAGCTCCGGCTGAGACCCTGGGGTCAGCGCTGGACGGAGACAGCCCTGCCCCGGGTGGGGGTGCGTGAGGACACTGTCGCTGAGACACTTGCTCCTCGGCAGGGGGAGGTTGGGGAGGGGTGGCCCCTTGACGTGCTGGCAGTGGGCCTCACCTCATTTCTGGGACCGGCTCTCCGGGCATCCTGGCTGGTCGAGCACAGATGCAGCACGGATGGTGGGGGCGCCACACAGTGTGAGGGCTCCCCTGCGGCCGGGGCTCTGGCCCCCACCCCCTGAGCACTTTCCACTCCACCCGAGGGGAGCCTTCCCCAAAAGGCTGACATGTTCTTTTGTAAACATGTCTTCTGGCTTGTAAAAAACTTGTTTCCGCAGTGCAAGCGTCCGTCCCAACCAGAAATTATTTTCCAATAAAGCTAAACTCCCTGTCACTGCAGCAGATGGCTCAGAAAGTTAGTCTTTTCCTCAGCCTCCACTTGAAAACTTCCACATCCACGCCTACCCCGGCCTGCTGATGGCTTGCGGACGGCGGGGACCAGGTGGGTTTGTCAGAGGGGCTCAGAGTGGCCCATCCCGGTGCAGGCCCTGGGCGGGTGGGAGGGGACTGAGGGCAGGACTTCCCGAAAGGGGAACCGGCCCTGTGCCCAGAGCAGGGGCCACCCCACTCCGGCATCTGTGGAAGTGTCCCAGGCTGTAGGGGACGCACAAGTCTCGCCCCCAGAAGGCTCCTGTGTCCCTCATCGGTTCCCGCAGACCACTGTGTGTCTTTCCTCCAGGAGCAGGGAAGGGGCTTGAGGTCCCCAAGCTCTGCCCAGGGGATGCAGAGCAGGGCAAGATAAGGGCACCAGGAGAGGAGGGGGCGGGTCCAGCAATGGACCCTGGCGTGGGGACCTGGGGGAGGACCGAAGAGGAGGGCAAGGATACGGCGCCCCCACATGGCCTGAGAGCTGAGCAGACGCTCCCATCATCGCTGGCTTTCCTCCCACCTTGGAAGCCTGGCGCCAGTCCTCCTGGAAGTCCCCAAGGTCCCCTTGTAGAAGCTTGGTGACACTTCCAGGAAAGGCCCTGAAGCTCTGAGGCTGAAGCCAGGGTCAGCCGGGACCGGTCAGCCGGCACCTGCGATGTGTTCGACACAGGACCTAGGAGCCCTCCACACCTGGGCTTCTCTCACCTGAGAGCAGGCCCAGCCTCGGGTCACCTCCTGCAGGGTCCCCAGGGACCATTCTGCCTGCAGCAGCCCCCCTATCCCCCTGGGCAGCACCCGTGGCTGCATATCCACTTGCTCTGGCATGTGGGGTCTGTGTTCCAGCAGGTGGGGTCCCAGGGTGGGGTGCCCAGTGCGGCGAGAGTCCCTGGCACAGGCGGGCACTCAGGGAAGGTTTGGTGAGCAAACCTGCCCATGCCCTTAAGGTCTGCAGGGGACGGAGGACAACCTCGGCCCAGACCCTGCCCAGACCCCTGCTCTGGACACCGACCCCACCCTCCATGCCAGGGCCACTTGGAGGATGGTGGCCTCAGCTCAGGGACGGCCCTATGTCTAGCGTTCTGGAGGGCGAGTACATGACCCAGGGCAGCTGAGGAGGGGCACAGGGCCCGGAGCCCTGCAGGAGGGGTGCCCAGCACAGCCTGGGAGCTGCCAGGACTGGGCGGGGCAGAAACGGCCAAGGACTCCTGGAGCCCTGGAGTGACGCCAGGCAGTGGCCCCTGACGCCCGCCCCTGCAGACCCCGGTCCGGGGAGGGCGCACCCCAGGGCCCAGCGTGGTGAGGGAGGCAGGCTGGGCCGCAGGTGCTGGGCACAGCCCAGAGCTGCCAGGGTGCCTGGGCATCTGCTGCCACCAAGTGGCAGACTTGGGGGGCGCCGGGAGCCCAGAAGGGGACGAGGTGCAGGGGGCCCTTACCTGCCCCCGCGCCCCTGGCCTCTGGCCCAGGCCCCCGAGGCCCCCGTGAGCCACCTGGACTCGGTCGCTCCGGTGTTTCTCTTGGCAGAGGAACCACGCCCTCGTGTCGTGGGAGACGCGGCGGCACGGGCGGACCGCGCTCTAGCCTGACCTCTCGGCCTGCGCCCCTCTGCCGGGAGGTGGCTCCCGCCCGCCCCCACTGCGCGGCAGGAAGGAAGCCTGGCCTCAGTTTTCCCAAAGGCTAGGGTCGGGACACTTTGGGCTGCCGCAGCGCGGCTGAGGGGATTTGGACACCCTGCCCGAGGGGGGCGGGGCTGGCCGGGCCGGGCGAGGGGGGGGCTGTCTTAGGGGGTGGGGCTGGCCGGGCGGGGCGGGGGGGGCTGTCTTAGGGGGCGGGGCTGGCCGGGCGGGGCGGGGGGGGCTGTCTTAGGGGGTGGGGCTGGCCGGGCGGGGCGGGGGGGGCTGTCTTAGGGGGCGGGGCTGGCCGGGCGGGGCGGGGGGGGGGCTGTCTTAGGGGGCGGGGCTGGCCGAGCGGGGCGGGGGGGGCTGTCTTAGGGGGCGGGGCTGGCCGAGCGGGGCGGGGGGGGCTGTCTTAGGGGGCGGGGCTGGCCGGGCGGGGCGGGGGGGGGCTGTCTTAGGGGGCGGGGCTGGCCGGGCGGGGCGGGGGGGGCTGTCTTAGGGGGTGGGGCTGGCGGGGCGGGGCCCGTCTCGGAGGGGCGGGGCGAGGGGGGGGGTCTGTCTCAGAAGGCGGGGTCTGTCTCGGGGGCGGGGCTGGCCGCATGGGTTCGCTTCCGCCAGACGTGCCGGGGCTGATGGCGGCGACCCGGGAGCCGCGGCTGAGGCTGAGCCGCCGGAGGCCGCCCTCGGGCGGCGGGTGAGGCCGGGACGGGGAGTGTGGCCCATGGGCGGGGCGGGGGGAGCGCAGGGCGCGGCCGGGGGGGGGGCCTGGCGTCCCCGGCAGAGCTGAGGCCGTATCTCGTCCCCACGTGCTTCTCGGATCCCCCACTCCCTCTCGGGCCTCGCCCGCTTCTCCCCTTGAGCTTCGCCCGCCCCCTACGCGGAACCCCCGGGCCCACCCCCGTCCCCTCCCGAGAGTGTCCCTGAGCCCCACCCCCTCAGCCGCGCGCCCACCCCCGTCCCCTCCCGAGAGTGTCCCTGAGCTCCCCGCCCCACCCTGGGCCCCACCCCGTCCGCCGCAGGCCCACCCCTGTCCCCTCCCGAGTGTCCCTGAGCCCCACCCCCTCAGCCCCGCGCCCACCCCCGTCCCCTCCCGAGAGTGTCCCTGAGCCCCACCCCCTCAGCCGCGCGCCCACCCCCGTCCCCTCCCGAGAGTGTCCCTGAGCCCCACCCCGTCCGCCGCGCGCCCAACCCCGTCCCCTCCCGAGAGTGTCCCTGAGCTCCCCGCCCCACGCTGAGCCCCACCCCGTCCGCCGCAGGCCCCAGGGCGGCTGCCCCTGGCTTCTCCGGGGCGGCGGCAGCGAGAGCGAGCGGCTCTGGGCCGAGCTGCTGCGCACGGTGAGCCCGGACCTGACGCTGGACGTCGAGCCGCCGCCGCTGCCTGCCCGCCCCGGCCAGGTGCGCCTCCAGCGCTCGCGCGGTCGGGGGGAGCTCCGGGCCAGGGGGCGGCCGTGGCGCCGCTGGACAAGGCCCGACGACCCCCCGTTTCGCAGGAGTCCCGGGACAGCCCGGAGCGCGCGGCGCCCCCCGAGGTCTTCACGGTCGGACCCAAAACCTTTTCCTGGACGCCCTTTCCGCCGGCCCCGGCGGGCCCCGGCCGCTCCTACGGGCCTCTTCGCGAGGCAGGAGGATGCCCGGAGTCCCCCACCAGGTCCCCCCAAGTACGCCCCGCATCCGAACCCTGTGGGACCCCCAGCGCAGAGGAACAACTGGCAGTGGAGGGGGCACTGGCCCTGCAGAGCTGCCCGATGTGCCAGCAGGAGTTCGCCCCTGGGTGAGTGAGCATCCGGCTGCTCTGCTGCCCCACCGGGTGACCCCAGCCCTGTTTGGAAGACTAAAAGGGCGACTTTTATAGTATTTTATTTACATTTTATTTTTTTGACACAGGGTCTTATCTGTTGCCTGCTAGAGTGCAGTGGCGTCCTCATAGTTCACTGCAACCTCTAGCACCTGAGCTCAAGTGATCCTCCTGCCTCGGCCTCCCAGAGTGCTAGGATTACAGGCATGCGCGACTGTGCCCAGCCTTAGAGAGTGCCTTTTAAAGTCACATTTCACACATAGAAAGTTGGCGTAGCACAGTGACTGTGCGCTTGTGCAGGGGGCCGGCTGTCGCAGGTTTAGGGGTCTACCCGCTCCCCACCTTCTGGGGCCCTGTGGACAGGGCAGGAGGGCAGGGAGTGCTAACCAGGGTCCACCTGCCCTTCCAGGTGGCTGGTGGTGTCTAGGGCCAAGCCAGGCTGTGAGTCAGTGCAGCTTCCTATTTAAATAGTTGCAAGAATATCTTTCTGGTGGTGGTTTGTAGGTTTTAAAAGGAAGGCTTTGTCTTTTTTGTCTGGGGATGCTTTTTGTTATTTTTAAAATCCAACACATATTTTCATACCTTTTTTAAGTACAAGGGGATAGAACCTGGTTTTGCTGAGAAGTCAAACCCAAACTGGCAGTGTGTGGGCCTGGGGTCTTGCTGGGCCAGCTGGTTACTGTGGGCTCCTGCTGGGATTCATGGCTGAGGACAGGCTTTTGGGGTCAGGACAGCTTGAGTGAACTTCGCGGTTCTTGCCGAGGTGGTTGAGCTGATGGGCCGTAGGCTGCAGATTCCATGTGGCCAGAAGACCGGATGTTTAAGCTCTGCCCTGTGTCCCTTGTCTTACAGGAGCAAAAACAGCCAGGGAAGGGGAAGGGGGTGGATTCCAGAGTTAGAGCTGAGGATAACAAAAAACAAATCAAAACAAAAGCACAAAAGGATCAAATCAGTTATCAGAATATACGGCACAAAACCCGCACAGGAAGATCTTTAGATGGTCCGGTGCCTACCCAGAGAGATGGGCTCCCCAGACTACCATCAAACAGGTGCCTCCAAAATGTGACATTTTATGGGGACCAAGCCCTTAAGGGCGGGGTGTTGGAGGTGAACTCAGTAGCCTGGATGGGCGTCCTGCCCGTCTGCATTCACACCTGGACAGCTCAGGGCAGTGTGGGGGGGTGTCGCCAGGTGGGGTCCCATGTGGGTAAAGCCACAGCTGCATAAGTGGGGCTCGGTGGGAGGGTCGGAGCCGCGTCCAGGGCCTGGGCAAAGTGCCCCGGGCATCCCGGTAGCCCCAGCGCCTGCCGCAGCACCTGGGAATTCGCAGAGCGTTTCTAGACCCGGCGTCTCAGGCACACCCCTCAGGATGTCCGTTTTGTGACTGTTGGAAACTGCAAATGCTGGCTCACTTGCTGATGACAAGCAGCGTTTTTTAAGTCTGCGAAGCCTTCTTGACTCTTACCCAGCAAAAGAAACACCAGGACAGAAGATACGGCTGGAAACCCTGGGGAGAAATTCACTCTGGGCAGAAGTCCCTGAGGGTCCTGATGCTGCCAGGCCAGGCCTCTCCTCCCACGGAGGGTCTTTTGTCTCTGGGTCATTTGCATTTCTAGATGGTCTAAAAATAAGACGCTAAGACGCTGAAGACAGGCACATTAAAGAGGAAGAAAGTTCCCTTTTTGAGCTCTTTAAGCAGTTGCGTGAAGGCTTGGCAGGCTGCCTCCGTTTTTCCAAAGTATGTGTCAGTGAAACTGGGCCCAGGTCTTAGTGTGCCTCGAATCTTCTAGCATGTTCTTTCATTTGATCGTAAAGGAGAGCCAGTACTTCAGCCAGAACTCACACCCCCGGGGCTGTGGCTGGTTGGGGAAATGACACGTCCTATGTCCTCAGGGTGCCTGGGACCCAGACGTGGGTGTTGGTCAAGACCGGGAGCCGGGGGAAGGCGGCCGTGGGCTGTCTGGCGTGGCAGCTGGACACAGCATGGCACTGCTGCCTTGTCTCACAGGGGACCCTGCTCACCCAGAGCCCTGCAGGGGGTGAGCTTGGAGACTTGGTGGAGGACGGCCTCACCTTTACTCAAAGCCTCGGCAGGCTTTCCCAGGTCACCTAGAGGACCCTTCATTCATTGATGTGACAAGACAGCTAAATACTGGATTTGACAAGCTATGTGTTTGTCATGTGTTCTTTTTCCCTTTAAGGTCCACTTGCTAGGCCGGGCGCGGTGGCTCAGGCCTGTAATCCGAGCACTCCGGGAGGCCGAGGCGGGAGGCTCACTTGAGCTCAGGAGTTCGAGACCAGCCTGAGCAACAGCGAGACCCCGTCTCTACTAAAAATAGAAAAATTAGCCAGGCGTGGTGTTGCACACCTATAGTCCCAGGTACTCGGGAGGCTGAGGCAGGAGGATCGCTTGAGCCCAGGAGTTTGAGGTTGCTGTGAGCTAGGCTGATGCCACTGCACTCTACTCAGGGCAACAGAGTGAGACTCTCTTATCTCAAAAAAAAAAAAAGGTCCCCTTGCTGCCGTCTTTACACATTTTGTGCGTTTTCTGATGGCTGCGAGTCACACAGACGGTTGGGGAAGACAGGCCAGTTGATGATGGTGCCGAAAACCAGCACCTGGTTCTGTCCCTGTTGGTTCAGCGAGGCCGTGGCTTGGTCCTTGGGATTTTAACAGCTTCAAGCCCCTCGCACTGCCGGTGCCACCCGCACTGTGGCCCTGTTCACGCTCAGAAGCCACTGGCGGGTGCCGGGCTGAGCCGCCAGGTTCTGCAGCAGGGCTAGCCCGTCCACACGGCGGGGCTCAGATGTGTCTGAGAGGCAGAAGCCCAGCTAGGAAGCAGGTCGGGCGGAAACAAAGCTCTTGTATTGTGGGTTGAGAACTGAGGCATCTCAGAGGGCCCCACCACTGAGGGACATCGCTCAGAAGCCCCTGCACAAGGTGACCTAGGTCCAGATCTTAGAACCTTCTGGCAGCCTGGAGAGAGCATGCAGAGGGAGGGGCCGGCTCCAGGCTGGGCTGAGTGGCCCTTGGGGACGTCACAGTGCACTGAGTGGGGTCTGCCCATGCCAAGAGGGCAGCGGAAGGCCGCAGGGCTGTACCAGCTGTCGGGGTCGGAGTCCTGCACCCACAGTGCAGGTGAGGACCCTCTGGCCGTGGGCTGGAGAAGCTTGAGGCCGTGCGGGTGGGATGCCCGAGCCACAGGGATGCAGAGCCCGAGGGAGAGAGGCTGGCGGGCGGATGCAGGGAGGTCGCTGCTGACAGCCCAGTGGACCGAGCGGCTCGGGGGTGTCCAGCAGTGGTGTGCAGGGGACCGTCACTCTGACGGCACAGTGACCACTTGGCCTCCAGCAAGGTCTGAGCCTGTCCTGGCTGCAGCCGCCCACAGCCCCGGCCTCGTCTCAGCATCTGCTGAGTGCGCTGGCTCGGCCCCGCTCTGGGGGTCACAGCCAGGAGCCGGCCATCTGCCGGCCTCAAGTGCGCCTCGCCTTGCCCTGCCTGGGGACGGTCATTCCCAACCTTCTCTCCTGGGGCTGCTGACGGGGCTGGATGAGGCCGGGGCTGGACAGTGTCTGCCTGTCCAGACATCCGAGGGGCCGACCAGCGGGTCTCAGGTGGGTTTCCTGCAGCCGCCCCTGCCTGGCCGGCCACTGCCATGTCCGCCTGAGCGGTGCAGGGCGACATGGGGCCTCCCAGGATCACAGGGCAGTGGCCTCGCGCTCAGTTGCCCGAGTCCCAGTCCGTAGCGGGGCTCGGTCCTGGGCTGCAGGACCACCCAGGTCTGCCACCCAGGGCCTCAGCCCCTCAAGCCGGTGCGGCTCCCCCTGCCGGCCCCTTCCCTCTTTTCCTCTCCAGCAGCAGCACCACAGTGGGGGGCCTGGAGGTGCCTTTCCTGCGGCTGGCACTGCTCGGGGTGGCCACATGACCATCTCGTCTCCCTGCAGGCTGACCCAGCTGGACGTCGACAGCCACCTCGCTCAGTGCCTGGCAGAAAGCACCGAAGACGTGGCGTGGTGAGCACCGGGGTGGCCAGAGCTGCCCTGACACGCAGGGCGGCCTCACTCCCCGCCAGCTCCCGCTCCCAGATGTGCTCGTCAGCACGGGCCGGTCGTGTCTCTCTTCGTGTTGACACTGAAACGTTGTGCTTTTCTGATGTTTGTGTTAGGGCTGATTTGTCGCAGTAAGATCAGAAAATTAACAGCGCAGTCGCAGGCGGGTGAGTTGAAACCCATCCATGCCACAGACGCGGTGGGTCCCGCCAACAGACAGGCAGACGGGCCTGGGGTCCCGCAACTTCCTAACCAGGAGGACAGGTGTGGGTGGCTCTCGTCTCCCTACTGTTCTAATTCCGGAAGTTAGCTCTCGTTCACCGTGCAGCTGCCATACTTGCCAGGAGGTGAGGACGCTGTCACTGTGCCCTGGGCTTGTCTGTGCCCCCAAGTTTGTGTGTTGAAGTCCTCACCCCAAGGCGATGGTGTTGGGAGGCCTTGGGACAGATCAGGTCACGGGGCTGGAACCTCACGATGGGATCAGAGGGCTCTCTCCCCTGTCCACTCAGAGGACACCGCAAGCAGGTACCATCCCCGGCCCAGAAGTGTCCCCACCAGAACCGTGAGAGGCGAGCCCCGTCCTCGGTAGCCTGGTTAGCACCGAGCTGACTCAGATGCCATCCGGGGCTCTGGGACCTCAGCACTGACTGGCCGGGACTCAGACGCAGCCTGTCCTCAGGGCGTCCCGGGGGGCACCGGTGGTGGGCGCCTGTTCCGTCGGGGCTGGCAGCGTGGGCGCAGAGTGAGCAGGTGCACACCTTCAGGCGGTTCCCACCAGTGCTGGTCCCCGCGGGACCTGCAGAGCCAGGCTTGGGGCCGGCTCAGCGCCCGTCCCTGGGTGCCTGTCGCAGAGCAGCAGCCGATGTGCACGCCCAGGGCTGACACCCAAATCCCCGTTCTCCTGTCCGATGCGGCTTCACGCAGCCGTGGGGACAGGAGGAGCCTCCATGCACGCTGCCGAGGGAAGGCAGCCGGCCCGGGAAGGCCACACGCCTCGCGATTCCAACCGCGTCGTTCTGGAAAAGGCAAAGTGTGGGGACAGCAAAGATCTGGAGCTGCAGCTCGGTGGGGTGACGGCCGCGTGGGGGCATCGTCAGGACAGCGAAGCTCCCGGGTGAGCAGCGGTGGTAGATCCGCGTCCAAACCCACAGTACCTGTCACCGAGTGAAGCCTGACGTCAGCTGTGGTCTTGGTGACCGTGACGTGTCCGTGTAGGGTCACCAGTGTAACAGCCCGTGGGCTGGGGCACGGGGAACGTGCTGTCCCTTCCACCCAACTTTGCTGTGAATCAAAACCGCTCTAAACAAATTAAAGTCTATGTAAGAAAATGGCTTCAAAAACGTTTACTTCGAAACACCTCCTTTTGACAGAAATAGTAACAATGTAAGCATTTTCATTAACATCTTTAATAAATGTGCAAGAATACGAACGCCCTTGGCCGTTAGGGCAGGAGTACCGGGCACGCGGGGAGAGCCACCCGCGATGGCTCTGCTGACGCAGGGTACAAAACCACGTGTGCAGCGCTTCAAAATCCTCACGTCCCAGAGTGTCCTCGAACCGTGGCCACACGCCGTGGCCAGAGCTGTCTGCCACGTCAGAGGTTTGATTTTCAGCCCACACGCCTCCATCCTTTGCTTTAATTTATAAAACAAATTACTATACACGAACGTCTCTCCTCTGGTGGGCACAGTATTAGCCACACGCTTTGCAAGTGAGCTGCCAGACGGGCCCTGCGAGCTGTTGGTGCCACGGCGGTATCTAAGGAAAGGTCTCACATGGTAACAAGTCAAGGGGCCCGGAACAGACCTGTTGGGCGTGAGGGGCTTGTGGAAAGCACTTTGCTTGTTGACGCCTTCCCGGCGGGGTCCCAGCAGCTGCGCTCCCGCAGCCCTCAGACCAGGGCCTGGCTACCTGCGTGTCCCCAAACCCGGCTGGGACACCCCAGCTGGACTCAGCAGTCGGCTCGAGAGCCCTGCTCTGTGGTTCCTAATGTCAGTCTTTGGAGTGGGTGTTACTGGTGAGAGCGGAGTGCTGGTGAAAACACATCTTCATGCCACCAACGCCGCTGCGCCACCCAGAAGCCCAGGCGTCGGGGAGTGGGGGCGGGGGGGGGGGGCCCTGGGCAGCGGGAGGAGGGGTCAGAGGGCTGCCCAGCGCTTGGCCGTTCTTGTCCTAGCACCTCGGGACTGGGTGTGGCTCTGCCACGTCCTGTTCCCTGCCAGGCGAGGCGTGGCTCCCTGAGAAACCCGAGTATGGGGAGGCAGGTGCAGGACCGCAGCTCCTCCCCCCTCACAGCCACTCGGGCCCCACCCTGAGGCCAAGGGGGCTTGAGGTCTCTGCAGCCACTGGGGGATACGCGGCGTTTCCAAGCGCAGAGGAGGGAGGAGCCCTCTCACCCGGGAGCTCAGAGAGGACTCCTGCCACACCTGACACCTGAGGGCTTAAAAATCCCCAATAATCGGCCTCTTTCTAGAAAACCTCCAGTTCTGCTTTGTCAAGCTGCCCCTCCCGATAAGGGGGTGGGGCGACAGGCTGGATCCCCGGAAGGGGAGCTGCGCTTTCTCAGGAAGATGCGCACGTCCGTGGGTCCGCCATACGTGTATCTTTTAAACTTTCCTAATTCTGAGTGTTGTATCACTGATAAAAATATTTTCCAGAAATCTAATGCATAACACAAGGCATCATGGAGGCACTGCTTAGTGTTCTCAGAAATATATTTTGTGCAGATTTAGTTTTCAATTTTTCTCTTTCTCGCTTTTTTTGGCCTACTGGTGCTTTGGTGAGCAACGCTTTAGAATCCTGACCCACTTTCCCCCGTGAGTCCAACCAGCTGGTCGGGACCAGCACGGCCAACCTGGGGACGTGTCACTGCATCCTCCAACCACAGCCGCGAGTCACGCGCTCGGCAGGAAAACACGCAAATACTCACAACAGGAACTTACCGGGATTTAGAAAATGTTCCGAATTTGTAAAAATTCTTCATTGCAGTGTCTCCCTGTAGGCACTTAAACGCCCGCCCCCGCCCCGTACTCTGCTCGCAAAGCGCGGCTCCTCCTGACGCCTGGGCCGCGGCTGGGACGTGGCGCAGCTGCCACTCACGGAAAAAAGGCATGAGAGGGCGCTTCGACATCACCGGTACACTTTATTCCTCGGGACATTACACGCTAACGCTCCTGGCGGAGCAGGTCAGTGCACTGAGTTCTGTTTCTGCGGAAAATGTGCACCTTCGAAAGTGTGTGACAGTCCCCGCGGACAGGGCCACCGCGGGTCCTCCGCGACGCAGGCACAAGAAGCAAATTCCTCCAGCCCTAAGCTGGCCTGTCCGGCCCGGACGCGAGAGACTGTTCTGCTCCGAGAAGAGCCCGCCGGGCGCCTCCCTGCGTGGCCCCCGCGGCAAGCGTCCCTCCCCGGCCGCCCTCGGAGCCTGTGCCCAGCCTGGCATGCATATGCTGTGGTTAAGGGTAAAGTTACAGGGTCAGTCACGTGTGTCCACGGCAGCGGCGTGCGACCTCACACGGACTCCTCGGTGGACAGCAGTAGTGGGTTGATGTACTCGAAGCCTTCGAACTCAGACTGGTCGATTCTCTTGATGACGTCCCTGCAAGCAAAGCGAGGAGAGGGAGGGGTGGCAGGCGGGGGTCACGTCCCTCGTGAGCGTCGCTGCCTGCGCGTACGACCGAGTCCTCCCCCCAGAGCCACGAGCGGCCGGGTCACCCACGCCAGGCTGCCTGCGCGGGGCTCGCCCGAGACGCTCCGCCTGCGTGTCCCCAGCGACGGGCAGGGCGCCCCGACCTCGCCCGGCCCGGCTCGCAGGACTTACTCGTCGTCGGGGGTCAGCTGCACGGGCTCGCTGGTGAACTGTGTGTCGAAGTTGTCCAGCCCGTAGTCGTCCGCTATCTGCGGCTGGAACGGCGGCAGGGCCTGCTTCTTCTCCAGCTGGGAAAACCACCCAGAGGGACCAGGTGAGCGCCGGGCACCAACTCTACCAGAATCGGTTTTTTACACATGCTTAGACCACAGAACGCATGGGAAGAAACAGCATTTCAATCTGCCCTGGATTTGAACGCTAATTCCTTTTTCTTAAAACAAAAATCTAGAAAATGGCCAAAGTCAGGAAAATTCCACTTGAGCTCAAAAATACCTAAAGTGCAGGCTGTGCCGGCCACGCATCCGGGAGGGACGGGAGCCCCGGCCACCCACTCGGAAGCCTCCACGACATCCGGGGTCTGCGCCCAGAGCGGCCACTGTCACTTAACCAGCCCATTGGGGGCTTTTCACATCTTAGGTCCCTGATCAAAAAGGCGCTGGGACTGGGCCACGACCCCCTGCCCACGCTGGTGCGGGATGAGCCCCCGTCCTGTCGGGACCCTCTTCCCGTCCGATCCGTGATCGGCTTGTTTCTGACTAGATACCGACACTCGCTAGGTGCTGCTCTGCAGAAGCAGGACTGGGCCTCTCCGTCCCGACAGGCCGCTGCCGGGCACAGGTGAGCACCCGCCACTCGCACCCCCTCGTCTGCTGACCAGGTCTGAACGCGGCCCCCGAATTCATGGGCCGGAAACGTGCTCCCAGGGCAGCGGCGTTGGGAGCGCACCCAGCAGGAGGCCCTGCCCCATGGATGGGTTCGTGCCGCTGGGACAGGGCTCGGGGGTGGGTCCCCTCCACCTTCTGCCCTGTGAGGACACTGTCCCCACCCGGGCCCAGTGGTCAGGGCGCCACCTTGGGAGCAGAGGTGCCAATTCTCCTGGCACCTTGACCTTGGCCTCCAGCCCACAGCAGTGAGAAGGAAACCTCTGCTCCCTGCGAAGTGCCCGGTCTCAGGCGTCCTGCTCCAGCAGCACTAAGGGACCAGGACACTCCTTGTCCCACCCACTCACTCCTCACTCGCCCTCTCGCCCACACGTCCCCAGGTATGTGCTGCGATCGTGTGCTGGGCTCATTCCTAAGAACTGAGGTCAGTCCGTGAGAGGAGACTCCGTCCCCCCTCGTGAAGCCACCACTCGACAGGCTGGAGCGCGGGAGGACGTCACGTCCGGCCAGCTCCCTGCCATGCCAGCCACACACGAGGCCGGGGAGCAAGGAACCCAAGCTCGGAGCCAGCCCCCTCGCCGGTGGGGCAGCCTAGTTCCAGCAACAGCACCAGGTCACTTGGGGGCCGCCACCGCCTTCCCTCTGGGGAGCCGAGAGAGCCACGCTCGGGAGCCCCCCGCCTGCATGGCCCCCCTGTCCAAGATGCTGGACCAGCCCACGGCCCGCTGGCGGGGGAGCAGGGCCGCGTCATGAACAAGGCCACCATCTGCCTCTGCCCACCAGCCTCCTCCCTCCATCGAGGGGCCCAGAGTGGGCACGGACACCAATCGTAACAAAAACCACAGCAGGAGTGGAATATTAAAAAAAAAAAAACAAAACCCTGCACCTTTTTGAAGACCTGTAAAAAGACAAATTCTACTACTGACATTGGTGGAAGAAATTAGGATGTCACGGAAATAGACAAACGCTTCCCAAATGAGGAAATGGGCCGGGCAAGGGTTGGGGACGTGGGGTCCCAGGGCCACACAGCCAGCAGCTCCCGCGGCCAACCGCCAGGTGGAGGGAACACGTTTGTCGCTGTGACGATGCCAGGGAGGTGCAGAGGAGGGAAGGGGGCTGTGCCGGCGGGCGGAGCGGAATCCTGTGTGCGCAGGAGCACCCCGGGGGCAGGGAGGGGCCGGGCTGGGTGAGGGTGGGCTGAGCCCCAGCAGGGCTGCAGGGACACAGATGTCCCCTTCATTCGCCTATCACCTGTATTCTCCATCAGCACGAAGTACCTTCCGATAAAAAGTGAAAAGGGAGACTGGGCAGGTGGCTCACGCCTGTGCTCCCAGCACTCTGGGAGGGTCGCTTGAGCCCAGGGGTTCAAGACCCGCCTGGGCAACACAGTGAGATCCCATCTCTACAAAAACTTTTTAAAAAATTAGCCCGGCGGGGTGGTGCCTGAGGTCCCAGCTACTCAGGTGTGAACAGAGCCGTGACGCTTTACCAGGTCCCAGTCGATGCTGCGGAAGAACGCGTGGGACTTAATGTCGGAAAATCCAGTCTGCGGCCGGCAGCCAAGCCTCTCTTTGGGGTCCTGGGGGTTAGAGGTCAGATAAGGACAAGTCAGCCCCGAGCAATGCAGCCCCCGACCCGCACACACGCCTGGCGGGAGACACCCGCTGCTCCCGCCCCCTGAGAGCTCTGGCACTCGGTGGCTCCCCACTGCTAAGCTTCACAGCCACAATTTCTCATTATTGTATTGGGTTAAGTGCGAATACAAATGGACGGTTCGCAGGATGCAGAGCTCAAACGTCAAAGCAGTTGAGCACTGAAGCCCGCTCACTGGGTGTGACAGGTGATGGCTCACTGGGCGTGACAGCTGGTGGCCTCGGCCGCCAGCACTGCTGAGACAGGGCGCTTGCAACCGCGAAGCAGACACCTCGTCACCACGGCTGGAAACATACCTTGTTTAAAAATCCCTTCAAAACGTGGGAGGCTTTGACGGACAGGAACCGGGGTATCCGGATCGGCTTCTCCAGAATGACTGCAAGGATGGGGGCCCGGTGAGCCTGGCGGCCCGTCCCACCCTTCCTACACCCCGGCAAGAGCCATAAGCCACGGCCCGCTGTGTCCTCCCTGGGTGGTGGCACGTGTGTGACCATGCGGGAGCCAACAGCTCCCCCTGCCCCCGCTGTCACAGGCGCACGGCGCCCCTGCACACTGGCCACCAGAGGACGCTGCAGGGCCCACCTGCATTCCTGGCCCCCAGTGTCCTGGCGGGACCCCCACCAGGAACAGATGTCTGGTGCTTCTGGGGGGCGGGGGGAGTCGACAACTGGCTGGGCACAGCCCCCGCCCAGCGCTCCAGGATGGGCACCTGGCTGGGGCACAGGAGAGTTCGCACTAAACAAGGACAGGTTCGGTTTCCCCGAGACTCTCAGTGAGCCACCCCACCCCACCGCCGTCCTCCAGCCGCGAGTCCCTGAGAGCCGGGGTGCGGGGAGGGTCTGCACAGAGGCACGGTCAGGTGTGCTTCCCGCAGCGCTGCACGTACCAACCTGGGGACCCCCGCCCACACCCTCGCAAAGGGGAGGACGCACACCTGCGAGGCAGGGAGGGCCCTGAGCGCAGACGGCCACGCACCTTGGAAAAGGTAGTCCTCCGTGTTCATGTCGGGGTTGTCGGTGATGATGTCGAACGGGGAGCGTCCCGCCATCATCTCAAACATGAGGACCCCCAGCGCCCACCAGTCCACGCTGAACCCTGCGGGGGAGAGCACACGGCCGTCATGCCGGGCCGGTGGCCGCGCGGGCTGCGGTTTGCTTTGACATGCGGGTCAACATGGGTGTGCGCGGCACAGCAGGCAGCAGGGACCCGGGGGAGTCTGTGTCGCCCACCCCGAGCTGAGGCTGGGCCCCGCGCCCCTCCCTGGGCGGCCTGGCTTCCCTCCGCCCCTCCTGGGGGCTGGTCTTTCCTTCCCGGCTGCAGAACTGTTTTCACGTTACGCCGTCCACCTCTGTGTGGGTGTCCCAGGGCGTCACTGGGCCTCTAGCTCTGCCCAGGGCATCTCTGTCCACACACAGGCCTAGAATACCAAACCCGCCAGCTCACTCCTTCCTCACACCTGCTTTCACGTAGCTAAGCTCGAAAAAGCCTCTGAGACAGCAAAGATACTGTCCTGTATTTTCTTGCGCTTTCATCGTTTTGGGTTTTTCATGTTCAGATAGTCAATCTGCTGGGATTGGATCTGAGTGCACGGGGGAGTGCGACACGCCGACTTCATTTGTTTTTTAATATGAAGGGGTGGGGGTTGTGAAGAGGGCTGCTCAGTGTCCTTGTTTTTGTTGAGACGGGGTCTCACTCTGTCGCCCGGGCTAGAGTGCCGTGGCATCGTCACAGCTCACTGCAGCCTCACACTCCTGGGCTCAAGAGATCCTCCTGCCTCGGCCTCCCGGGTAGCTGGGACTACAGATGCCACCACACCTGGCTGGGTTTTTTTCCTTGCCTTTTTGGTAGAGACGGGGTCTCACTCTTGCTCAGGCTGGTCTCGAACTCCTGAGCTTAAGTGATCCTCCTGCCTGGGCCTCCCAGAGTGCTGGGATGACAGGCGTGAGCCACTGCGCCAGGCCCTGACTTCAGTTTTGCTCAAGGACGGCCATCAACCTGCTCCTCCCTGCGTCCCCGTCCCGGGCTGGGCTCTAGACTTTCTTCCTGGCCACCAACCCTCTCTGGCCGCAGAGTGACGTCCATCGAGCAGCTTCCCGGGGGCCC
Organism: Eulemur rufifrons; assembly: GCF_041146395.1. NCBI lineage: Eukaryota > Metazoa > Chordata > Mammalia > Primates > Lemuridae > Eulemur > Eulemur rufifrons. The sequence goes on along the minus strand of NW_027182866.1, from coordinate 886,187 downwards.
AGTTACCCGACGGGGGCGGCCTGCCCACGCTGCCTGCCCCAGCCCCATTTTAATGGCAAAGAAAATGTGTGAAACATGTGAAGGCTCGTTTATGAAGACACTTCACTGGAAGCGCTAGAATGCAGAAGTGCCCGGGCGTGTGCAAACACGCACACACACGCGTGCAGCGCAGCACACACGCACACGCAGATGCACGCTATGTCCCATTGTTGTTTCACACCCAGAGAAGGGAGCCGAGCAGACACGCCCCCCAGTGTTCCTCGGTGCTCTCGGGGCCGCAGGGCCCTGGCGCCCACACTCTGCCGCCACGGGCAGCACCGCGGTTCTCCCACAGCCGCGGACGGGGGGGCCCTGGCTGTCTTTGCTGTCTGCACCCTTTCCTCCTCCCTGCCCGCGGCTCCTCGACAGCTGGAGCCCAGCGTCCTGCACCAGGATACACGCGAGGGGACACAGGAGGACCGCATGGGTTCTGGCGAGCGGCTGGGGAGAAAGCAGGAGTCGTGTGTGGCTTCTGCGTGTGAGACGGTCAGGAGCCGCCCTCCCTGGCTGCCGGCTGGGCCCTGAGCCCTTGTCTCGGACCCTTGGCAGGGTGGGCTCCAGGCAGGTCCCCCTCCCTGCCCCTGCCCCGAGGGGCCGGGCCGCATCCCACCCACGCGTGCCCCCGCGTGCCACACGGCCCCCACCCTGCCCGGCGCGGCGGTGCTCACCGTACTCCTCTCCCCGCAGGATTTCGGGCGCGATGTAGTTTGGGGTTCCGCAGAAGGTGCTCGTCGTGTCCCCGGGGCCCAGGCCTTCCTGTGGGGACAGAGCTGCCAGGAGGGCGGGAATCGCGCAGACACGACCCCGCGGGGGGAGGGGCGCCTGGGAAAGCTTCCCCGGGCAGCTCAAGGGAGAGGCGCCTCCTGCGCCCACCCAGGCGTCCGGGCCACCGCGGCGCTGTCCGGCCGTGACCGCGGGAGGGCGCGGCGCTCACCTTGCACATGCCGTAGTCCGTCAGCTTGATGTGCCCGTCGGCATCCAGCAGGACGTTGTCCAGCTTCAGGTCGCGGTAGATGATCCCTCTCTCGTGCAGGAAGTTGAGGGCGATGCAGATCTCCGCCGCGTAGAACCTGGGGCAGGCGACACCGGCATCAGCAGGGCCAGCGAGCGGCCGCCAGCCCCTCCCACAGACCCCCGTCCTCGGGGGACAGGGCACGGGGTTTGAAACTCGAGTGCGTGGGCCGCAGGACACAGACAGACGCTCGGCGTCGCTGGTCCGGGGGAAACGCAGACCAGGCCTACAAGGAGACACCCGGGACGGCGACTGCTGTCAAAACAGAAGTGACGCGCGGCAGGACGTGGGAGGAGACACTGGGCACTGCTGGGGGGGTCGAACGCGCAGCCCCTGCGGAGATCGGCACGGCTGTTCTTCCGGAAATCTGAGCAGAACTGTCGCCCAGCCATTCCCCGGCTGGGGGTCCACCCGAAGGGCTGGAGCAGGGTCTCTGGAGACCACCCGAGTGCCCTGCTCAGAGAGCCCAGTGTCCACCGAGGGACGGATGGGTAAACGGGTGTCACTCGGCCCGACAAGGAAGGACATGCTGACACCTGCTAAGCACGGACGGCCCTTGAGGACACGGTGCTCAGTGACATCAGCCGGACACAAAGGACAGACACACACGAGTCCCTGCACGCGAGGTCCTCAGGACCCCCAGATCCCCAGAGCTGGGAAGTGGGGCGGTGGGTGCGGGGCTGTTGGTGTCTCAGGGACAGTTTCACTGGAGGAAGGTGGAGAGCTCTGGAGGTGGCAGGGTGACGGCTGCACAGCAGCGTGGATGTGCTGAATGCCACCGAACTGTGCACTTAAAGGTAGTTAAAATGCCAAGTTTTGTGTTGTGTGTATTTTCCCACAGTTAAAAAAAATCAAATGTGTGGGTGGTGTGCTGCTTTTCACTTATGGCACCCAGCAGCCCCGGCTCCCACCTGTCCCGGCTCCCACCTGGCCCAGTACCCATCTGGCCCAGCTCCCACCTGGCCAGGACCCACCTGTCCCAGCATCCTCCAGTCCCAGCTCCCACCTGTCCTGGCTCCCACCTGGCCAGGACCCACGTGTTCCAGCATCCTCCAGTCCCTGCTCCCACCTGGCCTGGCCAGCTCCTCACCTGGCATGTTCCTCCGGGAGCTTCCTCTGTCTCTGCATGTGGAACATGAGGTCCCCGCCGTTGACGTATTCTATGACCAGGAACAACCTGGGCAGGAGAGAGGGGATCACGGGATGAAATCACCGCAAAGTCAACCTCGCTTGGACAAGAGCGCGCCGTGAGCAGCCTCGTCAGCTGGCCCCTCCCCAGGAAGTGTGTGTGCTCGCGCTCTCTCTCTCTCTCTCTCCCCCCCGCCCCCCGCCCCCACAGAGGCCTGGATGGAGCAAAGAGCTGCGCCCCCCCACCCCAGCAGCAGAGAGGGGCTGACGCAGGCGGGCAGGGAGGAGTCACATGGTGACATGGTCCAGCAGACGATAGCTCTTGGCCGCTGTGTCCAGGTGGACCCCAGGGAGGGCAGTGTGGGGGGCCCAGGAGTGAGGGCAGCGTCTGTCTCCAGGTGAGGCCAGAGGGGCAGGGCCAGGGCGGGGCCGGGACACAGCTGACCAGAGCTGCCGCGGGTGACCCCGAGGAGACAGAGGGAGCTGGGGGGAGTCCGGGTGGGAGCCTGGCCGCCAGGACCCAGACTGTGCCGGCGTGGGGATGGCACCACAGGCCGCAGGGGCCTCCAGGCCCGATGTGGCCACAGTGCGTGTGAGACGCTGCCAGCCCTCCAAGTGGGCAAGCTGGGGCGGCCGCTGGGGTCAGGGAGGTCAGGCGGGACGCGGTGTCCAGGTTTCATCACCGTGACCACAGCGTAAGGAACCGACATCCACTGATGTCACCTGGACCACGCACAGGCCAGTCACACCTCAAGACAACCGACCGTGTGGTTTCTTTCACCAATAAGATCTTTCCCACATTCCCTGAGATTCAATTTTCAAAATTACATTCACATACACTTTTCCAGAAATCCCCTGCTGGGGGCTCCTGGCGGGTTTTTAGGCCAAGGCCCCTCCGGCGCCCGAATCGTTCGTTTGCCTCTGAAACGTCGGCTCAGGGGCGCGGGGAGGAAACGGGGGCGGCACTGAATCCACGCGCCTCTCTCGTTCCCGGGCTCGAGCTCGGGCCGCCAAAGTCCGACCCGGCCCTCTGACGTGCCAACTCGCCGCTGGGGCGTGCCGTCCCTGCCCCGCCTCCCCCGAGCTCCCGAAATGAAGCCAGGGAGGGCGGAGGTCACCCCCACCAGCAGTGACACGGCTGCAAATCACCTAGGAGGCTGTCAAGTGTGTGCCGAGCCTGGAAGCAGCTCCCGTATGTATACAGGCAGCTGCTGAACACACACACGGAAACCAGAACAGAAGGCCGAGCACCAGGGAGGAGCCAGGGGTTTCCACTGGGCACCACCCCGAACGGACGCCCAGCGCACGGGGGCAGGGCCGGCTGCCCCTCTGCTCGTCTGCTTGCCTCCAAAGGACGCGCTTTGGAATTCTCCGGCAACCCTGCCCGGCACTGCTGCTCGTTTTGTGAACCAGGTGTTCCTGGAGCAGGACACGGCCTCACTCCCGTGCACACTGTGGCTGCCGCAGGGACCGGCCCCCGAGCACGCGTGCCGGGAACCGCGCTGGGCACATGCCAGTGTTAACTCAGTGGTCCCAGCCTTCGCACGAGGAAGTTCTGCGAACGTCGTCTGGTCCATGGACAACTAAGACCTAAAAACTACTCAAAAAAGGGTTTTAAGAAGTATTTATTTAAAACTCGTGGGGTGACGTCAAAGCACAGGACTTACATCGTTTGCTACCCCCAGGAATCGTGTGCCCAGGAACCACTCCGACAGCCCCGCGGGGCGCTCCCGGGAAAGGCCTCGGCGCCTCTGGATTCGTTTCCGCTTTACGGGATAACGGATTTTTACACCAGGGACAAAGGCAGAGCCGTTTCCGGAGACCATGGAGACGAGCACCAGCTCTGGAGAAAAGCCTGGACACGATGCCTGGGGAAGCCGGAAGCTTCAGGGAGACACTGAAAGCCTGGAGGAGCAGAAGCCGGGCAGCTTCCTTTTCCCGTCTGGACAAAAGCCGTCACGGGAGCGTCACGGGAGCTCCGCGAAAGCCATTTCTTCACGGCGGTCTCGGCCCGGGGCGCCCCGTGGGTCCGCGAGAGCACACGTAATCTGCACCGTCCTTGCGCTCGGGCTGCAGTGACGGGAGGGTTTTGTTCTTTGTTAAAGCAGCCGCGTCCCTTCCGATCTTTTTCGTCTGCCGAGTACATCTTAACACCACTCTGCACTTCTTCACAGCAAACACCACAGCCTGGTCCTGACCCCTCTGGACTGTGGCTCAGGGCGAGCGGCCGCTGTGACAAAACACCCAGGTGTCCACGGCAGAGCACGGCCAAGTTCACACCTCTCCTCATGCCAGCGCCCTGTGGGTGCCCGGCAGCGGGCGCCCTCCCCGCAGCGGTGCCAAGCTGGGATCCTCCCGTCTCCGGCTTCCGCTGCCCCTTCCTGCCCGGTGGCCCCCCTGCGGTCAGAGCTTCCCCGGGAGGCTGGGGGGGTGTGGCAGGGCCTGGGCTGCCCCCGCTCCCCCCACCCACACACTCTCCGCACCGAGTAGGGGGAGAACAGTCCTGGGGTCTCCTCAATAAGTAATAAAATGTGCCAAAATTAGTGAAAATTAACAAAAACATCCATCAACGACAACCAAAGAGAAAGGGGCACAACAAATGCGAGACCCAGGTCCTGACCCGCCGCGCCCGGCCCCCCAGAGGGACGGGGCAGGGGCCACCTGCGTGTAGGCAGGGCCGCGGCCCGAGGACGCTCACAAAGCTCCCGGAAGGCGCTGGGCCTGGGCTTCCCCCTCGGTGCAGCCGACCTGATCCTACAAGATCCTACAGCACGGCCACCCCCGCCCGGCGCAGGGGACACCGAGGGCAGGGCCACAGGGCGCTGAGAATCGAGAGCGCAGTCTGTGCACAGTTTTCCTGGAACGTTGCGCGCACACTTCCTTACACACGGCCTACGGCTGCTTTTGCGCCAGAACAAGCCGTCACCGCGGAGACCGTGTGGCCCACGAAGGAGAAAGTGTTTTCTCTCTGGCCCTTTAAGAGCGAGTTTGCCGAGCGCTGGTGTAAGCAGTGACAAGGACAACACTAGCCGTGTCCACGGCCCTCACTGCGGCCAGGCCCGACCGAGCCGTCTGCGCGTTTACTCATCTGAGCCAACAGCATGAAGTGAGTTCTAGCGTTTCCCCTATTTTATAGATGGGGAAACCGAGGCACAGCGAGGGTGACTGGCCTTTCCAAGGTCACACAGCTACCGGCTGATAAGACCCAACACTGGGCAGCCTGGGTGAGTGCAGAACCCACCCGTGGGAACCCAGCCGGGTTTGTCCCCACATCACAGCGGTGGCCCCGAGGGCGACGGGGCCCCAGAGAGAACTGGCGGGAGGCAGGAGACAAGGAGTCAGCGTGACACGGGTCCTCAGAGCAGAGACAAGGAGTCAGGGCGAGACGGGTCCTCAGAGCAGAGAGAAGGAGTCAGGGCGACACGGGTCCTCAGAGCAGAGAGAAGGCAGAGGGAGGGACAGAGAGGAGACACAGAGGCTGAGGCTCGAGGGACAACCTGAGGACGGAATCGCTGTCACCACAGGGTGTGGCCAGAAACCGGATCCCCACCCAGAGAAAGCTGCAGGGACGTTAAGGCACTGAGAAGGACACTCACAGGTAAGAAACGGTGACAAAGCCGATCCAATAGAAGGATCTTTTTTTTTTTTTTTTTTTTTTTTTTTTTTTTGAGACAGAGTCTCGCTCTGTTGCCCAGGCTAGAGTGAGTGCCGTGGCGTCAGCCTAGCTCACAGCAACCTCAAACTCCTGGGCTTAAGCGATCCTACTGCCTCAGCCTCCCGAGTAGCTGGGACTACAGGCATGCGCCACCATGCCCGGCTAATTTTTTCTATATATATTTTTAGTTGGCCAGATAATTTCTTTCTATTTTTAGTAGAGACGGGGTCTCGCTCTTGCTCAGGCTGGTCTCGAACTCCTGAGCTCCAGCGATCCGCCCGCCTCGGCCTCCCAGAGTGCTAGGATTACAGGCGTGAGCCACCGCGCCCGGCCTCTTTTTTTTTTTTTGAGACAGAGTGTCACTTTGTTGCTCAGGCTAGAGTGAGTGCCGTGGCATCAGCTTAGCTCACAGCAACCTCAGACTCCTCGGCTTAAGCAATCCTACTGCCTCAGCCTCCCGAGTATCTGGGACTACAGGCATGCGCCACTATGCCCGGCTAATTTTTTCTATATAGATTTTTAGTTGTCCATATATAACGTCTTTCTATTTTTAGTAGAGACAGGGTCTCGCTCTTGCTCAGGCTGGTCTCGAACTCCTGACCTCGAGCAATCCACCCGCCTCGGCCTCCCAGAGTGCTAGGATTACAGGCGTGAGCCACCACACCCGGCCCTTTTTATTTTTTGAGACAGGGTCTCACTCTGTCACCCCAGCTGGAGTGCAGTGTCGCCATCATAGCTCACTGCAGCCTCCAACTCCTGGGCTCAAGCCATCCTCCTGCCTTGGCCTCCCTAGTAGCTGGGACTACAGGTGTGCACCACCACACCCGGCCAAATTTTCTATTTTTTGTAGACATGGGGGTCTCCATTTATTTCCCAGGCTGGTCTCGAACTCCTGGCCTCAAGCAATCCTCCCCCCTTGGCCTCCAGAGTGCTGGGATTACAGGCATGAGCCACTGCACCCGGCCCCAGCAGAAGGCTATGTTGTCTGAAGAAACCTTCCAGTGGGGAGTGGGGGTGGGCTGGCCCGGGATTTCTCTGTGGAGGATGAACACAGAACACACACGCGAAACACCTGTGCGCCTCTGAGGGCAAGTGTGGCCCGGGGCGGGTGGGGCAAGCGCAGGGTCCTCCCCGCACACGCCCGAGTCAGGGGACACTGCCGAGCAAGGAAACGGACACCTTAGGAGGAAGCAACACAGGGAACCACTATGGCAGGGTGGGGTGAGGATGTCGCCACCTGGGAAACGGCAGGATCGACATTAATAAACCCAGGAGGCAGAGGGAGAGGGGCCACCCTCCCGCAGCGTCCCGGGGAATCCCACCAAGATAATTCCATGCTCTTTAGAATCAGGAAAAATTTAAATGCCCTCATCCTTCCCCAGCACACCTGGTGCCCAGCCCAGGCAAGCCCCTCCTCTGTCCTCCTGCACGGCTGTCCCCAGTGAGGCCCTCGGGCTGGGCCCCTCCCACACGGTCGCAGCCACGGCCCCCGCTCCCTCTCCACGCGGTCCCGCGACACGGGCCGGTGCACACGTGCACCCTGTGCTCTGTAGTCCTCCGCGGCACCGCACCTGCCAGTGCCGGCGACTGGTTGCGGGGAGTCACTTTCCGCTGTTAGGAAAGCTGTCTGCCTCTCCAGAGCCGCGGCAGGTGTTAAAGTCCCACGTACAGAGAATAGCAGACGAAGAATCCAGCCGGATTAAGTGGCAGCTACTGTCTATTAACAGCAGCCACCTGGAGCCAGGAAGAACTTGCTCAGTATCTGCCTCGGCACGAGGCCTGTGACGCGTCCCTGAGCCAACACAGTGTGTCCGTGTGCTCTAACGGGCACTGCTGGGTTAGGGGAGGAAAGAAGAATCCTTATTGTCCCCCATGCAGAGACCCCTTTGTGACAGCCAAGCCCCGCAGACACGTCACCGCTTTATTTATCGAATTTCCCCTGCGGGCTGCCGGGGAGCCACAGCACTGCCCGGAGTCATCCGGTTTCCTGTTTGTGCGTGATCCTGCCGGGAAGTCAGGACATGGGACACTTGTCCGGCCCCTAGCACCAGGCCCACGGCAAACCTCAGGGTGACAGTTTCAGCGAGAAAGCAATGAGCCAAGAGAAAGTCCTCCTAAAACCCACAATTACCTCCCGTGGCCAGGGAGGAGCGGCCACGCGCCCAGCACACCCGCCTGGGGGAGGTTCCTTTGGAACCCGGTGGGGCTGCTGGCGGCCAGATCCCCCCAGGAGTCCCGGTGGCTGTGCTGTCGAACCTCTGCACAGTTGGGGAGGATTCCTCCTTCTACACACGCTGCCGGTTCTGTCTCTCTGCAGAACCCGACCACACGACGCTGAACACCTGCTCCCTTCTGGGTGCCTGGAACTCGGTACGTGTCAGACAGACGGTCCCGACGTGACCGGCTCCCCCCCCCCCCCCCCCCCCGCGAAAACCCTGAGTTGTCACAGCTGCTGCTGCAGGGACGGGGGGAGGACTCTTGGAAGCATGTACTGGGTTCTTCTGAATTTGCCCTCCACACCGTTTGTCTGTGCCAGTTTTGCTTTCTCCTCTAGTTTGCAGTGAACCTTGGCCTTGAGTACGACCATGCGCAAGTCCTGGAGTCGCCTTAGTGAATCACTGAACCTGGGGTGGCCTTGAGGACTCGACACAGAACATACTCAAATAATTTTTCCAATAAACAAATCAGGTGAGTCCAAGTCAACTGGCCCAAAGAAATTCTGAACAGAGCATGGACTTAATATTCTAGAACACTAGTTTTCAAGCTTCTTTAAAGTGTATGAGTGAGGCTGTTAGTCCTTATTAATTAATTCCACCAGTCAGTAAGAGCCACAGCACAGAAACCTGCCTCCCCGCGCACTCTGGCCGCCCCAGCGCCAACTCAATGCCAGCATCCAGTGGGTGCTTTCCATAAATGTTTCGTAAGTGGAATTAAATAACTTAAGTGCAGATTATTAAATTTACTTAATATGACACCAACCAACGAGAACAACAACGAGACTTTGATGACCCAAAACCCTCCTGCCTGCAACTGGGACAGCCCAAGGACCACGGCCGAACCCGCAGGCCAGACTCAGCTTCCTGCGGTTCAGGAAGCAGAACACCAGGACACCTTTCTCTTCCTTACCGGCTGGTCGTCTGGAAGCAGGAGTGTAAGCCGACCAGGAAGGGGTTGCTGGAAGCCTGCTCAAACACGTGCTTCTCCGTCTGCACCCAGTCAATGTCCTGAAATAGAAAACAGGGCGTGTTAATGAGGCTCTGGCACTTCACAGGCATCCTGGGGAAGGGAGGGCAAGGGGGGAAAGCCTCTCTTCTCTGCTTTCCGGAAGACAATGCAGAGGGAAGATGCGCTAGATGCATCTCCACCACTGTCACCGTCCACCCCACCTCCACCACCATCACCATCATCATTGACATCGATCGTCCCGCACCCCCACCTCCACCTCCCCCACCATCACCATCACCACCATCAATCATCCATCTACTCCCACCTCCGTCACCATCACCGTCACCATCATCATCACCATAAATCATCCATTCACCCCCACTATGACCATCATCACCATCATCTCCAATCATCCATCCAGCCCCACATCCATCACCATCACCATCAATCATCCCTCCACCCCCACCATCACCATCATCACCATCATCTCCAATCATCCATCCACCCCCACCTCCATCACCATCACCGTCACCATCATCATCACCATCACCATAAATCATCCATTCACCCCCACTATGATCATCATCACCATCATCTCCAATCATCCATCCAGCCCCACATCCATCACCATCACCACCATCAATCATCCATCTACTCCCACCTCCCTCACCATCACCATCACCATCATCATCACCATCACCATAAATCATCCATTCACTCCCACTATAACCATCATCACCATCATCTCCAATCATCCATCCACCCCCACATCCATCACCATCACCATCACCATCAATCATCCCTCCACCCCCACCATCACCATCATCACCATCATCTCCAATCATCCATCCACTTCCACCTCCTCCTCCACCTCCACCACCATCATCACCACCATCAATCATCCCTCCACCCCCACCACCACCATCATCACCACCATCACTCATCCATCCACTCCCACCTCCATCACCATCACCATCATCATCACCATCACCATAAATCATCCATTCACCCCCACTATGACCATCATCACTCTCATCTCCAATCATCCATCCAGCCCCATCTTCACCACCATCACCATCATTATCACCATCACCATCATCACCATCATACATCTATTCCTATCTCTACCACCACTATTACCATCGTCATCATCACCACCACCACCATCACAACCAAAATCACTATTACCATCACCATCATCACCACTAGCATCATCACCATCGTCATCACCATCAATCATCCATCCACCCCACCTCCGTCACCACCACCACCATCATCATCATCACCATCACCACCATCATTTAGCACCATCACCAAAGCCACCAGCTCTACAGTACGGTGACCTCTGGCTCTGGGTTTTCTACACGCTGCCTCACATGTTCCCCATGACAGTTCTCAGAGGTGGATATTATCTCCACTTAAGACATGAGCAAACTGAGGGTGGAGAGTTAAACCAATTCTCCAAGGTCCCACAGCTACTGGTGATAAGCGGGGGCCAGGCCCACACCCCCCTCCAGAGCCGAGGCCCCCACCACAGGGCCGCCTCCCCCCATTCCTGGAGCTCAGCAAAATGCTGTGATATCAGAGTCAACCTCAGGGTCACCAGGACTGCACAGCGCCAGTCAGCCCCGTCCCAGCACGTGGAGCTGCATGGGGCTCCCAAGCCTTCCTCGACACCCCTTGTCTTAGGGATTAGGAAGATGGGAAGGAAAGGGACAGGTCCCAAATAGTGCTGCTGTCCCTTGAGGGGTTTTGGAAACACATTAGCAAACTTTTAGTGAGCATCTGTCTAGTGAGCCCCAGAAGGTCCACGGTTCCTCCTCCTCGAGGCTCGGTCCTCAGTGTCATTCCCAGGAGACACAGGGGAATGGCCTCAGATGCCATTTCTCCAGGCCCCAAGCCACACCGCTTATCCAACGGCCACTCAGCACGAGACTTGGGCATCTCACGCCTCCAAACAGACCACAAACCGAGCTGTTCGCTGGCCCCCATCTGTCCCCAGCTCCGACGGGTTGGCTGTGACCTCCCCGTCCCTCAGCTCCCACATGAGGTCAGGCCACCAGCACCCCCACCCAGCTGTATCTGTGCAGGACGTTAGTGTCTGATTCTTATTCTATCTACAACTGATCACCCAAACAGGAGGGGAACCCCCGAGGGGGACCTGCCACGTCCAAGGCACAGGTGGCACCGCACCATGCAGGGCCACCGCGCAGAGTCAGAGGACGAAGGTGCTGTCGGTGACTGAGGGAACACGAGGCAGTTCTGGCCCTTGAGAGCGCAGTCTCCTTTTTGGGAGAAAGAATTTACTAGAAACTATCGAGACTTTGAGGCCCCAGACCTGGATAAGGAGTGGGCGACAGCCATGGGACGGAGAGGCGGGAGGCCTGCCCTGATCACTAAGTTACTGCCTCTTGGATGTGGCTCTGAAGTGGCCTGCAGAGCCCTGACAGCTGCCGGTGGCTCCTGCCCTCCTCGGGCCCTGCTCGCGTGGATGCACGTGGCCCGGACGCGCCAGGCCCTGCTTCCTGCCCTCGCCGCCCTCCCCCGCCTCCCTGCGGTCCCGGGCACGCTCCGCACGGCCTGGCCAAAGGGTGGAAACGGCGCAGATTTCACTCATTGGATGAATCAATGAGCAAAACGTGGTCCATCCCTGAATGTCGCTCAGCCTGACACAGGCTACACCATGGACAGACCTGACAACACTGTGCGGAGTGAGAGAAGCCGGACACGGAAGGCCACATAGGGTGTGGCTTCCTCTTACGCGACATGTCCAGACAGGTAACTGCACAGAGACAGAGCGTGGACTGCTGGTTTCCAGGGGCTGAAGTGGAGGGACCTGGAGTGACAGCTTAACGGGCAAGGGGTCTCCTGCTGGGCGATGGAACGTCCCGCAACCAGACAGAGGTGACAGCTGCACAACATTGTACCCCAATGTACTAAATGCCACCAAATTATTCACTTTAACATGATTAAAATGGAAAATTTTATGTGCATTTTGTACCAGTACGTACAACTAAAAGAAAATAAGACACAAAGTCAGAATTAAGATCCCAACAAATAAACCACTGGTCCTGTCACCAGGATGTCGTCCTCAGAAGCCACCGAGTGGGAAGGTTTGCTGCCCGAGGCTGCGACAGCCCAGTGCTTCCCGCACAGCAGGGGCCTCTCATGGCACAGAATGGGACAGCAACTCTGGGCACCTCCCTGTTCCACCCTGTCACCTGCCCCGTCCAGCTCAACTCAAGGGATTTCACAGCAAGCGTGATGACATCATCAAACTCAACTATGGTCACAGGCTGCAAAGCGACCTTTTAGTCGAAGACAGACTGCATATTGGCAGTGGTCCCATGAGACTGTAACACTGTATTTGTTTGTTCTTTTGAGACAGGGTCTCACTCTGTCACCTGGGCTAGAGTGCTGTGGTGTCATCGTAGCTCACAGCAACCTCAAACGCCTGGGCTCAAGTGACGCTCCTGCCTCAGCCTCCCAAGTAGCTGGGACTAAGGTATGCGTCACCACGCCTGGCTGAGTTTTCTGGGGTCTCATCTTGCTCAGGCTGACCTCAAGCGATCCTCCCACCTCGGCCTCCCAGAGTGCTGAGATTACAGGTGTCAGCCACCACGCCTAGCCTATAATACTACATTTCTTACTGTATCTATTCTACGTTCAGAAGTTTAGATATACAAGTGCTTACTGCTGTGTTACGACTGCCAGGAGCGGTGGGCTGGACCACGCAGCCTGGGTGTGGGCTGGACACACGATGTGGGGGTATCTCAGCGCCTAACGACGCATGTCCCGGAACATACCGCTGCCGTTAGTGCGTGACCCTGCTCTGACTTTGCAACTCATGAACTCCACAAATATAAGACCGGGACTCCCACTGCAAAGATTCGTTCCCCTAAAACCCAAAGCACTTGTGAAACAGCCTTTGAACGCCCTCCCTGCACCCAGGTGAGCCCAGCGCTCACCTCGTCATCGTGGACCAGCTCCTTCTTCACCACCTTCATGGCGTAGATCTGGTCGTTCTTCTTCAGCCGCACCAACAGGACCTTGGCATAGCTCCCGCGCCCGATGACTCTGATGAGGTCGAAGTCCTGCAGCCCGAGCCCCTGAGAGATCTTGATCCCGTCCATGCCGTCGATGACCGGCTTAAGGTCCTGGGAGGGAGAAGGCAACCAGGTGGGCGGGGAGCGGGGAGGCTCGTGCAAGGGTCAGTCACACCTCGCTCGTGCCAGTGGGACACAGGCCAGGCCCTCGGGACTCAGAGCTCCATGGGCCGTGGCGTCCTGACTCTGCTCTATGTCCTGCACATCCTCCCTTGACTCACGTCTAATCGGGGCATGAAAATTGAGCACCGAAGGCTGTTCATTCCCACAGACCACGGCTCGGGTCACGAGCTGCAGGTGGCCCCTCCGGCAACAACATGGGACACCCAGGACCCCAGCCCCACTGGGTTGGGCTGAGAAGTGGCTGAAGGGTCACTCGGCCCAGGGCCATCTGAGCTGGGACCAGGAGTGAGCTGGGCACGGCTGCACGGTCAGGGCCCTCCCCTGGGGTCACAAAGCATGACCAGCTCTGTCTGCCCAGATCTGCCCACCCGCCACGCGAGCGGCATGGAAGTGCGTCACCAAAGAGGACGGCGGCCAGTTACGGACAGAGCCTGTCACCGCAGAGTATCTCTGGCAAGGGCGTCTGTGGTGGGGGAAGGAGCGTCGGTCTGGGGACAGAATGCGTTTTGCTTTTTGAGGCTCCTGCCTACTTCCAGACGCAGAGCAGCCAGGTAGAAGGAGCAAGTCCTGGGGGTGGCACTGGTTTCACTGGGGAGGCCACGGCCTCCCGAGACAGAGCTGTTCCTGAGGTTTTGTGACAGAAGTTGGGAACACCGGTGTGCTCTGTTCTTGCTCGGGATTTAGCACCCAGAGCTGGCCGCAGACACGAAGCCGAATGGAACTCGAGTTGGGGAATGACACAAACAGGCAGAGGGTTTTCCAGACCAGGAAGACCCAAGAGGGCAAAGAAAGTAAGACTTTGTGCAGATACAATTTGACAGAAATTGCAGCTCAAAAGCCAGCCCGGGACCGCTCTGCGGTGGGGTGGAGAGGGCACTGGGAGCCCCCACAGCCTCACCCAGTGTGTGGACCCCAAACCACCCATGGGGATCCGTTGAGGGGGTGCCCAAAGCAAGGCCCAGGAATAAGGACCACCTCCTAGATGCCTACAAGTCCCAGTTCTCACTGATGTTCAGCGCCAGGTCCACAACACGTCCAGGACACGGCTCTGTTTCCACGACTGCCCAGAAATGAGCTAATGAACTTTCGAAAGGGACACTGGACAGTTCTGCACACACTCACCTCAGAATCGTCTTTAATGTTGTCATGTTTCCGGGTTGAAGAAATATAAGCAACTAGTGGAGAGAGGTGGGGAAGAAAAGGACATTACAGGTGTTGTCAGGAACATGGCCCGAGAACACAGCGATCTTGTGGGCTCTCATTCCTCTGCAGGGAAGCCGTGGCCTAGGCCAAGGCAGCTGAGCTCAGGGCGAGTCCACAGAGCAGCCACAACTGAGCCTAGTTTAGAGTCTTGGGAAAATGCAGCTTCCTGGGCCCCACCCAGACCTGAACATGGGAGTGGAGCCTGGGGATTTGCATTCATGACACACTTTCCCAGTGAGTCCTCCAGAAACAATTAGTCACAAGATTTTGGTGTCCAGCCTTCCAGTCTTTGGTCCTAACAGAGTGCAGATGAATGGGTGGATGGGTGCATGAGTACATGAGTGGGTGGATGGATGATGGATAGGTGGATGGTGGATGATGGATGGATGGATGGATGAGTGGATAGATGGATCGATGGATAATGGGTGAATAATGGATGGATGATGGATGGATGCATGATGGATGTATAGATGGATGATGGATGGATGGATTTATGGGTAGATTATGGCTGGCTGACTGGACGGATGGAAGATGATGGATGGATTATGGATGGATGAATGGATGGATGGACTTATGGATGAATAGATGGCTGGCTGGCTGGATGGAAGATGCTGGATGGATGGATGATAGATGAATGGATAGATGGATGAATGATAGATGGATTTGTGGAGGGATGGAAGTACGGATGATGGATGGATGGATTTACGGGTGGATGATGGCTGGGTGGCTGGATGGACAGATGGAGGACAATGGATGGATGGATGGTGGAGGGATGATGGACGGATGGATTTGTGAGTAGATTATGGCTGACTGGCTGGATGGAAGATGATGGATGGATGAGTGGATGGATGGATTTATGGGTGGATGATGGATGGCTGGATGGATGGAAGATGCTGGATGGATGGATGATAGATGAATGGATAGATGGATGGATGGATGGATTTGTGGAGGGATGGAAGTACGGATGATGGATGGATGGATTTATGGGTGGATGATGGCTGGCTGGATGGATGGACAGATGGAGGATGATGGATGAATGGATAGATGGATGGCTGGATGAATGGGTGGGAGAGCAGTTGTTTGTTAGGAATCTCTTTTATGTGAAGCACTGTATATACTAAGTGCTTTTTGTTCTGTGGTCTCATTTCATTCTGCAAGGGCTCCCGAGGGGACAGAACTCATGTTTATCAAATGACAGTGAGAGCCTCCACACACGCATGTAACAGTCCACAGATACATGGAAGCTTAGAGCTGGGCCATCAGTCCAGCTGGTATTTGAAACCTCTCTCTCTGAATGCTTCTTAGCATTAAAAAAAAAAGTCACTTTCCCCAAATAAAACCTCACAGCACGAAGAACTATGCGACTGCCATGCCACATGCGGCAGCCACCCAGACCCTTCCGTGGACCGGGTCAGCTCTCTGCAGCACAGTTTGTGGGGGGTGCCTGCTGTGGGGGCAGCTGTACTAAGTGCCTTCTAGAGCTCCCGGAGCTGGCACGGAGGGAGAGACCCCGCACCCCTGGGCTCCCACGACACCATCTCATGGAGATGTCACTGCCTAGCAGGTACCGGGGAAGGCCACTGCCCCGCCCAGCCCTGCAGGAAGGCAGCCACTCTCACTGAAATTGGACGCAAGCAGGGTGAGGAGCAGCCCAGGCTCCCCCGGGCGGGGAGAAAGCAGTGCCTACTTCCATCTGTCTCCTCGGAAGGAAGGTCCACGTCGTCGTTCTTGTCATCTACTGGAGGTTCTTGGGAAGGCATGACAGAATCCTGCATTACAAACCGACAGAGCTGTGTTACAATGTAGCTTCTGTAGACACTTTGTAACTTTTCAGATTTACATACTATAATGTACATATTTTAATACATTGTATAAAAATATATTGCTATGTTCCTGCACTGGATACATAAGAACATGAAAGTTACCCAGGGTTCTAGAGCAGAGGTGACCACTCAGTATCCTGGGCCGTGACCTTCCCACCAGGTGCTTTGTGAAAGGGGAAATCTGACCTAACGCTCAGTAATCTCCCCTCCCGACACGGCGCCGGGTGCGTCTGGTCAGTAACCAAGCATCTGCGCGTCACCCTAAGGCCCTTGGGGTTCCACGTGGCTGACGCATCATAATTGAGGCAGTGCCTATTGGTGGCCAGTTGGGGGCAAGTACCGGCCTCCCCAGCCTCTGACTGACCATACCTCTGGGCCGGTCCCACTTTCTCAGGCTAAAGTGGACTATGGGACCAAAGGGTACGTCAAGCCTTCATGGTGTGGGGCAGACACGGCTGTTCTGTGCGGGTCCCATGTCCCTGTGCTCGGCGACGTCAGGGTGACACCGGATTCAAACCCTGCTCTTGCCCCATAAGAGAAGGTAGGGCACGTCACCCCCAGGGGTGTCCTCCCTCCCAATATGGCAAGACGCAGATAAGCCAACCGTCTGGGACACGCACCCTCGTGCGTTGTGGCTGGGACGGGGGTGAGGCCCAGGGGTGGCCCTGTGGTTCTGGGAGACACAAGTGGGTCGGATGGAAACGCCAGTGGCGGCCTAGAAGCTCGGTGAGGACAAGCTAGTCAACAATGCCCCCAAGGGCCTGGACTCCACCAGTGTGACCATGCGGGGACGGCCGAGGGGGTGTTGCTCATGGGCTGGTCACCAGACACTCGATGCAGCTGCTCCTCAGACAGCTACGGCGTCAGGCCTGACTTTGGCCTCTGCAGCCCTCAGAGAGCTGATTCACGACTGGGTACAAATGTGCCTCCCTTTCCCCACTGCCCTCACCTAGCCGGGGGCACCATGGGCTCACAGGGCATCAGGAGGAGGGTCCTACCCAGACTGCTGCCCTGGGCCACCGTCCTGCAGCCCTCGGGCACCCCCACCTGTCGGCTTGGTGGCAGGGATAGTCTCACAACGCCTCTCACAGAGAAGCACCCGGCGTCACCAAGGTCAGCTGGGACAAGGGGCCGGCCCCGCCCACGCCCCATCCTCGCCGGCCCGACTCACCATATGCCTCCTGCAGGTCGTCGGGACGAGGACGTGGCAGCGCTTATGGACCAGCAGTCTGCAGCTGACGCACCTGTAGCCCTGCCGCGCGAGGCCCCATATCCTTTCGCTGCACTGGCCGCAGTACGCTCTCTGGGGACGGGGACAGCAGCGTCAGGCCGGGGCCTTCCCCACCCAGACACATGGCTCACGTGCCCCCAGGCCCAGCACACAGTGGGTGCCCAGTAAATGCTTGTCGTGGACAAGAATGCACACACACACCCTATTGCTTTTAGCTTCAGTAGCAGGAAAAAAATTTATTCCAAGTGTTCCACACAAGTTGCCTAAATCAACCCTCCCGCGAGGGAAAGGAACGAGGGCTGTGGCTCGATCGGGGGTGGCGGTAGCGCGGCGCAGGGCGAGAGGGCCGAGTGCAGGGGGCTGGAGGGGGCCCCGCCAAAGCCCTCAACTCAGGGCCACCCCAGCGTAACACTGACACCGGAATCTTCGTCCGAGCAGGGCAGCTGCTGAACTCGGGAATTCTGAATTCAAAGGCGTTTCGAAGACACAGACTTGCTTTGATTCTTCTGCGCCTGCAGCCCTGAAGAACACCAGTTGCCACTTACGAAGCCATTTTGCAAAAGCCATGTTTGGACATAACGTGTGCTAAATGTCTTCATCTGCAGCGCTGGGGGCGTGTTTAGGGGCAAATTCACAGCCACCAGGCCGTCTTTGCAAATTAACGAAGATTCCTGGTCTCAGGGGCCACCCTGACGAGGGGTCGGGCCGGGACAGCTGCTAACCGATGGCAGCGTGAGTTTGCCGGGCGTCGGCGCCTTGCAGAGACCTCGTGCGTGTGGCGTAGGGGAGGCCGCCAGGCCTTCACCAAAGGCTCTTTATTTCAAATCTGTGTTTAAATTATCAACATTTCAGGAAATGTGTCATTAAAAAATAAAACCTAAAACCCAAGTTCCTATTCTCAGAATTCACAGGAATTAATAGATTAACAAAGTAGAACACTTTCAGTCTCAAATGCTGCAGTTTGTTCCTTGCTCATATTTTCAATCACCCATTTTAATTTTCTAAACACATTAAGCACTTATTTTCTATTCTGCTGGTCAAGCCTTCTGCTGGGTTTTTGCTGCTCGGGACGCCCTGCTTCCCGCTACGCTCTGCGCTCTGTGGTTTGTGAACGTCTGATCCCGCATCCGCGGGAAACCTGCAGGTGGGTTCAAGAGTAGCTGCGTTTGCTTCTGCCGACACCTGGGGATGCTGCTTGGACCCCAAAGCGTGGGGGACCCTCGATGGGCACTGCCGCTCCTGGGTGGCACCTCCCTGTCCCGGCCTCACTCCCTGCAGACTGTCCTTTCCCAGGGACCTGGGAGGTCTCTCTGCTTCCTGTCCACTCGCAACAAGGGCTGCAGTTCTTGGACGGTCCACACAGTTGTCCCTGCAGCATGAGTGTCCCGTGTGCCACCAGCAAGGGGCTGGGCTGGGCGTATAAACCGCTGTGGTCTGTACCCCTGAGTGGCGGGTGGCTTTTTCACAGCACAGGAGGGACAGTGGCTCCGATGTCCCCACACGCAAACACAGTGCTGAGCAAACCTTCGAACGACAGGTTCTTTCTTTTGGAGATGCAGGACGGGGATGTCTGGGAGCCACCGCTGCTATTTCCTAGGTGGTTTCCAGAAAGCAGGGCCCGTGTCGGCCCCCGCCCCCCGCATTAGCTGCTCCATCACCCCATACACAGCCACACCAAGGCAGGGAAAATGTCTTGCATTTGCTTGACCACCTGAAGGACAAGTTGTCTGTTTACAGATGATCACGGTCTGACTTTCACATTCGCACCTGCTCTACTTCAGGGCCCGGCATTCGCCAAACACCAATTTGCGGGGGCTCTTCGATACCAAACCTAAGTTCTGATCTTTTTCTTCTAGGTCTTCTTTGCCACAAACATTTTTCTGGTACGTTTTTGTATCTGATTTGTTTGGAAGCCACAGAAATAGGAAACATCCTGCTATGGAGTCTTCACTGCCCAGTTTTCCTGCAGAGACCAGCGTGGCCTCTGGCCGCTACGACTGTTTTTAACCTGAGCCCACCTGCCATCTACCTGGACGAGAGCAAGGATCCTGCACCCCACCCCCCTCCTCCTCCCGCAGATAATTAGCCAATGGCCTCTTGTGGTTCCCGGTGACCCTCCCCTCCTCCGATGCGGCCCAGGGCTCCAGGGCAGGCTCTGACAGGCCAGTCCTGCCCCACCCACCATGTCCCCAACCCATGCCAGGGCGCCCTGGGGATGAGGCCCCTCCTCATGTCCTCGAGTCTGGTTCCCGCCCTGTGATTCACTCGGCTGGGCTGTTTCATGTGCAAAGTCGCGGGAAGCAGTGTTTGTCCTGGCAGGAAAGTGAGGGGCTTGCCGGGCGGGGGCACCTGGGGGCCGTTGGGAGTTCCAGGTAGAGTCTCGCGGTGGGGACAGGCCCAGTCTGCTTCCACGCACTCCAAGTCACTCCCGGCGCAGGACAGACTCCAGGGCCACCGAGGCAGCCCCGGGCACCTCCCCACACCACAAAACCATCTGAATCACCTAATTTCGGAGAAGATAAAGCATCATGGGGAGAAACACGGGGAGCTCAGCGCCTTGGAAAGGGCCGTGCGGTGGCCGTCGGAAGGACCGAGGCCGGGGCAGGGCTGGGAGTCTGGAGCTCCCGGAGCTCACGGAGAGCCGGGCAGCCCACAGCAAACGCCACGCGTGCTGTGTGACCTGCGGAAGCCATAGTCCCACTCTGGATGTGACAAAGGGTCACATCGCCAGGCAGGCTGAGGGACACCCGGGACACGTAGAAGGCACTGGCCCCACCCGGGAAGGTCTGAGGGGACTTTGTGGCTCCGCACAGGCTGCTCCGTGACTCCTACTCGCCCCGTGAGCCCGGCTTGCAGCGGGCGCCTCCCCCCCACCGCCGACCCGCTCTGGAGCAGCACAGAGGCCCCGCGGGGGAGGGGGGGTCCGAGGGGCCGCTCACCCTGTTAAAGCGCTTGGCTTGGAAGAGATGGCCGTTGGCGCGGTAGAGCTTCCTCCATCTCCTGGCTCCACGGCGGTAGATGGATTCTAGAAAGGGGGTGAGAAAGGTGTAAAGAAACAGCATCGCAGCCGCGAGCCCAGCTCCCCGGGGGGCAGCGGGGATGGCCACGCCCACCCAGGTGGCCAGGGCCAAGGCCACGGGGTCCAGCACTGAGATGACGGCGTCCCCGGGCTGCCTCCTCTCTGCCCCTCACATGATTCTCGTGTTGTCACGGCCGTGGCCGCTGCAGACGGCTGCCGGGAAGGAGGGCGAGCCGGGCATCTGTGCAGGGCGGCGGCTCCACAGCAAGGGCAGCGCTCGTGGGCGGCCAGGCTGCGAAGTCGCCCAGCCGAGGCTCCAAGCCCCGTCTGTCCTGCGCTTATTTTCCTTCCACCACCCTGCCCCCGGGCAGCTGCAAGAAAACCCGGCCTTTTTTTCCGCACAGGGACACAGTTCAAATGGCCATGATGTTTGCACGTCACCGTCCGAGGAGGGAGAGTGGCCGCCACGCCGGAGCCCACGGCACGAGCTGAACTGACATCACGGGCGCCCCGCCTGCGCTTCCTCTAACCCGGTAACTCTCGGGGCAGCAGCGGAGCCAAACCACCCAGCGCTGAGTCTGCATCACAAGGTACCAGAACGTCACGTTCATAACACGTTCAGTAACTCAGACTCGGGAGAGGACACCAGAGCTCAGGCTGTGACCGCAACGCCGGGTCTTGCTCTTCCCGAGACGCCTCTGACTTCGCCTCCGCAAGACGCTGCGCCGCGAACGAGTGTGAGAACGAAACTCCAGACATGCGGCGCACAAGGGGACGCTTTGTGCGCTCACGAAACTCCGTCGTAAAAGCGACTTTCATGGGCCCAGTGAAAGTGCCACAAATATACTAAAGCGGAAACTGTAATGGAATGTTTTTAAAATAAGCAAATTACCAGTTCTGGCTGGAACCTGCCGAAACCAGGTCACAGCGATTGCAAAACCTGCTTCTCTCCCTTCAAACTGGAGCCTCCGTGCGAAACCAGGAAGTCAGGCCCCTCCGGTCTCGGGAGCCCAGGAGGAACGGTGGCCTCAGAGCCCCCGGGCGGCCCAGGCTCCCCATCCCCTCTTTAGGACCTGGCCCGTGGCCTCCAAGGCCCCACAGTGTGGCTGGGGCTGGAAAGAGGCCTGAGTGTCGGCCACTGACCCCCAAAGGTGTCCTGCTGTGGAGGAGACACCTAGACAAGCTCCGGGCCGGGCTGAGGCCGAGCGCTCTGCCCCTTTCTCACCCGTCCCGGCTGCAGGCCTGGGCTCCTGAGAGACACACGCTGCACCCCGAACGAAGACTGGAGTCTGCAGTCCGCTCGCCGCCCTCACGCGCGGGGTGCCGGGGCCCGAGGGAAGCGAGAGGAAGTGGGGATTCAAGTGGCCCGAAGACCACGGAGTGAGGCCACGGTGCCCGCCCATCCTCTTCCACGAGGACGTCGTGCGTTGCTGGGATGCCCGAGTCACGTCAGGCGGGAGTGTGACCTTGCTGTTATGGTCACCTGAGTGTGGTTTAGGGAGGTGCGTGTGGGCGCCGACTGGATGGGGCAGGCCTGTGACGGATGATTTTACGTGTCCGCCTGGCTGGGCCACATGTCATTCCAGCTATTTCCCCAAGTGGTTTTGGGGGGAGATTAACATCTGAGTGGGCAGATGCTGGGCAAGCAGGTGGCCCCCACGGTGTGGGTGGGTCTCGCCCCGGCAGGTGAAGGCCTCGGGGACGGCAGACCGGCCTCCTGAGCGAGGGGCTCTGTGGCAGAGGCCTCGAGACAGGAACTGTGGCTGCCCCTCCTGGGTCTGCGGCCGGCGGAGCTTGGACTTCCAGCCTCTACGTCAGAGCGGCCCGTTCCTCACGCAGATCTCTCTATTCACCCATTGCTCATGTTTCTCCTCCGCCCCGGCCCACGCAGAGTCCCCTGGGATGGCACCTCCAGAGTCCTGGTGGGGTGACCAGGGGAGCCTTGGGGCGCCCAGTGCTGCGCACATCCCCACATGGAGAGAGGTGGCCCTGTGAGTCACAAGGCGTCACAGGGACAGCAGGGTACCTTTCACTTAGAAAACGGCTTTTTATCTGGGGATAATTTTAGATTCCCAGGGAAGCTGCAAAGATGGTACAGAAAGTTCCAGGGCCACCTGCAGAGCCCTCACGGTGACAGTGACGCCTGCTGAGCCGTGACCTGTGGCACAGCCGAGACAGGGCCTTGCGCTTACGGGCGCCTCAGCTCCAGTTCCAGCCAGGGCCCTCCTCAACCATCCTTTTAGACAAGTTCCTTTTGAGAACAGTCTAGATTTGCGGCAAAGCTGCAAAGACAGGGCAGGGAGGCCCCGTCGGCCCCACGGGGTTTCCCTGCTGCTCGCGTCCTGGTGACCGTGACTCGCAACGGTTCACGAGCCAACTCCACCCAGCACTGACTGAGCGCACGTGACTCAGAGTCCCTCGGTTCTCCCCAGTGTCCTCCTTCTGCCTGAGGGTCCCACGTGGGGTCCGACACGACACTCGGTCACCCTGTCTCCACTTGGCTGTGATGGCTCCTCGGCCCGCCCTGTTGTGACGTCCTTGACGACCGTGAGGGGCGCCAGGTGGGCTGGGTGCTCCCCCCCCCGCCCCCACCCCCGGGGACGGGACGGGCCTTTCTCTCAGGCTGGGACTGGGTTTCTGTTCTCTAAGCTTTAGGCTCCACGGAGCAGCTTCCTCGAAAATTCCCTGTTCCCTCAACGGCAGCCACCAAAAACCAAAATCTCAAACTCTGGCCAATTTACTAGAAGGTTCCCCAAGTGCAGGGGGAGCTGGATACGGCCAGCTGGAGCCCACCCTGTGGGCACTGAGCTTGGTGCCACCGTGGAGGCCAAGGGGACCCGGCTGCCTGTCCCCTGCCCAGGCCACAGTGGCGTTTTCAGAATTTGAGTGTCTGCCTGGAGAGCAACAGCCGTGTTTCTGCCCTAAGTGACACAGGCGTGCTGAGCCCTTGGGGGGCTCTGGAAGGCCCAGCCCCCACCCCGCGCTGCCACAGCCAAGGCAGCCTGTGTGCCAGGCCCCGCGTGTCCACTGTCCCCTCTGTAGCAAACGGTCCCACAGGCAAGCCCGACACGCTCTGCTCGCATGGACCTCGCTCGAGCCAGGGTAGAAAGGGCCTGGGCCCTGGGGTCGGGGCTGGTTCGATGCCATGTTCCTGCCGGTGGTCTCATCCCGCCACCGCCTGGGCGTGGGCGCTCCTGACGTGGCAGGCTGTGAGTCGCGGGAACAAGCGTGTGGGCCGCGCTTCTTTTTCGCTCAGCCTTAACTCTGACAGCCTCGAGGAGCTCTTTGCTTGTCTCTGAAATTCTATAATTAGGATGGTCACAGGAATTCTAACGAGCTCCGTTTCCATGGCAATCTAGCGTTTTGAGCGCTCTGACAAGGGAAGAAAACACATTTTAAGAACGAAGCTCTGAGCAACAGGCCGTGAAATAGACTAACAGCTTCCCCGGGGCTTGGGGAGGACGTGGGAGGTGCCGATTCCCAGCAGGGGGTCAGGACAGCGCTCGAGGCCTCGCGTGGCGTGGCCAGCGTGGCACGAGGCCACATAGCAGCACGGCCCGTGGAGCCTGGGACAGGGCACAGGGTGGTCAAGCCGCACCTGGACAGCAGGACGCCTTCTGTGGTGGCCCAGGTCAGTGACCAGCAAGGACAAGGAGCCAGTGAGGTGTCCTCGGGCAAGGGGTCCCCAGGGAGCCGGGGGGCACCGTCATCGAGGGTGCAGGCAGAGCAGGCCACCCCCAGGCTCAGCTTCCTTCCGGGCAGTGACACTCACGGAGTCTAAGCTGCGCCCGTCTCACCGGGTCCCCCAGGCGCACAGCGGACCCCAGCAGGTCACCCCAGGCAAGCGTCTGACACCAAAGCAGCGATGGTCAAGAAAGCTGTTTCCAGAGCTGAGATGTCTTAGGAGCCACTAAGTGACACAGACACAGGGTCTGGGGTCTTGGGTGGGACCCCCACGTTGCCTGGCTTAGCCTGACAAGCCTTCAACACTGGGCAGCCGGCCCCACTGGCCGGGGCTGCTGGGGAACAATGGGGAGTGTGGACGGAGCCACAGGGTCCCCGGGAGCCACTGCGGACGCACCGCTCATCGGTATTTACCCAGCAGCGGGTCCGTCCCAGACCCGGCTACGCACACACAGGGCCCGGGTGGCCCCATGAGAACTGCGCGAAGGGGACTCCTGTCCTCCTCCTGCTCTGCCGGTTGGCTCCGGCCGCGTGGGCGCCGGCCCAGCGCTGAGGGCAGGAAGTGGGGGCGGGCGGGAAGCTGAGGACCTCAAGGTTGGCCACTGTGGCAGGGGCGGGGCCTGGGGCAGCCCCTCTCCTGTCAAGGGGACTTTCCCAGACGGCAAGCTCCGCCGTCCTGCCCCTCACCACCGATCATTTCCCAGCAGAAGTCGTGACTTAGAATATGCTACGCTTTTAGAGGACTAAAAAGTAACACTATAATCACTAAAGCAGACGTGGAGAGAGGTTTCGGGAACCCGCTGCGGCAGGAAGCGGGTGGCCACGTGGGGCGCGGGTGTCTGATGCGGGAGAGGCGGCCCCGGCTCCCACGGCCACGAGGTGCACGGGAACGTCCCCTGGCAACCACAACACCACAAAAGACCCAGAGGACCAGCGGAAAGACACAGCCAAGGCACGAGTCGGCCAGAACGTGGAGTCAAATTCTGCCGACCTCTGTCCTTCTGCGCCCAGGCGCGTGGGACACACAGACGCACGGAGACGGCCCTGGGGGAGCAGAGGGCAGACGGCACCAACACCAGGGACACTAAACTGCCCAGCGCCGTAAACAGACGGGCGTGAGCGGCCTCCGGAGGGAGGGCCCTGTCCCTGGCGTGATGCACCAACATGGGGACTGATCGGGTGGTCGCGGCCCTCAGGTGGCCCCGGGAAGGCAGGGCCAGGCGGTGGTGCCAAGCTCGGTGGTGAGGCCTGGGCGGCAGGGCTTGGGTGTCGCCTGTCTCTTGACGTCTCCGTGTGCTCGCGGGCGGAGCTCAACGCCCCTGCACGACTCTGCGTTGCTGCCTCTGCACCCACCTGACCTCCCGCAGGTGGGCCCAGTGCCCACAAACCCGGGGTCGCTCACCTGGGGTTTCAACCAGTCGGACGAGGGCAAAACACCTGTCTCGTGGCCCAGCCAGTCACGTGGCCGGGATGACCCGAGCAAGCTGGAGACAGGGACCTCGGGTGCTGCTGACCGCGTGGACACGGCGGGCGGGGCCCACACCGAGGGTGGCTGAGGGAAGACGGGAGCGAGCCCAGGCCCAGCCCCGGCACTGCCCACCCCTGGGCACATCACGGGTGAATTGTCACCTCAGCCAGAACGACCTGCTGGCAGCACCTGCACCAGCCAAGGCAGAGCCCAGACGGACCCCGGCCACCAGGCTCGACCCCCACAGTCGCCAGCGCCGGCAGACCTTTGTTTTAAAGCTGAAATTTTTAAAAATCTATAAAACGAGGCCTTGTCCACTGAGAAGTTTCCCCTGTTGAGGAAGCAGGCGTCGTGTTTCTGGGTGTGAGTGGAGGGGGCTGAGCAGGGACAGCAGGTGGCAGCGCCAGACGTCCCACCGAGAATCCCCTACAGGCCACCTGGGTGATGCCACCCCGGCACAGGGAAGGGTCTGCCATCGGGCACCCGCGTGCAGTTGGCCGCGCCACAGCATCCAGGGCAGCGGAGGACGTCCCCAGGCCTCGGCGATCCCACCGTGGGAATTCACCTGCCAGGCACCCGCCACAGCAGCCAAAATGGGTGCGTATGACGTGCTCTGTGAGGTCACAGCAAAGATGGGGAGAACTACATGGCCATCGGTGGGAGAGCAGTTAGGCAAATCCCGGAACAGCCGCCCGGGAAAGGCAGGAAGGTGTGGCCCCGCTGGACGGCGGCCGGGGGCTGCGGGAGGGGCCCCGAGCAAACCGGAGCCAGAAAACCCGTGTGCTGCGGCTTCACCCACAGGTGAGCCTCTTTCGAATAATCTGATTTACTTTCACAAGGAATTCAGACAGGGGCGAGAGGCACAAAGGATGTGTTCAGGATCACGCTACTGAATTTTTTAAATTCAGGAAAGACTTACGCAAAAAAGGTCTTGGGCTACCTGGGACCCCGGTCGGGGGGTGTGAAAAGCTGTGTGTCCCGTGCAGGGCGACGGCTCACTCTGTGCACCGCGGCCGGCCCAGGCCCAGGGGCAGCGGGAGCCGCCACTGATCTCTTCAAGTGTAGACTCCGGGCCCTCGAGGGTCCCTTCAGAGGCCGTCCCTTTGCCACCAAAGGCTGTTAGTAGCTGTGAAGGAACGTCACCCTACCAGGGTCCTTGAGAAGGAATTGTCTTACAATATTTCGGCCCTGCGATAGTATTACAAAGATGCTAATTTGTTGTGAAACCAATGAGGTTTTTATGAAATAGCTGAGAGGCAGACCAGTATTTTCACAGTTTCTAGGGAAAGATGTAGATCAACTTCCAAGAAGTCAATTGCAGACAAATTCACACAATGCAGCTCACTGCTCTGTGGGGAACTTTCCGGTGTGCTTCTGCTCACATTAGACGGTAACACTTCTCGTCCTAAACAGCACCACTTCATGATGACAAAAGTCTCGATCAAAAGGAAGATACAGCGAACCTTAATTCATATGCACCTGACACAGCACAGATACATGAAGACTAACAAAATTAGAAGGGAAAATAGACAAATCCTCAAAGTTGGAGATGTTTACTATATCTTTCTCGGTATCTGATACAAGAAGCAGATCAAAGAGAAAAAATATAGAAAGATTCGAACACGACTGACTCGGCCAGACTGAATCAGCATGCGGTGCCGTGCACTGCTCAGCACACGGCTGCCGACCGTGCATGGACCGGCTGCTCAGGGGGCCGCGCACTGGGCCGGAAAGTGAGTCTCCGCGACCCCCAAAGGAGACTGGAGACGCGCAGTATGTTCTCTACCCACGTGCAACGAAGGTATAATCCAAAACAAAAACGATACCTGAATAAGCCCCAAATGTACGGAGATGAAACAATATATAACCCACAGCCAAAGAAGGCAAGCAGAGGAAGTTAAAATATTCTCAACCACGTGATAATGACGTGTGGCAGGTCTAAACCGTGGGACGCAGCAGGAGTTGTGCTCTCGGGAAAATCGGACTTGAAGATACAGAACAGAAAAGGCTGAGCCACGAGTGACCTGAGCATCCACCTCTGCAGACAGGAACGAGAACAGCAGAGTCAGCCCAGAGAACATGCGAGACAAAAATAATAAAGACAGGAGCAGAGATTAATAGAACAGAAACAAAAACAGAGAAGATCAACAGAGCAAAAAGGTTGGTTATTTTAAAAGATAAATTTGATAAATAGCTAGCAAACCCAATAAAAAGCAAAAAGAGAAAAAGACATCACTGGCCAACAGCAGGACTAAGATTACTCCAGATTCTGTAAGGACATTTAAAAAGATAGCAAGATACAAACTCCGTGCATAAAAAAATATAATGACTTAGACTTTAAAAAAAAATCCTTGAAAACCCAATTTTCTAAAGGTGACAGAAGAAGAAATACAAAACCTGAATAGTTGATTTCTATTTAGAAATTGAGCCTGCAATTGAAACGGAACATGCCACAGAGAAAACTCCAGGCTCACTGGGCTTTATTGGTGAATTCTTCCTAATAATTAAGTTAGAAATCTTACATAAAATCTTCCCAAGTTACAAAAAAAAAAGCTCAAGTATCTTCTTAAGGCTAGCATACCTCCATAGCAAACTCTGACGATGTCACAAAAAAGGGAAAATAACGCCAATCTCTTTCATAAATGTAGTTGCAAAAATACCAAATGAAATATTAGCAGCAAACTGAACCCAGCACAATCTAAAAACGGGTCACGTATGGTGACCAAGCGCACGGAAGGAACGCCGTGTCGGGTACCGTTCGTAACCCGTCTGCGTAATTCACCGTATTACTACAGGAAGGAGAAAAGTCCTACCATGTCGATAGATGAGGGAAAAAGCATTTGGTAAAATTCAATAATGATAAATATCTCCAAGTAGGAGCGAAGCAGAACCTCCTGGATGTGACAGTGGAGATTCACAAAAGAAAATAACCATTCCACCAAGGACGTCCTTAGTGGTGACATTCTGAAGGCTCCCCCTGAATCGGGTGCGAGGGGATGCTGGCTGTCACCACTCTGCCCCACGTTGTCAGGAGCATGGCCAGTGCCAGGGCGACCAGCCCACAGACGAGGAAGGGCAGAGGCGGAACTGCCGCTCGCTGGCACCACGGCGGCGTCCGCGGGAAATCCCAGGCGTCCACGGATAAGAAGGAATCGACACGTGAACTGAGCAAGGTTGCTGGACAAGAGGCCACTGTAGACCGATCAGTTACAATTCTTTATACATCTGTATAAACAAATAGAAAACCAAATTATAAAAGCAATACTGTTTAAAATAGCATAGAAAATCAAATACCAGGGAATCATTTTAACAAAAACCGCGTAGGACTGCTACACAGAAGGCGGCAGAATGTTCCTGTGAGAGTTTAAAGAAGGCCTGAATGTTAGATATACGTTCATGGGCTGGAGGCCTCAATATTGCAGAGATGCCAATTGTCCCATATTGATCTGTAAATTCAAATGCAATTGGATTTAAAAATCTTCTTGGAGTTTTGGACACGAATGAGCCCATTGTAAATGGCCAATGAACTACTAAGTCAATTTGTATGGAAACGGAACAGGCCAAGAACAGCCGAGAATATCTTGGAGAAAAACAGAACTGGAGAACCTACGACATGAGCTGTTAATGGTGATTATGAGGCTGAAGTCACGGAAACAGTCTGATACGGGCAGCAGACGGTGGGACAGACAGGTCCGGAAAGCGGCCCACGCCCGCCCGCCAGGACACAAGACACAGCGACCACAAAGCAAGATTTCATTTCCGTTCAGCAAAAGACACGTCAATGGAGTGGAAGGCAACCACTGTGTCAGGAAAGATATCTGTGACATGTAATCACAGAAATCTCCTAAATACATAAAGAGTACCCATGAATCAACAAGATGAACAGCTCAATTAAATTTTGAAACTGAGCAAAAGAACAGGCACCTTCATAAAAGAGGCTCCTAAATACCCCCGACAGCCCTAGCGACAGTGTCCAACCTCAGCAGGAAGCTGGGAAATGCAAGTTAAGGCCACAACCCGACACCACTTTACATCTGCTCCACTGGCAAAAACTAAGAGCTCCGGCGACCCCGCGTGCTGGGAGGGGTGTGGGTCCGAGGGAGGGCCCGTCCCGGCTCCCCAACACAGCCCCCCTGGCCCCGGGCACGTGGAGTGCGGACAGTGCCCTGCGTGCTAACGGGACGACCCGCAGCCAGGCCCTGGACGGCTCCAGGCAGGGGCCATTCTCCGGAAAGACCAAGGAACGACGCGAAGGTTGGAACTTTCAGCCCCCACCCTCCAGGGAAGGACGGCTGGAGACCGAGCTGGTGACGCCTGTGCACCGAAGCCGCCACGTGAGCCCTGAGTGCCGGGGTCTGGAGGGCTTGCGCTGGGAACATGCGGAAGTGCTGGGAGGGTGGTCTGTCCACCGAGCACGTGGGGGTCCGCGTGCCCCTGCCCCCTGCCCCGCCCCGTGTCTCTCTTCCATCTGGCTGCTCCTGAGTCGTACCCGTATGATAAACTGGTAACAACAAGTAAAGCGCCCCCCCCCCAGCTCTGTGAGCCATTCTAGCAAATTCCCGAGCCCAAGGAACGGGCAGTGGGAGGCCCCAGATTCTAGCCAGCTGGTCAGAAGCACAGGTGGCGACCCGGGACTTGCGACCGGCCCCTGCGACGGGGTGGCCTTGTGGGGCTGACCCTTAACCTGTGGGGCCTGTGCTAACGCTGGGCAGTTAATGTCACAACTGAACTGAATTAGAGCCACCCGGCTGGTGTCAGACCGGCCGCTGGTGTGGAGGAAGCACAGGCTGCTCTGAAAGCGTCGGGAAAACGTCTGTAGACCTCACGGAGCTGCTCTCGCACCCAGCGCGGGACCCAGCGATTCCACTCCACGGCGTAACCACACGAAGTATGTACATACGTGCAACACGAGGCACACGTGTGTCTACAGCCCCCCGTCTGCAGCAGCGACGCGCTGGAACCCCAGTGCCCAGCAGGAGGGCGGAGGACACGCAGTTTGCAGTGGATCCGCACGGCGGGACCCTGCGCGGCAGGAGACAGGGGACCGCACCCCACACGCACACGCGGGGAAGCCGCACCACGGGACGCTGACCCAGAACTCGTCACCCGGAACTCGGGTGAACAGCGCGGGATTCCACGACAAGAGGAAGCTCAGAAACAAGCAGACCTATCTGTGTGACGGAGGCCGGAGGGAAGGACTGTGAGCCCGGGGCCGTGGGTGATCAATGGGCTGACACGTGGGGTTTGCTTTCTACAAACGCGTGGAGCCGAATGCTCCAATTTTACGATTCATGGAGTTTTATTTCAATTAAAAAACGTTGAGAAAGAAAAGAGGTCAGGGATGGAGGTACCCGGCTCCTAACGTCACTTCCCTAAGGAGACACGGAAACCCCACTGTAGGGGCTCCGCGGTGCCGTCCGCCACGTCCCAACCTGTTCCTTGGCTCGTTTCATTTGCCCTGAGCTGAACTTGTGGGGCCACATTCAGAAGTTCACGTGCTACATGATTGTTTTTGTAAATCATTTAAAATAAAACCGCTTCTAAAAAAGAATTACTGTCCACCATGTTGCTTTTGTGTCCAATGAAATCAGCCATTCCCCTGTTTCCAGTGCCCACCCCCAGCAGACACCTGTGTCAACGCGCGCACGGGAGAACCTGCCCCCGCGTCCCTCCCTCCGCGTCCCCCGCGCCACGCCAGGTACTGAACAGCCTCGCTGTGAAGGCTGAGGGGACGGTCCTCTGACGTCTCTGCCCCCTGAGCATCCCAGGCACCGTCCCCCCCGCCACGTAACCACACCCTGCGACATCCTCACCCGCCCCTCGCTGTTCCACAGGCCGCTGGTGCAACATGGCGCCCGCACCTCCTCCCCCCAGCCAGCCCTGGCGCCCCCGACTGTCAGCACCCAACACTGGGGCCATGGATGGGGTGGGCCGGGCCACTTCCCTCCCTGCTGCTTGGAGACCGTCACCCCTCCCTCGAAGACACAGGGACTGGGACCCTTCTCCCCAGCTCAACACCAGTGCCGTGACCTTTCTCCTCCTCAGCCACACCACGGAGCTGCCACCCCTCAGAGCCACCTCCCTCCAACGACTGGACCACGACCACCTCGTGTCTGTCCCCCTGCCTGCGTCTATCTGTCCCTCGACTGGAGGCAAACCCAGGCTGGCCTCCCCCCAGAGCCCACAGACACATCAGGTGACAGCAGTGTGACGCATTATCTGCAGATCTGGAAGTAGACAATGGGAGAGAAAGTGACAATCATTGCCAGTCACCGCAGAACGCAGGGATTAGAGGGAGGCGATGGGGCTGCTGCCTTTTTGTCCTAAGTTTTGTTTTACTTTGACAAACCCTCACCTCAAAAAACATATTCATGGGCTGGCACAGTGGCGCACACCTGTAATCCCAGCACTCTGGGAGGCTGAGGCAGGAGGGTCGCTTGAGCCCAGGAGTTGGAGGCTGCTGTGAGCTAGGCTGACACCACAACACTCTAGCCCGGGTGACAGAGTGAGACTCTGTCTCAAAGCAAAAACAAAAACATACCCACGAACCAAGGAACTTGCTGATCAGAACCAAGGCCCCTGGAGTGCCCAGCGGGGCCCTGGCCCCGGGGCTGCCGAGCTGCTTTGCTGCAGACCCTCCGGGTGGCCACAGCCGAATCCCTGCCGAACGACCCGGCTGTAGGGACACGCCGTCCCTTGCTCATCCCCCAGTGCCTGTCTGCCGACACCTGGAAGCTGGGCTGAGACAGGCCACACCCGTGACGCGGGTGCCGTACGGACTTCCTGGGGAGGCGCCAGGGGTGGGGTGGGGGTGCTCCAAGAGGGTAGGCCTGGACCCCACGGCAAGCCCCAGGTGGCCGCGTCCCCCCAGCCCCTCCCCCTGCGATGGGTCCCTCACCTTGCACCACCCCCCTGCCGCAGGCACCTGGGGCCCAGCCTGCCCCAGCCCCGTGCGAGGGTTTCCAGCTGAGGCCCCCAACCTGGCTGAGGCCCCCAACCTGGACTCCTCTTCCCTGGCCGGGGACATCCTGAGATGGGTGAGTGACCCTGGGGCACCCAGGGCCCAGCAGATTCTTGGTGCTGGGCAAGTCTGTTTCCTCCCACGGGTGTGACCAAGAGCCACACGGGCCACCGCGGGCCCCCGGGGAGGTGCCTGGCTGAGGAAGAGGCTGATGCCAGAGCTGCAGAGAGAGGCCAGGTCCCGCCGGCTCCGACCAGATCAGTCCTGGACACTCGGCTGCCGGCCACCGGCGGCATCTGAGCTTGGGTCCCCGGCTGCTCCCAGAGAGAAGGCCCTGAGCTCTTCCCCGCCGCCAGCCTGGCAGAAACCCCGAGGTCCCTGCAGACTCTGTCTCCTCAACACCGTGACCAAGTCCCCCAACCCTGCCACTGGCGCCACAGTCTGCGTGGTCTGGTCCTCCCGGCCTGCGCGGGCTGGTCTGTGAGACGGCGGTGACAGCCTGGACCTCCTGAGGGGCTGCGAGGAGGCTCAGACACAAGCCCGGCTCCCGGGACACGGTGGCGGGTGTGAGCCACCATCAGCCACGGTGTCCTCACCGTGGTGGGGCTCCCCCCTCCCACGGACTCCAGTTCCAGCCACTCGGCTCCATGAGAGGCCTGGTGCCCACAGCCGGGTCCCAGTCAGTCGGCGTCCAGTGGCGCTCAGTCAGGTCTGGGGTTTGTGACCAGTGTGTCCAGTGGTCACTGTCACACTTGGTCATGAGACAGCCCAGGGAGGAGGACGTTGAGCATCGTGGACTCCACTCTACAGATGAGGACAGAGGCCCCCTGGCCCTGCCCCAGCGCCCTCATCTGGGACCCTCTGCCGCCCTCAGTGCAGGACTCGCCCCAGTGGGGACCGAAACTCCCGACACCAGCCGGTCTGCACGTACCTGGTCAGCTCCAGATCCCACAAATCTGTCCCCTTCCATGGCAAGAGGAGCTTTGCAGACTGGATAAAGTTAAGGACCTCAAGATGGGGACGGCGTCCTGGGGTCCCCAGGTGAGCCCAGTGCGGTCACAGTGTCCT
The DNA here is from genome assembly GCF_041146395.1 of Eulemur rufifrons. NCBI lineage: Eukaryota > Metazoa > Chordata > Mammalia > Primates > Lemuridae > Eulemur > Eulemur rufifrons. The sequence continues at coordinate 852,502 of NW_027182866.1, read as the reverse complement.
CATAAGAGGGAGGCAGGAGGGGCGGGGTCAGGGGGGGAGGACTGAGGCTGGAGGGGTGTGGGATGCGAGCCCGGGTGGCAGGTGGCCACAGACGTTGGGAAGCACAGACGCAGACCCCCCGTGGAGCCCCCCGGAGGAAGCGCCTGACCCTGCCTGACTGCAGCCCAGGAACAGCCGTGCTGGACCTCCAACCTCCGGAGCTCTGAGTTAATAAATCCCTGTTGTCTTAAGCCACCAAGTGGTGGCAACTTGTCACAGCAGCCACAGACAGCTAATCCATGTCCATCGCCCGGGAGAGCTGGAGGGGGCAGGGCGTGACTTGAGGGCACCCCGCTAATCTCCGTTCACGGTCCTGGGGGCTGGGGACCTGCCCCTTCCACGGCCACCAGGCAAACTATTCAAGAGTCCTGGGGACGTGGCTGGAGACAGACGGGCCCCCGAGGGCTGTGCGGGCAGGAGGCTGCTGACGTCCCTGCTGTCACTCAGGAAGCCACAGTGAGGCAGCCTCCTCCTCTTGGCTGGCCCAGGACACACCCCGGTGGCCCCACCGTGAGGGCGCGGCGGGTGGCCCGAACCCCATGTCCTCCATTCACGCAAAGGTGACGAGGACGTAGCCCAGCCTCCCGGAGCCACTGAGGTTCGCGCCTCGAGCATCCCGCAGGCCCCGGGCCCTGGCCAGGGGCAAACCGGCTCCTGTGCCATCTGCCTTAGGCCAGCACAGGACGCAAGAGCTGCCTCCCCCGACCGAGCCAGTTTAGGAGGACGGTGGTGCCACGGTGCACGATGACACACACCTTTTTTTTTTTTTTTTTTTTTTGAGACAGAGTCTCACTCTGTTGCCCAGGCTAGAGTGCCGTGGCGTCAGCCTAGCTCACAGCAACCTCAAACTCCTGGGCTCAAGCGATCCTCCTGTCTCAGCCTCCCGAGTAGCTGGGACTACAGGCATGTGCCACTATGCCCGGCTAATTTTTTCTATATATATTTTTAGCTGTCCATATAATTTCTTTCTATTTTTTAGTAGAGATGGGGTCTCGCTCTTGCTCAGGCTGGTCTCGAACTCCTGAGCTCAAACGATCCGCCCACCTCGGCCTCCCAGAGAGCTAGGATTACAGGCGTGAGCCACCGCGCCCGGCCGACACACACCTTTAAAGCCTCTTTGGCAGGAAATTGCTTTGCTGCACACCAGATTGGCGCTGCGATCTGAGGTGACTTTCCTCACGAGTGCTGTGCATTTGGGCATCCCGCGAAATAGAACTCAAGTTCAAGTGCACAGAGGCTGTCAGGTCGACGAGAACAAGTGAGTCGGCTGCTGGGGTTGGGCTGCCCACCCTCCAGGGAATAGAATCGCACCACCCGGGCCAAATCCTGAAGGCTGCTCTTCTCTCTCAGAAGATGGCACCTGCCCACCTGTGCACGCTCACCTGTCCATGTGGAACCACCCCCACCCCCCAGGTGCTGTTGCCCCTCTCCCAGAGCTGGACCCCTGCCCCTTCCCCCAACCCTCTGCCAGCACCGCCTGAGGCCTGGTGGGCAGCAGTGGGCCCCAGGGGCCAGCTCGGCCCATCCTGCCCCTCAGCGCCCAGCGGCCTCCGTGGCACACCTTGGCCACGTGGCTCACTCACAGCCTCTCCAAGGCACACCGGGCCGCCCTCCTGTCCCAGCCACACTGGCCTCCTCTCGGGCTCCAGCTTCTGAGCTGTCCCGTGCCAGGGCCTGCACCTGCCTGTCTGGGACGGTCCTCTTCCTTCCCCTCCTACCTGGACAGAGCCACCCCCTCTTTTCTCAGGGCTCGGCTTAGACATCACCTCTGCATGGAAGGAGCAGCACCCCCCCACCCCAAGTTGTACCTCACAGCCGTTCCCGCCACCTGCACAGCTTGATGCTTCACGGGCTCACCCGTCCGTTCTTTCTCTCCCCTCCAGAATAGACCTTTGCACACAGGTGGGCCACCCTGGGCCCTGAAACAGACACAGGGTCCCCAAGGTTCAGGCCACCTATATCAAGTCTGCCACCTTCCCCTGTAGCCCTGGGGCAAGCCCCCAGCGCCCACATGGCCACCGACCGCAGCCTCCCGTCAGCTCCCCAGGGCTGGGAGCCTGGGTGTCAGCCAAAGAGACTGTCACCAAGAGTCTGACCCCACTTCTCATGTTGCACTGCTGGCAGCTTTTGAGACCCTCCACTCCCCTCCCTCCTGCTCCACACCTGGGCAGCTGACGAGAAGGCCCAGATACTCTCCCCTTTGGTGCTGAGGGAGGTTCAACCCCTGCAGGTCCTGGAGCCCGGCTCTCCCGCCCTCACCCCTAACCACCCGATCCCCTGAGGCAGCCCCTTTCCCACCCTCAGGCCACTGTCGGACCAGCTTGGAGCCCCTGCCCTGAAAGCCCCATCACGTGAGCAGGAAACCTCCCTTCGCTCAGGGCGCCCCGTCCTCAACACAGACGCCTGAACCAAGTGTCAGGCAAGGCTCTGTCCCACCTCCGAGGGGCGACCAGAGGTAAAAATGGAACTACTGGGTACACGGTCCGGGGGTGTCTTTAAAGTTGGGGGCTGCCCTTCACCCCCTTCCTCCCACGGCTGCCCGTAGCGCAGGCCCCGGGGACCCGCGTGCACCCAGGGACGGGGCAGCCGCTCTCCCTCACTGACCTACTCTGCGGCTCCGTCTGTCCTTCGAGAGGGTCGGTGTCGGGAGGGCAGGGACTGTCGTCGCATCTCGGCCCTCGCAGTGGGTCTCACCAAACCCCGCCAACCACACAGACAGATTTTCATGCATCGGCACGTTTGGCCTTGTTCTAAGGGGGCCTGTCCCTGAGACAGCAGCCCAGACAACTGTCACAACATCAAACACTTATTGATCACGTTGATGGGACTCAAGCGACACTTGTCCAGCGTGCTGTGAACAGGCAGCTGCGGGCGCGTCTCAGACAAGCAGAGCTGGGCGCAGCGGGCGCTGCTGGCAGAGGGGCTCACACGGGCCCAGGGGCACCCCCAGATCCCCTCAGTCACGCGGCTTCTCCTTCACATTTCCTTGTCCTTCTCTGAGAGAAGTGTGGCCCCCCAGGACTGGAGGGGCCACGTCCATTCACTCTATGACTGGTCCTGGACCCTTTAGTGAGAGGGGAGGGTGGGGCCTGAATTTCTAGACTTCTTTTCTACAAAGCTGCAATAAAGTAGAAGAAAAAATACAAGACGTTTCTAAGAATCTCTCATTGCCCAAAATAAAACAAAAACAAAACAAAAGAAAAAACTTGTCGCAGGCCTCAAAAAGCCCACACAAGACCCTGAGGAAAAAACATAAATTTTTTAAAAATCCTGAGGCCGAACAAAGGGATGAGGCCAGGGAAGGACCGGGGTCGGGGTCGGGGTCAGGGTATGGGTAAGGCCGGCCGGGCGCCGGGGCCACCCACCCGCTCTGGTCTGTGCCCCTTCTGATGCTGGGACCGTACAGACGTTATCGTCTCCACCTGCCGGGGAGGTGGGTGACTAGGGAGGGAGGAGACGGGACCGAAACTGCACTGTGTTTCCAAAGCCCCTTCCTCCCTCCGAAAAGGGCCCCAGGGTCCCACAGACAGGGCCGTGATCCCCCTGTGGCATGCGTGATTCAGCACCGGCTTGTGTTGATGCCATCTGTATCTACTGTGTATCTGTTGTGTATCTGTTGTGTATCTGCTGTGTCTGCCGTGTACCTATTGTGTGTCCACTATCTGCTAATATCCCTGCTGAGTGTCCGTTATACAGCTGTGAGGTGTCTCTACTACGTGTCTATCACAGAGCTGCAATCTGTCTGCTGTGTATCTGTTACAGATACAGTCTATCTCTGCCGTGTATCCCTTATATAGATACAGTCTATCTTTGTCATGTGTCTGTTATATAGATACAGTCTATCTCTGCTGTGTATCTGTTAAGTAGATACAGTCTATCTCTGTTGTGTGTCATTATATAGATACAGTCTGTCTCTGTTGAGTGTCCGTTATACAGCTGTGAGGTGTCTCTACTACATGTCTATCACAGAGCTGCAATCTGTCTGCTGTGTATCTGTTAAATAGACACAGTCTATCTCTGTTGTGTGTCGTTATATAGGTACAGTCTATCTCTGTTCTGTGTCCTTATATAGATATAGTCTAACTTTGCCATGTGTCCATTATACACAGTATATCTCTGCTGAGTGTCCGTTATATAGACACAGTCTATCTCTGGTGTGTGTTGTTATATAGATATAGTCTATCTCTGCTGTGTGTCCATTATATAGATACATTCTGTCTCTGTTGTGTGTCATTATATAGATATACTCTGTCTCTGTTGTGTCTGTTATATAGACATAGTCTATCTCTGCTGTGTGTCCGTTATACAGATACATTCTGTCTCTGTTGTGTATCATTATATAGATATAGTCTGTCCCTGTTGAGTGTCTGTTATATAGATATAGTCTGTCTCTGCTGAGTGTCCGTTATACAGCTGTAAGTGTCTGTACTATGTGTCTATCACAGAGCTGCAATCTACCCGCCATGTATCCATTATCAGCTACAATCTATCTCTGTTGTGTACCCATTATACAGCTACCATGCATCTCTGCTGTGTGTCTATTGTATGTCTACTACATATTAATATCTGTCACATGTCTCTTACATATCTGCTCTGTGTCTCTGCTGGGTATCCGCTGGGTACCCCACTGCAGACCTGCTGTGCCCGCTATGTGTGTGCTGTGTATCGGGTGCCGGCCCAGACTGAGATACACTGAATCACGTCATTCTCACAAGCCTCCTAGGAGGTAAGGCCATGAAACAGTGGCAACGTCTGGACTCCATGTCAGTCCTATATGTCCAAAGCCCCTGGGATCCATAACCTCCAAGTGACAAAGCAACAGGCACGAGGACAGCACAGTGGGAGAAATGAACACGCACACACATACCTACATACACACATGCACGTGCACACACACACACACCTGCAGAAGTCCTGTGGCCTGGCTGAGACTAGGACCGTGTCCCCATGCACAGTCCTCCCTTCCTCGAGCTCCTCCCTACGGGGGCTGAGAGCTAACGGTGGTGACAGTGACCACTGGGGAGAAGAGAGGCACAGGGTGGGGGGGTGGGAGCTGGACCCTCACACCAGCTCCGGCCGCCAGCCCGCAAGGCAGGCCCTCCTACCACCCCCTTCTACGGGAAGGGGACTGAGACACAGGGCACATGAAGACCTTTGTCCTGGGCCCTGCAGCCCGCGGCTGGCACAGGCCAAACTCAGCTGCAGTGGCCAGGCAGGAGGGATGAATGAGCCGGTGACATGCCCGAGAGAACAAGTCAATTAGCAGCGGAGCCTCCCCCACAGGGGGAAGGTTGTCCCTGGAAGTCGAGGGAAGGAAAGGGGAGGAAGCTGGGAGCGGGGTGGAGCCAGCAGTGAGACCACCGGGGACTCCACTGTCCTACCCGGAAGGAGCCAGGAGGAGACAGCCACCGGCCTTCCCCACTTACAGAGCTTTGCTGGTGCATTTTTTCAGATTTCTTAAATCACATTTGAAATTCAAAACAGCTTTAGTAACCAAACACTAAAGGAGCTGTGTCTCCCTGAAATTAAGCCTCTAAAAGGTTTTATGAATGTACCGAGGGGAAAGTCCCCAGCTGTCCAGGTACAATCACACATGGGGACTCGTCACTAGAGCAAGGGGGGCACAGGGCTAGCCCCGGAGGAGGGTCCCCACAGGCCCCCCTGCTAAGTAGAATCGTCTTAACGCCTTTAACAAGACGAACTGTCCTGCTCATTTCAGAAATGACACAGAAAGTCAGGATAAGGCAGGCAGACTGGCCAGGAGCCCCAGCCACGGGAGGGACAGCACCGTGTGGGGACAGCCTCCGAGCCCCCGGAAATCGTGCTGTGAAGATTATGCACCAGTGACGACAGAATGAAAATGTCATCCTCCATTTCATGGAATTTCTAGCAAGACCAAAACTCCCTCTGAGTAAGTCTCCCCCACCCAGGAAGGCAGGGTCGGCCAGCCTCGAGGGCCCCACGTGGTGTGGCGGTATGGTGTGGCCCTGCTGTGGGCGCTGCAGGCAGGGGCCATGTGAGTGACAAAGGCCACGTCACAGGTGTGGGAAACAGGAGCAGAAAGGCCACGTACCACCCGCCAGGCACTGAGAGATAGAGGGGGAGGGTCCCTGGCAGGAGGCTGTCCCCGGAATCCCCTGCCCACCAGGCTGAGTGGTGTGACCTCTGACCTCAGGCAGGGCACCCCCAGGAACAGCCTCCGGCCTGTGAAGGAGCTGGGAGGGCCCCGGCCTCTGGGCGACGTGTGGGGGGCAGGTGTGAGTGGAAGCCCCCCGGACGCCCATGCTGGACACGAACCGATCAGCTTGCCGGCCAGGAAGAGGTGCTGAGGGCAGAGGCTGCTTTTCCGTGGGGACCACAGGCTGTCTTGCCTGTCCCTCCTCTGTCCCTCACCCCGGGGGCCCTCTTGCTCACCCAGAGCGGCTCTCTGAGCTCCCGAGCGGGGGAGGCCTGGCCACGCAGGCTCCTCCAGTGCACGCCTCCACTCCCCGCGTTACCTCTCTCGGAGGAAATCAACTTGCAAGTTACCCGTGAGCTCTCGTATCAGAGACATCACTGTCTGTGAAGCCGCCTCCCGAGGTTGTCCGGGGAGAGGAGGCAGCATTTAGACACAAAGGCGGAGCCTTGGGAATAAAACCCAGACCTCAGAGATCAGGGAGGTGACCGGGAGGGACAGGCAGCCCTGCGGGGCTGCAGGGCGGGGCCGGACCAGAGGTCCCAGCCAGCACTGGTGACAGCTGGGCCTGCGGGTGACAAAGATGCACCAGCACAAAAGTTGCTGCCTCCGTGGAATCCGCGGCTACTGCAGATGGTCACCCTGATGTGGGTGTTTTTCCATGTGGCAGATTTTGAAATAATTTTAGCAAAACAACCTCTACCATTGCAAAGTATGATAGACCCAGGAAGGGCAGCGGCACACGTCTGGGGACACAGGGTCAGCCGGGGGCCAAGCCGGCTCCTCGTTGGCCTTCAGGCCAGTGTTTGTTGACAGGATTGTAATTACGGTAAGTGTCAGGGAGGCGCGGGGAACACTGGATGTCTGACAGGGACGGGAGGCTGTTTCAGAAGATGGAAAATAACTCGGGCTCTAACAAGCTGGCTCAGGGCGGGTCCCGCGTTAGGGGGGCACCCCTGGGGGCAAGGAATCCCGGGTCCGTCCTCCCCACAGGGGCCTCCTCATCTCACTTTCTTTAATTTGAAAACGTATTTCAGGGTTTTTCCATCCTTGCAAGTGACCGATTCAGGTCGACAGGGACCCGGAACAGGAAGTAGGTCGCACTAGCTGTCACCAATTAACTCCTCCCGCCCCGCACGCAGGGACCGTGCCCCCGACTGTCCTGTCTGCTCCTTCCCACTAATCCGTCCCAGGTCTGCCCCCCCAGCCGCTGGGCGTCCCCTGCCGTCACCGCGTGCTCAGTCGTGGGAGCCTCACCCCGTGAGTCCTCCACGCGGCCTGGCCTGTGGCTCCACCAGCCCCGCCCCCCTTTCCCTCTCGGCTCCTCTGCGGTGGCCACTGACGATAATCACAACTTGGGACTTCAAGTCACCTGTCTGCGGGTGAGCCTGCTCCGCCTGAGCCCCTCTGCTCCCCAACGAGGGGCAAATCAGGGGCCCGACCTCCACCGCTGCCTCCCAGAAATGGCCAGCCCGGCGTCCAGGGGATCGATCAGGTGGATGAATGAACAAATGGCAGGACCCTACGCAGGAAATGTCACCCTGAGGACAGTCCCCAGGCCCCTTCGCCAGCCACAGGGCACTGCGATGTCACATCTACCACCTGACTCGATATCCCGGCGACTGGGGGCAGGGACGTCACCGGCCCTGCCGGGGGTGAACCAGCTTCCAGGTCACGGGTGCCCCAGGCGCAGCGCCTCCAGCAGAACCCCCAGAAGCCGCAACTCAAATGACAGTGGCGTGTTTTTAGGTCCAGAGAGGTAGACACCTTGCTCCGATTGGTCGGGCGTGAGGACAGGGACGGCTTGAACGAGGGTTCTTTACGGAGTCGGCGACGGCTGAGGCTCCTCTCGCCAGCACCGGCATCCTCCAGGCACCACCGCACTGACGCTGAGTCGGGGAATCTGATTCAACTCCCCCACGTAACTTCGGGACAGGCCCGATTACCCCGAGCAGAAGCAGGAGCGGAGGGCTGGCGTCGAAACTGCGTCACCAACCACCCAGCCACCGAGGCTCCTCGACCTCGCGGACACCTGGGCACACCTGGCACGTGCCGGCCGGTGTTTTCCGGCTGGAGGACACGAGCTTCCAGGGCTGCTCCGTGCGGAGGCAGGGTCGCGTCCCAGCTCAGACCTGGCACATTTCACGTTCACGTTTTCCCAGATTTTTTTTCTTAAGTAAAAAAAAATACGTCCTTAAGTGAAGCATCTCCTAAGTTTGGAGAAGCGGTTTGGGACCTACGTGGGTCACTGACGCACCTGGTCTGCAGGGCAGGTAAGTGACGCTCTATGTCCCCGGGGTCCGGGCTGCTCGCCCAGCCACTCCGCCTCCCACCCCCCATTCTACACTGGCCAGTTCGTGCTGGGCTTCTCCAAAGCCCCTGAGAGAGGCCCAAGAGATGCTCTGGTCCCCGAACTCTTGGTCACACCCAGAATGTCATGAGGACATAGGCCTCCCAGGTGGCCCCACCGGGCAGGAATGTGCAAGGGGCAGAGCCGAGCCCCCCCCAGGGTGGACGCCGTGGGGTCAGCCCCGTCCACAGCGCCCCGACCGGCCGTTCTGCTGCTCCCCAGCTGCACGAGGGCCGGGCCGGGGGTCCCTCTCTGCAGAGGGCCTGAGCGCCTGGCGCGGAGTCCTGGTCCACAGCCTGGGCGCCAGCCCCGTCCAGGACAAACGGGTGCCCGGGCAGCACTGGGCGCAGACTGGTGCCCGTCCCAGTCAGGGTGCCACTGGGTGACGTCAGGGCACACACGCTCCGCAACAGTGCGGTCAGGACCCGGTCAGGACCTGGCCTTGTGACAACTTATGCAGATGCTGCAAATCACAGCTCAGAGTGATGGCCGCCTGCTCTGCACATATGCAACCCTGCCCCGACCAGGGTCCCAGTTCCCGGTGGGGGTGCAGCTTCCCAGGAGCCTGTTCCTGAGGCCCAGGTGCCTCCTGGTGGCCCGGGCTGGGGATTCGGGGCAGAGTGAGGTCAGGGTGGACCCGGATGAGCCAACCAGCCCCTCCCGCAGCAGCACCTGGGCGGTGGCTGGAGGAAAACCCGGGAGTCAGGAAGTTCCTGAGCTGAGCACACCCAGACCCGACGTGGAACGGCAGGCACACAGCCGGGCTGACCAACCCGCGCCAGCCCAGGAGCCCTTTCTAACCACGGCAGCCGCTGCCACGCGGCAGGTCTGCGTCCCTCCAGAGCTCCTGCCTGCCCGGCAGACACGTTAGCAGAGCCCACGCACGCGGCTGACGTCCTGAGCGTCTGTCCACGGCCGGCGTGGAGCTGAGGATGTTCACACCTCACTGCGTTGGACCCTCACACAATCCACTTCAGCTCTGTGTGTCCACACCTGCCGTCCGCGGGAATGAGACCCGGGAGGAGAGGTGACTCGCCAGGTCACCGCGAGGCTCGAGGGTCCGTCCACACCAACGCTGGGCTCTGAGCTGCCCGGTGGTCAGGCCCCTCTTGGCCACAGCGGCTCCGGACGCCACATCAGCCCCCGACGCTGTGCAACTCAGGGACCGGCGACATTGCCGTGAGACCCTCAGGGCACCCACAGCACAACATCACCCGTCAGATGCAGGGAGGACCCGCTCAGGGCCAGCTGGGGCCCACCGCACGCTGACCACCCAGGGGCCTTCTGAGCTAGTGCCTCGCCGCTGGGGGCCCTGCCAGGCCAGATGGCGCAGGGGACTGGCTGCTCCCAGGGGAGCCCCGGCCCCAGGTGCCCCCTTACTCAGCACGGTGAGGCCAGCCCTGCCCTGGGCACAGCAGGGACAAGCAGGTCACCCACATGCGGACCACATAAGGAGAAGAGCGGTGGGAGCAGAGGAGCAGGGTCACTGGGGGCCACACGCATGTCACCGCGGAGCCAGGGACCTGGGTGTCGGCTTCCACGAGGCCTGGGAGGGTCACCGCAGGGCACAGGCCACGTCCGACACAAGAGTCACAGTCCTTCTTGTCCTCGTTAATCTTTTTTTAACAACCGACATGAACTTGCAAACACAGTCACTGCTGGGAGGACTGTTTGATTTCTATCCACCTCTTAAGCAGGTCTCTCCCTCCCCTGGACCCACAGGGGCATCAACCGCTTGAGCCCTGGGCCCAGGTCACGGCCTCCTGCACCAACATGCACTGTCACGAGTGGCCACCCCAAAAGCAGGGGACGCAGCATAGGGCTTGGTGCGTCCCACCCACAGCCACCCCCCACGGTGAGCTTGCCACGCATGGGGTTACCCCAGGACAATGGGCACCTGTGGAGGGAGGAGCCACAGCACAGCCCGAGCCTGAGGCTGTGGGGACTTGGCGGGATGTCCCCAAACTCACAGGATCTGGAAAGCAAACAGTGACCACCTCGAAGGAGAACCTCAGATGCTGCATGAAGCAAGAGCCCCAGGGCTCAAGTGAGCCCCAGGGAAGGTGAGCCCCAGGGAAGCAGGTGAGCCCCAGGGAAGCAGGTGAGCCCCAGGGAAGCAGGTGAGCCCCAGGGAAGCAGGTGAGCCCCAGGGAAGGTGAGCCCCAGGGCTCAGGTGAGCCCCAGGGAAGGTGAGCCCCAGGGAAGGTGAGCCCCAGGGAAGCAGGTGAGCCCCAGGGAAGGTGAGCCCCAGGGCCGCAGGTGAGTCCCAGGGAAGCAGGTGAGCACCAGGACACGGCGTGGGTGGCCCGGGGCCCAGCAGCGACATGGCTCAGACACTGCCCAGGTGGCTGGGGTCTGGGGGCAGCAAAGGAGGTGCAGGTGGGTGTCTTACACACTGGATCTGTCGTCTCATGTCTCAGCTGGGACCGAGGTTCAGCCACCCCCCCACACCCTCAGTTTCCTCCCACCCCCAGGGGTCACGACCAGGCTGAGCCCCAGGGCTCCCACCGGGCCCCCCACCTCACCCGCTCACGCCCGCCTGGCCCCCCTTCTGTCCTCGCTGCCCGTTCACTTTGAAAACTGAGGCCTCCACGGCACAGGCCGCAGGGGGCCTCTGGCTGCCTCAGATAAACCATCCTTTAATGCTTAAAAATAATTAAATTTAAAAGCTCCCTTTGTACAAAAACAGACCAGCTAAAATCCATGAATAAATTATGCTTGTTTCGTTCACTTCCAAGAACAACATCTCCAAGCTCAATGAATTTACATCCTCAATAAACCCGCGAAGCTTCAAGTCCACCTGGCCCCACGGCTCCTTGTAAAACCTAAGAGCTCAGGAGACGAAGGTGGTTTTCTGTACCTGTGGCCTGTCCCAGCGGGGCCCAGCACTTGCTCCGAGAAAGGACGAGGTGGCCGCGGGCCATCTCGAGTCCTGGCTCTGCTCCCCGGCACCCGCCGCCTCCCTCCTCGTGCGGAGCGGGGCCTCCGGGCCATCCCTGTCCCCAGGCCGCCTGCTCTCCTCCGGGTCCCGCCTCTCGTGGGGAACACAGGAAGGGGCGGCGGTTGGAGGTGAAGTGACCAAGCGCGCTGGGAGAGCCCTGCTGACCGAGGGGGCAGCTGCCACCAGCCGGATCCCGCGAGTATCTGGGGGAGAAGGAAACGCCGGATCCCGCCTCCCTCAGGCGGCCCCAGTGCCGGCAGCAAGGACACGTGAATCCGCCTCTTCCTGGGGACGGGGGACTCTCACCAGCGACCAAGCACCACCTGATATGACAGTTTACGCTCCGCAGCAGTTTTCCTTAATGACTTTTTATATCATAAAAATAACCTGACTAAAGCCTTGGAAAATACCCAAAGAAAGGGAAAGAGAAAGAAAACGACGTCCACAACTCCGTTCCCCAAACACTGCCCACAGGGCGCCATCGGGAGTGCTCCTGTCCTCGGCCCCGAGGTCTGCGCCGCCCGCCTGGCCGGCGGTGCTCGAACAGGAGAGGTGAAGGTTGACACGCTTGGTGCTCGGTCACTGAAAACCAACCTGGGGCCGGGCGCGGTGGCTCACGCCTATGATCCGGCACTCTGGGGGGCCGAGGTGGGGGGATCACTGGAGCTCAGGAGTTCGAGACCAGCCTGAGCAAGAGCGAGACCCCATCTCTACTAAAAATAGAAAAAATTTTAGCTGGGCATCGTGGCAGCTCCTGTGGTCCCAGCTACTGGGGAGGCTGAGGCAGGAGGGTCGCTGGAGCCCGAGAGTTCTGGGCTGCAGTGAGCTGTGACGCCGCCACCATCACTCTGGGTGACAGAGCCAGACCCCATCTCTAAAAAGACAGATGCTTAAAAAGTATGTTCAATAATATGTTTAGATCACAATGTCGAGAAAAATGAGTTTCTGTAAATTGCACAGAGAGAGTTAAATTAATATGGTTAAATTATCAGCAGGGAAAAGAGTCTGAAAATAAATAAGCCAAAAGTTAAAAGCAAAAAACTAAGAACAAAAGGCCACAGCCAGGATCCGCAGAATCCCAGACCCCGAGGCCCGTCCCGGGCAGTCCTCACGGACGCTCCCGCTGCCCAGAGGCCGGCACGGCAGGTCCGAGGAGGAAACCGCAGGCGGGGACAGTGGGATGGCAGGGACCCCACGTAGGGAGACTCGGGCTTCATTTCCACGGTGCCGGGGGACTCCTGGGAGAAGCATGGGTGCTTCTCCAAAAACCCCGAGGGTGGCTTCCTACCCCAGTGACAGGGGCTGACTTTTGGGCCTCGGGAAGCAGTGGCTGAGGATGAGATGTCACAGCCGGGCGGCATCCCGGGGGTGGTGCGATGGTCGCAGAGTCCCACAGGGACACGGGGCACAGGCCCTCTTTGGCCAGCTGTGTGCCCACGACTGTAAAACTGGGGGGGGCTGCCAAGGGCGGGTTTTGGTGCGTGACTGACAGGGGGCGGGGGGCCTGCAGACCCGCAGGGCCGTGAAGATCCCTGCATGGGCCCCGCCATGAGCTGAGTTGTGTCCTCCCCAAATCCATGTTGGCGTCTCACCCCAGGAACCCCCGAGTGAGACCTCATTTGCATATCAGGTCACTGCAGATGTCGTTTGTTAAGTCCAAGTGAGGGCACCAGGCAGGCGCTGCCCCAAAACGACCGGTGTCCTCACACCAGCGGGAGGCCTGGGCACCACAGGCGCAGAGGGACAACGGCATGTGATGAGGGGACGCCGCCACGCGCCGGGCAGAGGCCGGGAGCAGGTCCTCCCCCGCAGCCTCCTGGTCTCCAGCGGTGAGAGGGGGAACCGCTGCGTCAGCCCCCGGGGTGCGGGGTGTGGCACGGCGGCCCCACGCTGCCGTCTGAACGCTGCCGCTCCCCGAGATCCACACGTTGAAATCCTCACCCCGAGGTGATACATTAGGGGGCGGGGCCTTTGGGAGGTGATTGGGTCACGAGGGTGGGGCCCCGTGACAGGGTCGGCGCCCTTATGAGAGGGACCCCAGAGAGCTGCCTCGGCCCGTCCCCCACTGAGGATGCTGGGAAGGCGCCATCTGTGAACCAGGAAGCGTAGCCAGACCTGCCGGTACCATCTCTTGGACTCCAGCCTTCAGAGCTCAGAGCGGGACGTTTCTGTGTGTAAAAGCCACTGCGCTGTGGCACTTCCCACGGCGGCCATGGGAAACTAAGGCAGACCCCGACAGTGAGGAGCCCCCCTCCCCCGGCAGTCCCAGCCTCCTCACACTCGTCCTCGTGCCAACATCTGCAGAAACGCAGCCCCAGGAAGAGGGACCTCTGGGCCCTGCCCATGGTGGGGGCATCTCTTGCTGGATTCTGCCACCACCACGGGCAAAACCCTGCCCAGGGGACCTCGGAGAACAGTGAGTGCTAAAAACCTGAATTACCCCGGCTAAGACAAAGCCTGCTTTGGTGAGCACCGCCACACGGAAGAGAGATGACACGTTTGGAACAGAGCTAAGACTCGTGCACATTGACTGGAGACATAACCACCAAACCTGAATCTCACACCAAGAGAATTATGTGATTAACCCTTCCATGTCCAGCCCTCTTTCCAATGCCTGCCCCACCCCCTCCGTCCAACCCCAGACACACACACTCAGCCCCGGGATCTGTGTCCCGTCTACAAGTCCAGAGACCAGAAAAGGGTGGAGACCAATCTGCTCAATCCTGCCCCTGGCTAGGGCAGAGCCAGTCCTGCCTGTCTGCGACTCCGACGGAATGTCACAGAGGCCGACAGCCGGGGGGCATGCGGCTGAGCCCAGAGCCACTGCGGGGAGCGGGGCAGGGGGGTGGTGGCCATGCTTCGCCACTCAAAGTCCAAGCAGGGAATGGAAGAAACAGAGGCGGTGCCTCATGGGCTCACCCAGGGACCACCACGGGCTCTGGCCATGTCCTAACTCGAGTGTGGGCTCAGGGGCTCGTGTGATAATCTGCCTCCCAGCTGACACAAATTTTTAAAGGATAAAAATGTATATATATTCTTTGACAGAGTAATTGCTTTTCTTAAATTCTGTAATTTTAATTTTTTTCTAACATTTTAATGTATGTTTCAAATTTCCCGTAGTCAGTATGTGTCGCTTTTACCAGAGACCCTATTTCAAACCCAAAATGTCAACGTCCTTTCTTCCTGATACAGCTGTCACCAAGACGCCAAGCCCGGCCAGGCCGTGCGGGCGATGGCGCTGCAGCCTGGGAGGGGCCTCTAGGAGCCGCGGGGTGACCTGGGCTCCCGCCCGGCTCCGAGGCTCCTGCAGCCTGACCCAGATAGCAGAGGTGACATTCCTCATGGGCCACGGCGTCTGCTGAAGATGCCGCTTGGCTCATCCTTGACCCGAGTCCAGGCTCCAGGACCTGCAGCAGCGGCTCCCGGTGTGAGAGGGACACGGCTGAGTCACAAGGACGCCCCGTCACGACCATCCTCACTCAGGGATGCTCAGCAGATGTCCGGAGCCCTGTGGTCCCGGGCACTGTTTCCAGCCCTAAGCATGTAACCGAAGTCACAGGGGACAGCACCCAGGAGCCAGGACAGGAGGGGAGGGGATGGGGGGGTGACGGCGGGGATGGGGGAGGGCCGGGGATGGGGTGTGAAGACCTCACAAGCCGTTGGAGAGAGGGGATGGTGAGGGTGAGCATGAGGAGGGCCAGACAGAGTAGGGGTTGTCGTCCAGGTGAGGGACACGGTGCCTGGGCCATGCAGACAGGAAACCGCTGAGGGGCCCCCCTACGGTTACCCCAGCGGGAAGCCGCAGCACAGGATCCCAACTCGGGGAGCAGAGCGGGGAGCGTCGCACCCTGAGCCCCCGCCCCCACCGCAGAAGGAGAAAGCCACTATTCAGAACTGGCTCTGCCACAGTCAAAACAAAGGACGCCTTCACCCGAGTGTCCAGGCAGCAACACGTGCCAGTCACCGGGCAGCCTGGCCCTCACAGGGGTGCGGGTGCTGAGCCACTGGCCACTCGAGGGCCCAGTGCTGCCCCGGCCACCTCAAGTACAGGTTCTCTAGCGGCCTCGAGGAAGAGGGGGCTGCCTCCCCAGTTTTTCAGAGTCAGGCATCCTCTTTTAGAAAGTCACCTTGCTGGTAGGAGCAGAAAGGTTGTAACACGCTTCCCCTCACAGGAAGGCTGGTTCGGAAGAAAGCCTACTTCTGAGCTAGTCATTTCTTCTTTTCACAATGAACTCTTTTGGTGACATAACGCACCTTGCTCAGATATATTGTCATGTTCCTCCTGGTAATAAAACACCAAAATCTGCTGGATGATGGGATAGGACCAAAATAACTAATGGAAAAATAAGGACATTCACCACCCTCCTGAGCACAGGTTCCATCGGCAGCACGTGAGCCCCGAGAAGCACCTGGCGTCTTGGACGCCGTCCGCGGGGGCTGACGTGGTGTCCATGTGGCGGGCCTGCATCCCCCGCTGTTAGCACGGCCAACGTAAGCAGGACGCCCCACGTCCCAAATACAATAAATAAGTAGGAACGGGGAAATACCCTAAAGCTGCATGCAAACAGACATAAATCAATCAATCCGCTGACTAGTACGTCACACTGACACCACGCAGAAGGGAACGAATGAATCCAAGCTACCTTCTGGAAACCACCCTCCAACGGTGTGAGCGCAGCGCCCTTATTCTGAGGGGAAAAGAGCTGCAAGAACCCGACCTGCACTGGGTCTGCTGACCCGGCTCCTGGGTCGTCTCATGGAGCCGAAGCCACAGCCCCTCCGTGAGAGCTGGTGGTGCGGATGCAGCTCGGGGAGAAGACAGGTGACGGAGGAGAGGTGGGGGCAGGGAGGACCCGGGACCAGACGCACAGGCAGCCCCTAGGGACCCCCAGAGGGCGCAGCAGCAGCAGCACCCCAGGGGAATGAGTGCTTCAGGGTGGTCTCCAAAACCGTTTCCACCAAGGGGAGGCGGCCTCCCCGGGGCAGTGGCCAAGCCCGGCTGCAGCAGGTGGAGCACAGGTCGTCCCCGAACCCCACGTCCGGAAAACAGGGAACGCTGGGGCACACGGGACCCGCCTGCTGGGGCTCCCCACAAGCCAGGCGTGCGAGAATGGGCCTCGGAACCAACGGTGACAGGAAGGGATTATAACAAACTCAATTTTTAGAAAATCCTTGAGTCCCTATGAAGTATTAAGATTTTCTTTAAAACAGGGAGGGCAGAAGGGACAGTTTTTCTCACAGGATAATCCTGACCAATGCAGGTAAAGGGGACGAGAGAAAGAGAAAGTGACACTTTGGCGCCACGACGGTGAGGCTGAGGTCCGGCCCCACCACCCGCACTCTCGTCCTGCTGTGGTGCCACCCGGGCTCTGGGCGTCTTCAGACGACAAGAATTCTGAAAACTACGCTAAGCAAATGCTCAATGCGGCAAACGGGAGGTGTAGGGACCACGGCAAAGAGCCCAGGTTTTACCCGCAGAGCAGCCTGCGGTTACGGTCACTGGCCGGTCGTGGGCGGTCAAGCCACCTGAGCACCAATTCTGAAGACCCGGTAACACAGTGTGCAAGACGCCAGCGGGACGAGGTCGTGTCCTGTCTCGGGGCTGTGTGCGTGTTACCCAGGCTGGGGGTGGGCGACTTGTGCCATGTGGCTCCTAAATGCCACTGAGGTTGTCAGAGTGCAGCAGAATCCTACACCTGTCTTCCCTGTCAACAAATACACAACTCGACTCCCCTCCTGCCTCCTTGCCCAGCTGACAGAAGAACCCCACCCGCTCGAGGGTCGCTGGGGAGCGGGGGTGGGGTGGGGGAGAGAGCCAGCAGCTCACTCTCTGTCATTCTGGGGTGCAGACAGCCTGCTGCAAAACCTGTCCTGCCTCCTGTGCCTGACCCCACAACTGACCGCCACTTGGTGACGGAGTGTAGCCACACAGGCCCAACCCTGCGCAGCTGGGTGGCATCAGGCACAGTGATGAGGACTCGGAACACCTCAGTGTCCCACCCACCCCCACCCACAGCCCCAGCCAGAGACCAGGGCAAGGGTGACCATGCACAGGGCTGCAGGCAGGCGGCCCAGACACAGGATGGCCCACCTGTGAGCTGGCGACCATGCACCTGTTCCGCCATATGATGGGACAGTGTCAACTGGCCAATAAGCCCAGTGAGGTCCTTGCAGGACCCTAGAGTGCAAACTATTTCCGTAACAGTAAAAAGACGGTGTTTGCCCTCCGCACGCCCACTCTCTCACAAGGGCACAGGGCAATGTTCTACTGCTCTTTCGGAAGATCTGCATAACCCAGTGAGGTGACATTTTCCCCACAGTAGTCTGCTGTGCTTTTAAAAACGCAAGCTTGGGTAACCTATTCAAATGCAAATAGGCCAGTGAGTGTCTAAGGAGCAGAAAGACAGCACTGAGCGGGTTTCAGAGTCCCTGTCCCAGCCAGCCTTTGAGAAACGACCACTTGTCGAGTTTTAGAGAAATATCAGAGAAGAATTTCCACATTATCTGATAAGGCTATTAAAATACTCCACACTTTCACAAATGCTGGATTTTTCTCACATACTTCCACCAAAAACAGCGCAGCGTAGCACGACAGACTGCACACAGGAGACAGGTGTCCGGCCGGCGCCTTCCAAGACAGACGCAAAAATGTTGCCACCCTCTCGCTACATTTGTTTGGGGAAAAAGTCATTTTTCTTCAAAATAGTGTTATTTATGTTAACCTGTAATAGGCTTATGATTTGAAATGGATGAATAAATAAGTATTTCTCATTCCATAGGTTACTAAGTACGGAATGTCCGATTTCCTTAAGTACTAGGTTTGACAGTTGATATCGCTAACATGCCATTTTGAGTTTTCTTGTTTTATTTTTATGGTGAAGGTACACCATCCTCAGTCTTTCAAACACATACTTTGGCTTGTGATTATCTTTCAAATTTTTTTTTTTTTTTTTTTAGAGCAATTTTTGTGAAACCATGGATAAGTTAAAAATTCGTGTTATTTTTGAATATGAGTTCCATCGTGGAACCAATGCAGTGCAGACAGCTCAAAATACCAACGAAGGGTTTGGGAAGGATGTGGCTAATGAACATACAGTACATCGATGGCTTGAAAAGTTCCGTTCTGGTGATTTTAATCTTGAAGATGAGCCACGTGGGCGACCTGAGACCAAGGTGGATAACGATGAGCTGAAAGCTGTAGTGGAAGCGAATCCATCTCAACCTATAGGTGAATTAGCAGCAAGGTTTGACGTTACTATTCCAACAATATTGGACCATTGAAACAAATGGGCAAGGTACAGAAGCTGGATAGATGGGTTCTGCATGAATTAAATGAGCATCAGAAGAGAAATCGTCTGGAAGCTTGACTTTCTCTGTTGTCACGACATAAAGGTGAACCATTTCTATACCAAAATGTTACGTGTGATGAAAAATGGATTCTTTTTAACAATCGCAAGCATTGGGCACAACAGCTGGATAAAGATGAAGTGCTGGAACACAGTTCAAAACCGAATATTCATCCAAAAAAGCTAATGGCGTCTGCTGGGTGGTCCAGCTCTGGTATTATCCACTACAGCTTCGTGAAACCTGGTCAATCGATTATAGCAGATGTCTACTGGAACCAACTGGACGAAATGATGAGGATGCTTGCGATTAAGCCACCAAGCTTGGTCAACAGAGACAGGCCAATCCTCTTGTAAGACAAGGCTCGACCACATGTCACACAAACAACGCTGCTCAAACTACAGAGGCTGGACTTGGAAACCCTCTGTCATCCACCGTATTCACCAGAACTTGCACCAACTGACTCCCACTTCTTCCAGGCTTTGGACCACTTCTTGCAAGGAAAAATAGTCAACTCTCAACAAGCTGTGGAAAACGCCTTTTGTGATTTCACCACCACTCACTCTCCAGGCTTCTTCACTAATGGAATAAAGAAGCTACCATTAAGATAGGAAAACTGTGTGGATAGTTTAGGTGCACACTTTGGTTAACTGCATTGCTTCCTGTTCAGGATATAATAAACTAAACTTTTGATTTGAAATCGGACATTTCATATTTAACACATTAACTACCGTGTGAGTTGTATTTAACTCACGCCAGCTTTAAGTCCGGGGCCTTGTGAAGCAACACCCTGCAGTTGGTTTATGTAAATCTTACTTGTTGATGTTCTTATTGTTACAATTAATATTGACAAGTTAACTCTAAAAACGTGGACTGTGTTGCATATAACTCACACACAGAAAACAATAAAATATAACGAATCAGAAAGTATCGTTTTGTTCTAATAAAACACAGTGGTCCCAGGAAAAACATTCTTTTTGCTAGTGTGGCAGTCAATGTGCCAATGACCTATGATTTCCAATACAGTAACTACTGGTAGCTAAACCCACGTATATACCCCAAAGTCCTTTTAGGACCCCAATACTTTTCGTGAGTGTCGGGGGGTCCTGAGACCGACGCTGCGCCCAGAGCTGCATCGGAGCAGTGAGGAAGGGGCGGGGCTGCAGGATTGACGGGCAGGGCCCAGTCTGCACCATCGAGGCAGCAGCCCCCCCATCCCACCAACACCCTCCCCTGCGAAACCCCAGGGCCCCCAGAGACCAAATGCTTCGGGCCAGAGACGCGCGGAAGGCCAAGTACCCGTCACTTGAGAGCTGAGACCACGGCCCGAGAGACAGATCTCAGTGGTACGGTGGCCTCAAACGTGGCTTCGTGTCCAGACCTGCTACAGCAGAAGGGAACTGGCCGAGATGTGACACCTGTCGCTTCACCGGCTGCCCCAAAGCTGCTCGGTGTCTGACTGACGGGGTCCACCCTGCCCACCTGCTAGTACTGCAGAGACTCCCAGTGCGACTGGGAGAGGGGACGGCCCGTGGCAGTCAGACAGACACGAGCACGGACACTCGACTCGGGCAGTGACCCAGGTGGATCAGGGCTCCCATCTCCCCCCTGACGTCCTCCTCCCGGGGAGGAGCCCCCTCTGTGGGGGAGGGCCGGGGGGTGGCAGCAGCTCTGAGAGCCGACTGTGTGCGCTCACACACCCCCATCCTGCCCTCAGTGGCCTCACCTGGGCAGCCTGAAATCAGCCACGGCGGGAGTGTTTACACCGGGGAAACCGGCCAGAGCTGCACCCCAAGTCCGCCCTCCCCGGAGAGCTGGGGGCTGAGAATCCTCCAGCACAGCACTGCTCCTGGCACAAACCAGGCACGACGAATGCCTCAGTAATTCTACATTCACAATTGATTAATTACAGGTTGGCCAAGGTAAGTAAAGGACCATTAACACCAGACTCACTCCTTTTTGCTCAGGGCAGATGGTCAGGCGGCCGCGCGGTGTAGTTTGCCGGGTCCACCCTGAACAGCCACCCCAGCGGCCTCGCGCCTACTCTGCGCTTCAGCGCACTCAGCAAGTGCCGCCGGGTCCCCCCCGACACACAGCCCTGCGCAAGAGGTGCCAGGACAGGCGGGACTGGGGGGGGCAGCACCACCAAGGTCGAGAAGAACCCGCTGACGTCCCCGTGACTCTACCGTTCCTGTCCTCGGAGGGCAGCGCGGTGGACGCGTGGGCAGCTCCTGGCGCAGCTCCGTGGGGTCCGATCTGGAGATTCAGTCGGATCAGAACCACGACGGCCTGCACCAGGCCCGTTTTAAGTAACTGCCGGACACATCACGAAACGCACGAGAACAGAACACGCTCAGGAGAAAAGACTGCCCAGCGGAGGGAAGCCCACGGGACAGGCTAAGGCCGCACTGCCCTCTGCTCACTGCTGTCTCTGTCGCCCGTGTGGAACCAAGCGTGTCCCGGCGCTCAGGGAGGAGGGTGGGAAGACACCTGTGTCCCGCGCTCAGGTGGCCCAGACCAGCCCCACCCGGAGCCAGGGCTGCCCCCGACTGCCGCCTGATCCGGTTTGAAAGGAGGGTGTGGGCGGCTTCCCCACAGCTGCCCCCACATCGCCAGGTCAGGGTAGGGCCATGACACGGTGCCCCTGCCCCAGGGCCCCCTGCCGGCCCGGGGTCTGGCCCTCGCCACTGCCACTGCCCCTGCCGCGGCAGCCACGGCCAACCTGAAAGAGCCCAGGGCCCACAGCTGGAACAATCTGAGCAACGGAACAAGGAAAACTGTTGGATTCTGAATACAGCAGTACCCACACGTCCACACCGGCAGAAATAGACGACTGAATAAATTAACAAGTGGGGCAGTAGAGACAAAACTCCTGCATGAAGTTCCCACGTAACTTACATGGCTCCTGCACCTGCCAGGAGGGGACGACCCCCAGCCCTGTGCGCGGCCACGTCCCTCCCAAGGGGACAGGAAGGGGCGTCACAGTCGCTGCACAACAGAGAACCCGACAAACACTGCTGAGGTCGGTGACCAAGGTCGACACTCACAGTGACGGGTGTCACAGGGAGCGTGTGCACCCGTGACACGATGGCATGATGTGGCAAGGGCACGTCACCTCCGTGTGCTCCTCCCAAAAACCCGTGAGCCCAGCGTGCCCACGAGACCAACGGGAGGCCCCTCACATCGGCGAGGTCATCAGAACACGGCGACTGAGACGCCGCCACGCCTGGAGGCGCCGGACAAGAGCGAGGACTAAATACGACGTGGGATCCTGGGACGGAGCGAGGACGCCGGGGAAAAACTACGGAAATCGGGATAAGGTGTAGACTTCTCGAGAAACGTATCAATATTCGGTGGCCAGCGGCACCAGCACATGATGCGAATAATCTAGAAGCCACTGTACTCCGCAGGCTGTCTCGGCTGTTGCGTAAAATCCAAAACTGTTCTGAACGTGGTTTTCCCGATACCCGAGTGAGGCCGGCGAGAGAACCAGCCTCTTCTGCGGCCAAAGCATCTGAAAATCACCCCGGGCCACGCGGGAGCCAAAGCCAAGGAAAAGGCCTCGGTCCTGTCAGAACTCTGCCCCACGTCCCCTGCTCCCACAAGGACTCGGCCGTGGGACAGGCTGGTTCACAGCCACCACCAACGGCCCATCCTCCCAGACTGCTTCCATACCGGTTTTGCTGCATAATTTAGCCTCGGGAAAGTATAATCTAGATGGTTTCCAGGTAAACACGGGAGCATGAACACAATTATTTACCTGCACGCCCTCCCAAGAAGGCCGCAGTCAAAGGAAGGAAACACACATAAACGCACGGCACACAGAGGCAGACGCAGGCGGTGTTGCGCCGGACCCTGGGGGCACATGGCCCCGCAGACCCAGAGAAAGGCCGGGTGAGAGGCCCCGGGTGCCAGGCGAGGGGCACAGCACGGCGCCAACTCCCTCCGCCAAGGAAGGCCCCCTGCAGACCCCGCTCCTGCCCAGGGCAGAACAAGAGGGCTCGGACGGGGCGGGGGTCTTCCTACCGCGGTGAGAGCCCCTCCCTCTCTGGGCAGGACACTCGCCGGGCGCTTGGGCAGCCACCGCTGGCTCCCAGAAGGAGGCCCAGGCCGGCCCCGGACCGTGCCCGCTGCTACCACCGGGTCCGCAGAGCCTCGGGTGGATGTGGCAGAGGAGAGAGGGCGGCCCTGGAGCTGACGGAGCCTCTGAGCCAAGAGAAACAGAGAAAAGAGGCTCAGTGGAAACAGCCGCTCGAGGGACCAAAGAAAACAGCAAGAAGGCTGCACTGACCCACGACCCCCTGGCACCATCCCAGCACGTGCACGCTGCCACCAGCAGGCATCGAGCTCGCGCCTCGTCACCCGTCCAGTCCTCGGGCAGCTGGGAGCGGCTATTGTCATCATCCCAGGTCACGGGTCTGGGGCACGGGGTGGACAGTGCTGGGACTGAGGTCACACCGCTGGTGAGTGGCAGGGCTGGGGCCTGACCCAGGAAAGCAGCTTCAGCCCGGGGGGCACCTCGGCAAGGCGAGGGCTTCAGCCCAGCCCTGAAGTTCAAGTCCAAGCGTCACCTCGCACGAGCTGTGTGATTTGGGAAAATGTCTCGACCTCTCTGTGTCTCAGGTGCCATTTTCTCCACAGAATGAAGAAAATGACAGTGCCCACCTCACAGGACATCACACGGATCCAACAGTTTACACACGTGAAGGCTTAAAACCACACAGGTGCCCGAGAGCTGTGATTGTCACATCCCAGTAGGCTGCCTCTTGGCCGTAATTAATGACTGAAAGAAGCAGTGTGACATTGTGCCTCAGACACAAGAGCAGGACACTCTATTTTAAAAAGGAGCCTTCAGAGAACAGAAAACCACTCTTGGAAACTAAAGGATAAGAACAGGAACGTGAAGAAAAGCTTAATAGATGGTTTTGACAAGAAAATCTGAAGGTATCTCTGGAAAATAGACAAAGAAATGCACAAGAGAGAAGAAAACTGGGGGCCCAGGCTGGGAGCCCGGCAAGCGCTCGGTGGCAGCTCCAGGAACGATGACGGAGGGGTGTCGGTCTCGCAAGAAACGACGGAGCGGCAAAGCTTCCCACACCGGGGCCATGCGCGTCCGCACAGACGGCTCCCAGCACAGGAGGCAAGAAAGGCTCCACAGCAAGGTTCAGCATCGTGAGACCTGAGGACACTGAGGAGAAGATTCTAAAAACTTTCAGGAGAAAAACTACGCACGCGAATCAGAACGGCATCCAACTAGGCGGTGGGAGCGATGCCTTCAAGCCGCGAAGGGACGTCGTTTCCTGCGTGCAATTCTATACCCAGCGCAACTATCCCCGCGTGTGGCCGCAGGAAAAGCGTCTTCACTCTAGGCCCCCCCAGGCCCCTTCTGAGAAAGTCTCGGGGGGCGTCTTAACTGGATATTAAGCCAAGAAAGAGGAAGACGGGGGACCGGGGGGCAGAAAGCGGGAGAGAAGGGGGCAGAGGGCGTCCCGGGAGGAGGCTGTGCGGGGAGGTCGTGGGTGCGCCAGGAGGTGGGGTGCGGGCACTGGGCAGCGCTGACCCCTGCGGCGAGGACGGGGCAAACTGGACACAGGACTTCCAGGACACGCTGAGAAAGAAAATCAAGACAAGTACTAACTCCGAGGAAAACCAAAAGTTGTGCAAACAACGGAATCTAACCCCAGTGGCCTGTGAGTATTACGTAACCCATGATCATGTAGACACTCAGCGATGACGTAACAAATGGTGACACGACCCGAAAGAAGACAGAGAAAGGGAGGAAGGGGTGAACAGACACGTCCCAGAGAAAGAGGGGAACAAGTAATGTCCCAAATGGGAAAGTCCAGAAACAGCAGCATAAACGTAGAAATTTGGAAATAGAATCTGGGTGTCGTGGTGCACCTGTAGTCCCAGCTACCTGGGAGGCCGAGGAGGGAGGATCGCTCGAGCCCAGGAGTTGGAGTCTGGCCTGGGCAACATAGTGAGACCACGTCTTTTGAAAAAAAGAAAAAGAAAAGAAACTCGGAAATAAATGCCAAGAGTGGACCGTGAGCCCCTCCAGGGAGTGGGGGTTGGGGCAGGAGGGAGGGGCAGGGACACCTGTCCTCTTCAAGTCACCCAGGACTCTCTGATACATTAAAATAGAAAATGCGTAAAACTCAAAATAAAATTTTAAATGTAAAAATAACATACAATGCAAACATCACACACGAGCATTTAGCAAGAGCGCCAACACCGTTTCCTGGCCCGGACGCGGCGCCAGGCCCAGCCTGCAGCGCTAGGGAGACCTCGCCCCACGCGGCAAAGCCGTCTCGCCGGGGAGCAAACAGAGGGAGCCGCCTCGCCTGACACGGGCCGGCTCTGTTGCACCATAAATCGAATCTTTTTGAACTTCCCACAGAAAAGACATTTAAAAAGCAAACTTCAAAAAACCCAGACACACTCCAACCACCAAATTAAACAGCAAAACACACAGTCAGGGCCCTCCACCCGCCGGCCTCACGTGGAACATCCTCGCGCCTGACAGACCAGCGCGACTCCAGCGCAGCCGCGGCAGCCCCCACGCCCGTCAGGCCGTGGGCACAGGCCGTGGGCTTCGAAATAACTGCCAGGAAGGAGCTGTGTGTCTCCAGCGTGGCGTTCTGGCCTCTCCTGGGGGCCGCCACGGCCCCTGGGTGGGTGGAACCCGGCTGGTGCTGCCTGGCGGCCTCAGAGCGCAGAGGGAAAGCAAGTGGGGTGCCCGGCTCCACGTGTCTGGGACCATCCTAAAAATAAACCACCGTGTCCAAGCACACCGGTGGGGGCCTTGCTGCGCCGTCTCCCGTATGAATGAACAAAACTGCCATAGCCTCATTAGCAAAAACGATCTGAAACGCCGGAGGGGCAGTTGGTTCTGTTGGCTTATTCTGAGCAAAGCCTCTTCTGCCTTCTGCAAAAAGCAGCAAACACTGAAGGAGAACCTGCTCTGGGCTGGGCCCCAGGCTGGGCGCTGGGGACGCCTCGGGGCTGCCCGGCCAAGAGAGCAGTGAAGGGGGGCGGCGCAGTGCCCCAGGTTCCGTTCACACTGCCAAGAGCAGGGAACAGCTCGGGCAAAGGCCCTGTGGCCCGAGGCAGCAGAGAGACCGACAGACAGTGAGCAGAGCATGACGAGGCCAAACCCACCTGATCTTGAGACCCCAGACCCTAAATTCAAGCTCCGCGAGGCAAGCACAGAAAAGGACTGTGCCCTGTTCCTGGGGTGTGGCTAAGCCTTCCCCACGATGGCACTGGGCACTCAGGGTCAGGGTGGCCCCCACCCAGGGACAGTTCCCTGCTCAGCATCCTCAGCGGCACTAAGTTGGTAAAGGCCACCCCCGTCCTGGGTCTTCGGTGGAGCCTGGAGCCCGATCTCAGGACGGAGCTCCTGGGGCTGGACGTGCGCAGCTCCTGCCCAGGGTCGGAACACACACCCGCCGCTACACAAAGGTCAAGAGCAAGGGGCGGATGTGGCAGCTCCAGAGACTGCTTGGTGGCAGCTCCGACGGGGACCACAGCCACCCTGAGGGGTCCCCACCGGACCCCACCGGGCCCTGTGGCGCGGAGGGCGAGGCCAACAGGGGCACCCAGCTCGGACTGGCCGGGCTCCCAGGTGCTGCGCGGGCGCCATGACCCATGCGATGGGACCGACTGGCGGGTGGCCTGTGACACACTGAGACGGAGCCTGGCGCCTCGGAGGGGAGGGTGGGAAGGGCGGGACCGAGCTGGGGGGCCGCGGCGCACAACTCCTTACGTAACCGTCAGGGGCTCCAAACTCCAGGAAGCCGAGGCGCGAGTGTGGCGCGTCCACGAGGGCTTGGCCACGACGCAGACACAGGTGAAGGCAGAACAGCCGGCCGGGCAGCCTGGCGCGAATGGCTTTTGGGGGAGGGCCGCCCTTCGCCCCTCCAGTCTCCCCCGATCGGCCCCGAGGAAACCCCACCGAGGACGGCCGGACCGCGGGCCCCTGTCTGCCGGCGCCTGGCCCGGGAGCCCCACGCGGCTGCTTGCGCCTGGGGGTCCCCCTAAGCCACGCGCCGCCGGCGTGTGCTCACGGAGAGGAACGAGGCCAGGGCGCCCCACACATCCTGAAGAAACTATGACACAGCGCGTTTCCGTGCTGGCAGCACACGTGTGAACACACCCGAGCCCCTTCTCCCTGCCACTCGGCCTCCGATACATCGGAATTTCTATGATTCAAAGATCAGAACGCACGAGTTGCCGTGGTGACCCGAGCTGGCTGTCCAGGGCACCGGTGTTTGCAAGGGTCCCTCTGTGCCTGGGGGAGGGGCGCTCTGCCCCAGCGGCCTCCCCAGCGCCCGGCACCATCCGCACGCGGGGAGCGCCGTCCCCCACTCCGGGCAGCCCGGGCCTCCCCACCCCACGGCTCCCGAGCTGCCAGGGAGGCTGGCGGGGGGTTGTTTTTCTACAAAACCACCTTGTAAAATGGACGTCAGAAAAGCACCCACATTCCCATGTCCCCGCCAAGCAGCATGCAGCCCCCAGACCCACCGGAGTCTGGCTCCAGCCATTCCAGAACAGAAAGCTGGGTGCCGGGGCCACGCTCCCTGCTGCCATCCAGGGCCCTGATGGAGCCAGCCCTGCCGCCCGGACCCCAGCATGACGCTGTCATCAATGCAAAACCGGAGCCCAGACAGGCGGGCGGGCAGCCTCGCTCCCGCAAGACCACACGCCTGGAGCAGCTTGTTTACAGAAGCAGGTGCCGGTCTTACCGCCACCAGCCCTGGCGACTCGGGTCTCCGGACTTTGCCCTGTGGTCCCATCCGCCCGTCCGCTGGCAGCAGCTCAGAAGGAACAGAAAGCAGCAGACATGCCACCCGCTCCGGCCGCGACACAGGCTCTCAACCGCGACAGCGTCGGCCGCAGCACGACCCCCAGCGCCTCCCCAGGGCCGGGGCGAGCCCCGCAGCCCCCGCAGGCCGGCGCGCATCCCCCGGGCCCCGTCACATACCCTCCGCGCCCGGGGCGTACATCTCCCTCCTCCAGTCCCCGCGTCAGCCGCGCCGCGTGCCTGGCATGTCTTCTACAGCCTGTTTTTCTAAAGCCCTGTCACCCCACAAAACAACAGCCTCTCACTGCGCGTCCCCTGACACCGTCCCTGCCCGGCCAGCGGCACCAGCCGTGCCGGCGTCTGGAGCATCTGTGCCGCACGCAGGCTGCTCGGCACCAGCCCCCGACGCTGCCTCGCGGCTGCCGCAGGCACACGGCCTGCACCGCCCGGCCTGGCCCGGGTGCGGGATCCACCGAGACGCGCTACTCACAGGCTTTCTTCTCCTGCCTCCCGAGCCCAGCGCTTTACGCTCCGCCGGCGGCAGCCGTGCAAGGAGGCATTTTCCTTCCCTCTCGGGGGCCGACGCGGTGTCTGCTCGCCTCCGGACCCCCGACAATGGGCAGGGTGGGCCGAGCGCCAGGAGCAGATACCTAATGGCAGGCTGGCCACGCTGTCCCCCGCCTCTCACATCCCTGCCTCCTCATGTCTCCAGGCCCGGGTGGTACCGGCTCCCCTGGGAAGCTGTAGCCGGCAGCTGAGGCACAAACTAAAACACGGCATGGATGTCAAGGAGCTGACGTCACATGAAAACAAGCATCTCTGCATTAAAACGGTCCAGAAGGAGGACCCGGCGGGGCGGCAGCCAAACCAAGGGCAGGCTCTGGCTCAGCCTCGGAGATGCAGCATCCGGAGCGCAGCCCCGCCGAGCAGGGTCCCCGACCCGCCCACCCAGAGGGGCTCGGCAGTGGCGAGTGACCTCTGACCCGCGTCCCGAGGCTGTGAATGGCCTGGACACAGAGGCTGGGGGGCTCCGGGCAAGGAGGGGGAGGGGAGGAGAGGCCACGGCCAGTGGAGGCTGGGCCCAGCCTGAGGGCCAGGTGGCCTTGTGATGTCGCGGCTGTGTCCTGTGTGCCGAGGGGACGGTGGGCCCCAGGAGGGCAGGAACGGGGAAGGCCGAGCTTCCCAGGGCTGGGCTGGGAACGCACAGCCCCCAGCCTCAGGCAGGACCACAGGCGCGGTGCTGTGCCGGCTGTGGCCAGCCCCGTCTCCCCGGCAGACCCGGAGCCGCCGTCACCCGGCCAATCCAGGGACCCAGGCACCGCCGGCCAAGGGGAGCCAGCACTTTCCTCCGGTCACAAAAACACGGCCCAGCCTGGAACCCACTGGGCCCCTGCACCGACCCTGCGAGGGCCGCGCTTTGCACAGGGCCCACGTGGGCGTCACAAGAGGCCTGCGTGGCCCACTCCTCCAAGGACAGATGGCGCAGTCGGCGCGCTGGGGTGGGGGCTCTGGGGAAGGTGAGCGTCCTGCTCAGACCTCCAGCTCCGACCAGGTCAGCACCGACCGCACATTCTCGTTTTCTGTGTCCCGATGCCCTGGCGTCAGGGCCCTGCGGGCTAGGACTGCGCCTCGCTGAGAGACAGCAAAGGACTCGCCCCACAAGGAGCGTTTCCAACGCAGACACATGGCCGCACTCAGGACACCCCCTCCATGCCGTGGTCACACTCCGGGCCAATGTCCCCCACCTCAGTCGCCCCAGGATCTGGGCTAGGGACAGCCCTGCACCCACCCCGCTGCGCCAGCCTCGCCATGGAAACCATGAAGAAGGCTCTGCCCGAGTTCGCGGTTCCCTCTGCCCCCGCCCGGCCCCGTGTGGCATGGCCGCCCCCCACCCGGGACTGAGTAACACGCTCTCTCCTCAGCAGTGCCGTCCCCTGACCCGCTGGCCTTGCCACACCTGAGCACTAATAAAACCTGCATTTGAAACAGGCTCGTAAACCTGTGCTTATTGCATTCACAGTGTGGACTCCTGGCCAGAGCCCGGGGTTCAAACTCCAGCTCCTCAGCAGCTCATGTGGCCAGAAGTCACTTCTCCAAGGGCTGACCCGTCACGCAAAGGGCATTTCGTAAAATGTGAAACTCATAGGCCTACTTGGAAGTTTCCTTCCAGTAAGTGTCCTCTGAGTAGACGGTCCCAAACTCCGTCACTGAGAACGAGAGCTGGCAAACTGCAGAGCCTGGCGCTCTGGGCCAGCAAACCAGAATGGTTTGCACAATCTTAATGGGCTGAATAAAATAAAAAGAATAATAATATTTTTGGACACATGAAAAGTCTGTGAAACACGTACTTCAGCATCCACCCAGTATTACTGGGACCCGGCCGCACACCCTCAGTCAGGTGTCACCGCGCCCGCCTGCTTCTGCAATGTGACGGCCACAGTCACAGCAGGGACCACGCGGCCCACAGAGCGCAAGGCCTTTACAACTAGCCCTTTATAGAAAAAGTCTGCAGAGCCCTGACTGAGACATAAAGTCATAAAACAACGGAACCACCACGTCCACACTGGGCTTCCACAGGAGATTCGAGTCTGTCCTGGGTCCGGTGAAAAACCACACGCAAGACCAGCTTCACACCACGGCCACCGTCCCGCGGCCACCTTCTCTCTTCCCGTCCGCCCCGAAATACCCAGCTCTGCAGAACTCTAGAAAATTCAGGTTCAACTGGCAGATCACTAATTTTATTAGAAGTCTATTTAAGGCAGAAAACTGGCTTTTCCAGTTTGTTGTAAATAATTTAAGACAAAGCTGAATGAAACTGGATTTCTTATCAAACAATAGACAAACCTATAAATACCCGGGAACCGCAGGCGTTAAGCTAGTCCGAGAGGATTCCGTGGTAACCCACCCACACCTGGCGGATCCTCCACCAGCAGCCGCGTCGCAGGCCGCCTGCTCCGACGGGTCGGCCGGCGCCCCCACCCCGGAGCGCCAGCGGCTGGAACACACTGGGTGGGGGCAGCCCGGGGCAGGAGAGGCGCACGCTGGCCACACTGAGCACCTCGTGTGCTCCAGGAGCCCTTTCGCAGAGGGGGAAACTGAGGCACAGGGAGCCTAGTCCCACAGTGGGCTCACTGCTGAGCTGGCAGCAGCATGGCGCGGCCCCTCAAATGTCACACTCCGGCACCATCTGTCACTCCCCACACAGGCCGACGTGCCTCTGTCGTGTCCCGGGACCTGCTGTTCACACCCGAGACTGTGGAACCTTCTTTCCGCCAGAGCTGAGTGGAAACGGTGCTGGGCTGGCTCAGGGGCCGAGCAGGGGACACAGCTGGGGGCACAGGCAGCGGTCAAGGTGGGTCCAGGTGTCTCCCGGCCAAACCCCAGCGCCCCACCAGGCCCAGCGGGGAGGCTGGAGAGGCCCCAGCTCCTCGGGGGCCTGAGCTGTCATCCCCACCCCCACAGCGCCCTGGACGCTGTTCCAGGCCCCAGAACTCCCAGGGCCACCCCGGTGACCAACTGCAGCGGGGGGCGGGGGGGGGGGCTGCCCGCTCTGCCCTCCCCAGGGAGCAGACTGCAGCGGGGGCCTGGCCGGTCCCGGTGCCGTCTGTCCCGTGGGCAGGCTGGGGCCAGCGACCTCGCAGCACAGAGCAGCACCGGGTTTCTGACGATCCCAAGGGCACTGTCAGCTGTTAAGGCCGGACCTGCTGCTGCCCAGCCTGCCAGATTTGCATTTTCCCTGTGGAATTTCAGTACCCAGGAGGCCTGGCCCTGCAGCCAACTCGGCTCTGCCCCTTGGCCCCCGCTCGGGCACCCCCTCTACAGGGCGGGCACCCCAAGTCTCCACGGCAGGCTGGGGGGAGGCCGGTGGGGCCTGCTCCGGGCTGGGACCACCCTGTCCCCCAGGTGCCCCTGCCCAGGCCCAGGCCACCTGCCGAGAACTCCCAGAGTATCTAGGGGGAGACAGCAGAAACAACCCCACCCAGAGAGCCGAGGCTGCTGCCGGTAGTGTCCACCCTGACCTCCACGCAGCAGGCCCTGGCATCCAGCCAGCAGCACACACCTGACAGCCCACAGACCTCTCGTGGCGACCCCGTGTCAGGAGGGGGCCCTGCATCCCTGAACCCACCGCCCACAATCAGCCCCGGGGCCCCTCCCCACCCAGAGCTCTGCACAGAGACAACCCCCAAAGCTCTGCAGGGGCACCGGGCCCCCCTCGGCCACACCCCACCCCTGCTGACCCCTACCGCCAAGCATCACGAGAGGGTTTGACGAGACCTGGCACAGACCCCACCCAAAAAGTTCCAGGGGAGTCGGACTACCCACCCCCCGCCCCTCAGGAAGCTGAGGACAATCAGATGTTGGTGCAGCCAACTGCGGTGGGTTGAAGGTGACACGTCCACCTACTACCACGAGAGCCTGTGGACGTGGCCTTATTTGGGAAAAGGGTCTCAAGGCAACAGTGCCCTGGACCACCCAGGTGGGCTGTCACAGGTGCACACGCCGAGCACTGACAGCAGCGCCAGGAGCTGGGGAGGCGGGAAGGACTCGACTCAGAGGCGCCCTAGAGAATGAGCCCTGCCCAAGCCACGATCTCAGACTCGCAGCCACCAGGAGGTAAGAGAATCACGGTCTGCAGTCGAGCCTCACACGCCAATCAACACGCCAATCAACACGCCAATCAACACGCCAATCAACACGCCTCCTGGCATCCGGGACGGGCTGCCCAGCTCGGGTGGGTGCAGGCCCAGCACCCACCACCGTGACGTCCGCACCGAGACCGTTTCCTGTGCCGCTTTCTCCTCGTCCTGCAGGTCCACGAGAGGCGTGGACAACCCAGTTGGCCTGGACACAACCGGTCCTCACTGGGAGTCTCGGCTCCTGAGCCTGTCACTCGCTCAGCCCCCGACACCCCGGGCCCACCAGTGTCCACCCACAGGTGACAGGACAAGCCCACGGTGAATACTGCTCAGCTGTGAGAAGGAATGAGAAACGAACGGAGAGAAGACAAGAAGCAGAGGACAAAAGCCAGCTGCGTCTAACAGGCCGGCACAGCCGTGCCGGTCCCAAGGCCGTTCTCGGGACAGACCACGGGTCAGGCCGAGGGTCAGCGGTTTGAAAAGGCGGACGTCATACAAAGTGTCTCCTCCAACTACAATGAGATGGCGTTAGAAATCGGTAAGAGAAAGAAAACTGGAAAATTCACAAGTATATGGAAATTAAACACACTCAACCAACCAATGGACCAAAGTCAAAAATCTTTTGAAAAGTCAGAAAATACTTAGAGATGAATGAAAATGAAAACACAACATATCAAACTGTGGGACACGGAGGAAGCAGTGTGTGTCTGTGTTGCTGTAAAGGCTACACCTGAGGCTGGGTGACTTACAAAGAACAGAGGTTCATTGGGCTCACGGTTCCGCAGCCCGCGCAGGGAGGGCCGCAGGGAGCTGCCAATCCAGGCAGAAGGCGAAGGGGGGGGCAGGCGTCACATGGCGAGAGGGGGCAGGACAGGGAGGGGTGGTGCCAGACCCTCCAAACAGCCAGCTGTCCCAAGAACTGACAAAGTGAGACTCACCCATTATCACAGGGAGGCGTCAGGCCATTCATGAGCCCCCTGACCCCGTGACCCAGACACCTCCCACCAGCCCCACATTCTACACTAGGGATCCAATTTCAACATGAGAACGGGTGGAGACAAACATCCAAACCATATCGCAGTGCTAAAGAGGAAATGTATAGCAATAAACATTTACAATAAACAACACAAAAGGTCTCAAATTTACACCTCAAGGAACTAGAAAAAGAAGAGCAAACTAAGCTAGGTGCAGTGGCTCACACCTGTGATGCCAGCACTTTAGGAGGCCGGGGTGGGAGGATCACCTGTGGCCAGGAGTTCTAGACCAGCCTGGGCAAGAGCGAGACCCCGTCTCTACAAAAAATAGAAAAATTAGCCGGACGTGGTGGTGCACACCTGTAGTCTCAGCTACTCGGGAGGTTGAGGCAGGAGGATTGCCTGAGCCCAGGAGTTTGAGGTTGCCGTGAGCTATGATGATGATGATGCCACTGGACTCTACCCCAGCGACAGAGCAAGAACCTGTCTCCAAAAAAAAAAACAAAAAACACAAACCAAAGACTAAACCAAAAGCTAGTAGAAGGAACGAAATAATAAAGATTAGAACAGAAGGCCGGGCGCGGTGGCTCACGCCTGTAATCCTAGCACTCTGGGAGGCCGAGGTGGGCGGATCGTTTGAGCTCAGGAGTTCGAGACCAGCCTGAGCAAGAGCGAGACCCCACCTCTACTAAAAATAGAAAGAAATTATATGGACAGCTAAAAAAATATACATAGAAAAAATTAGCCGGGCATGGTGGCGCATGCCTGTAGTCCCAGCTACTCGGGAGGCTGAGACAGGAGGATCGCTTGAGCTCAGGAGTTTGAGGTTGCTGTGAGCTAGGCTGACGCCACGGCACTCACTCTAGCCTGGGCAACAGAGTGAGACTCTGTCTCAAAAAAAAAAAAAAAAAAAAGATTAGAACAGAGATTAAACATGAAAACAATAGGGAGAATCAATGAAACCAAAAGTTGGTTCTCTGAAAAGATCAGCAAAATTGACAAACCTTTTGCTAGATGGACTAAGGAAACAGAAAGAGAAAATTTAGCTTCTCTCTGCCCGTGTGGGCTGGACCTGCAGGACGACTCCCGAGAGTTCGTGGACCTTCTCCACTACCAACCAGACCATTGACGCCAAGGACCATGCGTCCAGCCAGACGACCTGGCCGAGGCTGGCAAGGCCAGGGCAGGTTTAACGGCCGTTTCAAACCCTTTGCGATCACAGGGCCTTTCGCAGGGCAGGTGAGTCAGACGACTCCGTTCTCCGACTGGCCGAGGCCAACTGCATCGTCTCAGAGACCTTCTGACTGGAGAGGATCATGGAGCATTTGTCACAAAAAAATAGTGAACCCCACAAAAAAGAGATGACTCAAATTACTGAAGTCAGAAATGAAAGTAGGGACACTATTACCGATTCCACATTTAAAAAGTTATGAGGGTATTAGGAACAATTGCACCAACAAACTGGATATGCTAGATGCAATGGAAAAGTCCTTAGTAACACAAAACCTACCAAGACTAAATCATGAAGCAATAGAAAAATTGGAATAGACCTATAACTAGTAAGGAGATTCAGTCAGTAATCAAAAATCTCCTTTGACCAAAAAAAAAAAAAAAAAAAAAAAAAAAAGCCCAGGACCTGATGCCTTCACAGGTAAATTCTACAAAAGATTAAAGAACTAACACCAATTTTTCTCAAACTCTTCAAAAAAATTGAAGAGGGAACCATTCCTAACTCACTCTACAAGGCCAGCATCACCCTGACTCCAAAGCCAGACAAAGACACCACAGGAAAACTACAGACCATTATTCCCTGTGAACATTGGTGCCAAAATCCTCAACAAAATACCAGTAAAACAAATCCAGCAGCTTATTAAAAAAATTATACACCATGACCACGTGGGATTTATTCCTGGGATGCAAACATAGTTCAATGTACGAAAACTGATCAACATAATACATCACATCAACATGAAGGGAAAAAAACCACACGAGCACCTCAACTGATGTAGAAAAGGTATTTGACAAAATTCAGAACACTTTCATGATAAAAACAATCAATAAACCAGGAAAAGAAGGAAACTACCTCGACATGATAACAGCCGTATGAAAAACCCACAGTAAACATCAACTCAACGGTGAAAACCTGAAAGCTTTTCCCTGAAGATCAGGACAAAGGCAGGGATGCTTGAACTTGCCACGTCTGTTCAACACGGCACTGGGATTCCAGCAGGAACAATTAGGCAGGGGGACAATGGCAGGATGGCTGGAGGCCAGGAGCTCCAGACCCGCCCGGCAACACAGCCAGACCTTGTCTCTATAAAAAATTTCAAAATTAGCCGGGGGTGGGGGGTGGGGGGTGCACACCTATAGTCTCAGCTACTTGGGAGGCTGAGGTGGGAGGATCACTTCAGCCCAGGAGTTCAAGGTCACAGCGACCTATAATGGGCTCACTGCACTCCAGCCTGGGTTACAGAGTGAGACCCTGTCTCTAAAAAAACCCCGCAAAAACAAAAAGGCAATCCATAGAATGGGAGAAAAGGCTTGCAAATCATATATCTGATAAGGGATTAATATTCGGAATAGAGAACTCTTAACATTCACCAACAAAAAAACAAACCACGCAATGCAAGAATGGACTAAGGACTCGAACAGATATTTCTCCAAAGACGACGTATAAACAAACAGCCAATAAGCACATGAAGACGCTCTGCACCACTAATCACTAGGGAAACGCAAACAAGACCACAGTGAGATACCACCTCAAACCCATCAGGATGGCTACTATTAAAAACAAAACAAACAAACAAAAAAACCCCAAAAAACCGAAACTAATGACTTTCAGTGAGGCAGTGGAGGCCTGGAACCCTTGCAAGCCGGTGGTGGGAATGTCAAATGGATACACCGTGGAAAACCACACAGCAGTTCTTTAAAAACAGAATTACCCACGATCCAGCAATCCCACCTCTGGGTCTACACCCAAAAGAACTGAAAGCGGGTCCCGAGAGAGCATTTACACACTGTGTGCACACACCGTCCCTCACAGCAGCTAAAGGCTGGAAGCAGCTCAGGTGTCCCTGGACAGGTGAGCGGACAAATGACATGTGGCCCGTCCACACCGTGGATTATTCAGCCTTAAAACGGAAGGGAATTCCGACACGCGCTGCGACACAGGCGAACCTTGGAGACCGCGTGGAGTGAGATGGGCCCAGCCGCAGAAGCACAAATACTGCAAGATTCCACGCGTGTCTGTCAAATCCGCGGGGACAGGAAGCAGAGGGTGGCGCCGGGGTGGGGGGTCCGTGTTTAGTGGGGACGGAGCTGCCGCTGGGAAATGAGAGTCTGGAGACAGGCGGTGGCGGCAGCTACACGCGGGTGGGTGTTGCAAAGCACCGGCTGCGCGTCTTAAAACGGTTAAGGTGGCAAATTTTACGTCGTGTGTATTTTACCAGAATAAAAACAACTGGAAAACGAGAGCTGAAGTGCGGACACGCTACAACACGGATGAGCCTCGGGGGACTGTGCGGGCGAAGGGAGACAGACACTGAAGGCACGTACCGTATGATCCTGCTCACGTGAAACGTCCAGACAGGCAAATCCACAGGGACAGACAATCGCTGGGTCCCAGGGCCGGGGGCAGCTGGGGTCGGGGTTTGCTTTCTGAGTACGTTCCGGAACTAGGCAGAGGTGGCGGCTGCACACAACGTGCATGGCACCGAACCGTCCACTTTAGAGCAGTTAAAATAGTACATTTTATGTGAAGTGTACTTCACAATTAAAAACAACAACCTACAAAACCAATTAAATTCAGATTGACCACATGAGTGGGACAGGCCCGGCAGCTGCCGTGACGTGTCCTACGGGGCACCACGTTCCTGCACACGTTCACCTGTGGCCCTGCACACCCGCCCCTCGGGCCCCTCTCGGGAACCCGCAGCTCTGGGCGCTGCTGCTTGAGGCCAAAAAAAGCCATGAGCACAAGTGCCCACGCAGGTGCCAAACTCACACGGTGTACCTGCACGTGGTGGCCATCGGGTGACCAGCACAGGTATGTCCTGTGCCTGAGATTGGCACCAGGATCAAACTGGGCGTGCACGACACCCGGGAGAACGCCAGCACTCACAGCGGCCCCGGCTGCCCAGGGACCCGCGCGAGCAGCGTGCCCTGTTTCCCACTCCCGACTGCGGCCGCCCTGCGCCCTGTGCACCGTCCAGCCAGGTGGACGTCAGAGCACGGAGCAGGGGACCCACAAGCGGGCCACCACTGTGCCACCACCCCGGGGTCCTCCCCAGGGCCTGCCTCCGACCTCCTTGGCAAAGGGCGCGTGGCGGCTCTGGCGGAATGTTCCCAGCAAGCCCGAGAGGTCTTGGGAGCCGGGGCCACCCTGCAGGCATCTCAAGGACCTACTCGTGAGCCCAAGGAGGTCCCTCCGCAAGGCTGAGCCACATTCTCTGCATTCCCACGGCAACACGGCGCCTCCCCAAACCACACCCCACGCTGACGCTCCGGCAGAGACCCCCACGTCCCATTCCTACACCGCAGAGGGGACCACGCTTCCCCACACGAGAAGGGAACAACATCTGCACAGGGAGAGGGCGGGGCCACGCACGGGGGCCGACCCCAGACCCCAGGCACAGCCGGGACGAGACACGGACCTGCTGTGGCCCCTGGGCGGCGGGGGATGCGGGTCTGGGACGGCTGCCGGTCAGCATCCCTGGTGCTGGGCACAAGGTGGGCAGATAAACAGTCTTGTCACCACAGTCCAAAGTCACCTAGGTGGCAAGTAAGCACCACCCACGGGTCCCCTCCTACCGACAGCGGCGTGAGGGTCGTGGAGGGCGCAGGGTGGACCTGGGGGAACCTGTCTCATGGCTTGTTTTTATGTACCCATGAGGACGCGTAAGCTGTCACTGCACACCACGGCCCTTTCACGGCACACAGCCCTTTCCGTGGAACCCGGGCACCCCGGGGGCAGGGACCCCGAGAGCAGGACCACATCCGGGAACGTCATGCCAGGAGCAGCTCCGCAGGGGAGGGAGGCCCGGAACCGTGTGCCGGCCACCTGCCGGGGCTCCTTACCACCTGCCGGGGCTCCTTACCAGCTGCCGGGGGCTCCTGCGGGTGGGTTTCCACGTCACGGGGTCTGCACCCACCTGGCCCCTGTGAGCCTCTCCGGCACCCCCCACACGACCCCACCTGTAATCTCCCTTGGCCACCCCTGCAGCTGCCAAACCGGCTCCCCGTCCCACCGAAGCAGAACCCCCATGGGCCAAACAGCTTCTGCTCCTCGGCCACAGCGGCCTGTCTGGCCTCCGCCCCTTCAGCGCGGCCGCCCAGAAAGTTCCTACCCCAGGGGACCCACTGCCTCCTCCCTACCTTCTCAACACGGCTCTGAACCCGCACCCAGCCAGCCGCCCACCCACCTCTGGCTTCAGCTACCAGCACCTGACACTATGGAGCCTACCGACGGGCTCACTGTCACCTCCCTCCCTAGGACACACCAGGGCTCCCCCTTTCCCAGGCACGGAGAGGCATGGCCAGGGCTGGATGAAGGGGGCGTCCCCTGTGCCCCTCACGTTCTCCCTGTCCTGCCCGCCGGCCACAGCCACGCCCCCTGCTCCACCCTCCCAGGACTCCTCACTCCAGACGTTTCTGCAGCCTCACTGGCCGCTGCTCCAGGCCCTGATCTCTGGGTGGCCCCGGGACCAGGAGCCCCAGCACCACTCAGTGACTCGGAAAACCCCCAGCTCCTCTGCGCTAAGCGCTGCCAAATCTGTCTTCAGCCTTGGGTTTGTCCTCTACATCCGAGACTCACACCCCAACTGTCCCCTCGACCTCTTCACTGGGTGACGGCGGTGGCTCAGATGCCACGCGAGTCTGCTCCCACCCCAACTCCCGCCCGGCCCAGGCTACCACCAGCGCCAGCGGCCAGCCCGAGGGTCCTGACCCGGCAGCATGAGGCCGGCCTGGAGTGCACCTGGGGGCTGGATTGGGGTCCCCTGCCCAAAGGGGACTGAGCCCAGTGCCCAGAACTGGACGCACGGCTGACTCGGTCCAGGAGCTCCGGCCACC
The DNA here is from genome assembly GCF_041146395.1 of Eulemur rufifrons. Classification (NCBI taxonomy): domain Eukaryota; kingdom Metazoa; phylum Chordata; class Mammalia; order Primates; family Lemuridae; genus Eulemur; species Eulemur rufifrons. The sequence continues at coordinate 813,167 of NW_027182866.1, read as the reverse complement.
ACCACAGAGATGGGGCACGGAGCCCAGGGCAGCGCAGGGCTGGGGGTCGGTGTGGAATCTCACCAGGCCACAGCCCAGGGACGCTCCACCCCCAGAATGGCTTGAGGCAAAACTGCCCCTGCCTGCAGGGGTCCGGCAGCCTCCAGGACGCAGTCAGAGGCTTCCCCCGAACCCACCTCCCGCAAGACTTCTTTCCCTGCCTCTCCTGCCCACGAGGCCACATGAACGTGAACAGGACGCCTCCACCTCCGCCCTGGGGCCGGTGCGGACCAGGGAGGGGCAGGTGACCAGGGCCAGGGGTGGCTGTGAGCCGAGGCAGACGTGCACGGGCACCATTCAGCCATCCCTGCCTGGCCTGGCCCTCCTGGGGACAGACTGGGGCTCTCCTGGGCTTTTGGTTACGCCGCCAAGTACCCGAGTGAGCTCCCTCCCCGGAGCAGCAATCGGGCCAGGCTGGACGACACACGGGAAACGTCCGAGGGCAGCGGCCACAGTGAAAACCCCGCGCGAGGTCACAACGGCTGCTCACGCTGACTTTAGACTCCTCACGCCCCCACAGAGCGCCATCGTCACCATCTCAACGGATGGACAGTCCCACCGCGTCACGTGAGACCCCAGCGAGAGCAGGGCCTCAGTACTCACTGTCTTCTCCTGGACAGGGCATGCCCGGCTGCTCAGGGATGCTCGGGAACACTGCACGGGAGGAGAGAGGGCGAGAGTCAGTGCCGCGCACGCAGCCGCCGCCTGACAGCCTCTCGCGGGCGGGCGACCAGACACGCTCGCCACTCACGCAGCACCGGCAAGGCCGCCGGGGACCTGCGCTTGGGCAACGCTCGTTGGGGCAAAACCTTGGAAACTGAGGAAGAACTGCAATTACTCTGCACTAGACTCCATTTCTTTATACTCAAGACAGAACTCAAATATTTTAACGTATATTCCAAGCTTCCACGATAAATATTAAAACAGAAGCTTAAAAAGTATTGAAATTTAGCTAAAACAAACTTTCTTCATCTAGAAAATAAAGTGGATTTTTCAAGCACCATAGCTTTCAATGCAGAGAGGAACATAAACGTGCTGACCACCACCACAAGCAAAGTGGACCAGGCTGGGCTTCAAACTGAAAACCACGTTGATGTAAAGGGCTATAAAAACTAAGTCTTTTAACCAACCGGCCCAGTGTTAGGGAGGATGGCGGATTCAGCAGAAACCGTGGGCAGTTTTGAGCTTGAGCTTTGGTCCCATCTCTTGGGCTTGTGGTCCATGGCAAGACCCCCGGCAGAGAGCCCAGGCTGTACCACAAGTGGGCACAGACGTGGCTGGCCGGCCACAGCTGCTGGAACCTCACTCTCGGGCCCCCTAGAAATGCTGCAGCAACTCAAAAAGTGTTGGGGAGCACAGCCTAAAATGTCCAACCTAAAGACAAAAATGGAGTGCTCACAATTAACATCTCCTGCGACTCAATTCGTAACCTGGCTCTGAACGGAGCCAGCGAGGACAGCCGAGAGCCTGGAGATGGGCGGGGGCCGTCCCCCACCCTGTGGGCCCTGGACCAGCCGCTGGACCCTCCGAGCACCGTAAAAGGTGGAGCCCGGTGGGCAAGCCCAGCTCCTGGGGCAGGAGTGGGGAGGCTCCCCAGGGAATGAGGACGGCCAGAACGCCGTGTCCGTGTCCGGTGGGGGAGAACAGACCTCCACCACGCCGGCTTATGAACGCTTTGCCAGCAAGAGCACTTGTCATCTGGGTTAATAAAATGTCAGAGAGAAAAAACAGACCCACGTGGCATCCCATTCCACATCCTTCCAGTCCCCCGGTGGTCTGGCAAAGGTGCCCACAGCCTGGGAGCCCAGAGCGCCCTCCGCAGCCCGCCCGCCGTCACTGACCGTGGATGATGAGCCCTTCGTCCCTGCGCCGACAGGCCAGGCGGAAAGCCTCCTCCAGCTCCATCTGGGAAGACACGGTGCAAGGGTCACCTGGGCAGGGAGGAGACAGTGCTCAGCACCAAGGGCTCAGGCCAGGTCTGCACGGTGCACTAGGCACGTGCCACGGTGACGGGCCAGAGGACGGCCACCCAGCCCACAGGGCCCACGTCAGAAAGATCAGTCCCTAGAGGGGAAACCAGCCCACCCTCAGCTCCGAGAGCCACTGAAAGAGCAAACCCTGCACAAGACCAAGAACGGCCCCTCGGCCAGTCCTGGGCTAAAGGGAAAGTCCTTGCCCTCCACTGCAGACAGAACGCGGAAACGCACAGAATCCTGGGCCACGAGGCCCTGCCCACGCCACCGCATCCCCCACTGACAGCTGCGTCAGTCACGGGGTGAAAGGGTCTCTCTGGACTGTCTCCCAACCCCCCCAGTTTTCTAGGATGTGGGTCTGACTGGGAAAGAGGGGTGGGGGGGGAGAGAGGGGGGAGGGGAGGGGTGGGGAGGGGGTGGGGAGGGGTGGAGAGGGGTGGGGAGGGGAGGAGAGGGGAGGGGAGGGGAGGGGAGGGGAGGGGAGGGGTGCTGCAGGCCGGGCTGCACCTGCCCTCCCCACTCCCCCTGAGAAAACGAAGAGCTCATCCTCCCAAACCCCCTACCAGAAAAGCCCAGGATCTGAGCAGGGAAGGTTAGGCCAGGAGAGAAGCGCCCACCCACGGTCGGGGCAGGGAGACCCCCTTGTGCCCTCTCCCCGGGTTCAAGACCAGAGCCACCACGTGGTGGGGACGGCCCCTTCCAAGGGTGTCTCACTGGCACCCTCCCGCTCCCAGCCTGGTTTCTATTCAAGCACTTGCAGCCAAGCTCCTTCCAAACGTCCCTGCTGGGGCAGTCGGCTCTACCGAGTTTGATCCCGTGGTTTTAAGTCTCCCCACGTTAGAGGCTGAGCACGCTGCGCACGGAGGCCGCGGCGCAGGGCTGCACGGGCGCGCGGCTACCTTCGCTGTCCACCCACTTGAGGGTGAGCGGGTGGTGCGGGTGCAGCCGGCACATGTCCCTCACTTCCTCGCAGAGCTCGTCGAAGGTGGTGGCGGCGTCCACACTGGTGATGAAGATGTCCCTGGGTGAGGAGGACACGATGTCTGTCACCACGGGGCACATTTGAATCAAATTATCGATTAATCAAATCATTGATTAGATAAGTGAAACTTTTCTCAAAGACAGTATGACAGGCCCCCCCGACCCCAAGCACACAAAATAGAACCACTGACCACAGCTTTTAAAAGCCACCACCAGGAGCTCCTTGTGTGGAGAAGAAAGCTCAACCCGGGGTGGGACACCAGGTCGACACATCGCAAGAGAAAGTGCCCGCCGGTGGGGAGCCAGGCACCAGGTGCAAGCTCTGCCCAGGTGACTGGGCGTGTCACGCCCCGTCTGCTCAAGCCCACGGTTCATTAAGGTAAAGAACCCAGCAAACCTCCCCCGGCCTTGACGGTGCCAGCGGTGGATGCGGTCATGGAAGCGAGGCCTGCGAGACCTCCGAGCAGGGGCGACGCGGGGACAGCGCTGTCTCAGCCCTCTGGGGACACTGTGCCGTCCCCAGTGCAGCCGGAGCACAATTCCAGACGTGGCTTTTGGAAAACCAGTTCTCAGAATGTCACAGCCTTTCATCTTCTCATCCAAAAATGGGACTTGAACCTTGACAGCCGGAGACAGCTCCGGGACCCCCAGTCCCATCTGGGGCCTGGCCCTTCACCAGTGAAGGGGGACCCTGAGGACCCCCAAACCAAGAAGCTGGTCCCTCCGTGGAGAGAAAGGACGAACTCAAGGCCCAACGCATTTTTACAAAAGCTCTGGGCAGGAATCACAGCCTCGCCAAACGCACTGACATTTCAGGGAAAATGTGCAGTTATTTGACACCCATGGGAGTGCAGGGCCCATAAAAAGAAAGCTGAACACTCTGAATGGCCCATGGCAGTGACACAGGCTGCTCCGTGTGACGCCGCCGGGCTCCCCGTCCAGGTATCCAACTCCATCAGACCAGTTTCAACACACAAAGTCTTTGTCCCAAGACAATAAATCCAGAGCCCCCAGAACTCAGGGTCTGCCCACCGGCCCGCCAGGCAACCAGCACAGCAGCCGTGAGCCCACTCACTCACCCCGGCCCACCAGCCTGGGCGCTGGGGGAGACACCTCCAGCCACCCACCCCTTCCTGCTGGGACTGGCCACCCTGCACCTGCCCCTGGGCCCCAAGCTCTCCACAGGGACTACCCCACCTTGTCTTCACCACAGCACCATGGTTGATGGGGAAACTGAGGCACAGAGGGGCTGCATGGCTACTCAGTGGGAGCTCCAGAGACCAAGACCCCATCCCCATCCCCCGCCACCCGGGGGTCACACGAAGCTGATGTCCTCACTGCCCGATACACTTGCTGCCTGACCCGCACCCACCAGTCCTGCCACCGGAAACTCCAGAATGGGGTCTGCCTTCCCTTCACCTTTGACCTCTTCCTGCCCCGTGCCCCGCCCCCCTGCAGTCCTGCCCCCAAGTGGAAGCTATTGTTTCCCCCCCAATTTCAGGGCCTAGAGGCCAGGTGGGCAGCTCCTGTAAGACCCCAGGGCAGTGGCAGTGCGGGGCCACCCCCACAGCTCCTATCCACCTGACCACCACCCCAATCCCGTCCCAATCCCGAATCAAGCAGCCCCCAAGCCCCGCGGGCAGGACTCCTACTCGGGACACAGCCCTGGGCAGGGGCATCTAGGCTGCCAGTCCTCAATGGCCGGCACGAGCCAGCACCTGGCTGGACCACCCCTCCTGGACCCCTGCCCTGGGCTTTGCCCACGGCAGGTTCTCTGGAACAAAAGCCTGAGGGGGGATGGGAAGAGCCAGCACCAGTTTTATCTGTGATCTTAGGAAAGTGGGCGTCTGGATTCAGCCAGGGAGAGCAGGGTCTGCAAACCTGGCCTGCATAACCCGAGACCCCCTCAAGGCACAGGTGCCTCAGGACCCCTCCTGGATTCTCGGGCAACTGGGGCAGGGCAAGAACCTCATCTCAAGCCCACTGAGGGCCCTGGGGGACGGGCAAAGGTGACGGGGTGGCCATCGCCCATGGGGGTGACTGGAGGACCCCCCTTTTTTGAGACTAGTCTTCAGCGTGTCCAGGCCTCAGCTGAATGGCCACCTCCCTCTGGGCAGCGGTGTCTCATGCCAGGCCAGGGACAGAACTCCTGGGGCTCTCAACCACCAGGCGCACATTTTGACAGATGCTTCCCGGGCCGGTGTGACTGCCCAGTGTCACTGCCCTCTCGCCTGAGTCTCCTGGGAGGGGCCAGCGCAGGGGAGCTTCAGGAAAAGCCTGTGCCAGGAGGGGGTGGGTGAGGGGGGCACCCTCTTCAGGTCCAGGCAGGAAGGAGCAGGGATGGGGGAGGGGAGGCAGGAGGATGGGGAGAAAGAATGGGAGAGGGAAGGGAGGACTGGGAAGAGGAGGGAAAAGAGGAAAAGTGGGAGGAAAGGCGGGGAGGAGATGGAGCGGGAAGGAAGAGGAAGGAGCGGGCGGTGGGGAGGAGGGCTCAGTGGTGGGGAGGAGGGCTCAGTGGTGGGGAGGAGGAGGGCTCAGTGGGGGGGGAGGCCTCAGTGGTGGGGAGGAGGAGGGCCCTCTGGGGAGGAGGAGGGCCCTCTGGGGAGGAGGGCTTGGTCTTATCAGCCCAGGAAACCAGAGTCAACAGGTTGAATTTCACCGGCTGTAACCAAAGTGCTCCCCAGGGGCCAAAGTGAGGGGAGGGGCTGGCTCAGCCTGGGACAGTCCACCACCCTGGGTCCCTGCCCAGCCCTGAGGCCCTCTGGGTGTGGACTTCCTCTCATTAGGGTCACCCCCACTTCCCACATCATCACACTTTGGCCAGGACCTCGATGACACTTCAGCAGTTTGAACCTGTGGACGTCCAGGGCAGAGGACAGGACTGCCCGACCTCCTTGGGTGTAGCTGGCGGTCAGTCCTGCAGAAATGACCCCACCAGCACCACACCCTGGGCGGCTCCCGGGTGCACACAGGGCTGGGGGGTGATGGAGGGGACTGTCCCAAGGAGGGGACAACTGTCTCCCCAACAAACCCCAGGGCCAAGCAGCCCCTGGGGCCTGAGCAGAAGGCCAGGCTCACTCCAAGGTCAGGACCTGAACCCTCAGTGTCACAGAGCACAACAGACGACCCCCAGGGCACTGCCCAGGAGGGGACCTGGCCTTGGAAGATGCCACCTGCCCCTGCTGCCTGTCCCTGCCTCGGAAGCCAAGGACGTGCCAGGTGAGAAGCACCTTTTGAGTGAGCACCCAAGGAATGCCCAGTTCGACCGCTCCCCTCCCGCTCCGCAGCGGTGACGACCCTCTCACCGACGCGAGTTCAGGCCCCTGGACTCAGAACACCGGTGGCTGGAAGAAGGAACCCGCCGTCGCCACCACCCGCGCCTCGCCGAAGGCGCCCCGCCGCCTGGGTGCCGCTCCCGCACCCCGCCAGGGCCTCCCCGTGGCCACAGCCGAGGGTCTGGAGCCTCGGACCCGCCAGCAGCTCCGCGCCGCCGCCCTGGGAGGTGCCGCCTGTCCCGCGGCGCGGCGGGTGCGGCGCGGAGGGAGCCTGCGGGCCCGTTTCCGAAAACTCGCGTCCCCCAGCGAGCCTCGCACGGACCCCTATCCGCACAGCCGGGCGCGCGCCCGGCCCCACCGGGTCTTTGGGCTTTTCCTCAGCTGAGACCTCTTGCCGGGTAAATTGAGAAAAGTTTAGAAAACCCCCCTTTTAAAAACCTGCCAGAAGTTTCCAATTTGTTGAAAACTTTCAGTCCTTACAGGTTTGGGGCCTTAACTCCCCTCGCCCTCTCTGCAGTGAAAATGCGAACGACGGTGACCCGCGCGGAGGAGCGCGCAGCGACGCCGCCCCCCGCGCCCGCGCCGCGGGTCCTGGCCGGCAAGTCCCAGCCCAGGAAACCAGTAGCCACAGCTGACCCGGGGCAAGGGAACCCGGTGGCCGCCCGCGCCCGCGCGCTCCGAGCTGGGCCCGGCCGAACCCGCGGGTGACGTTCAAGGGCGCCCAGAGCGCCCGCGTTGCCCAGGTCGCCTCTCGGCGCTGGCGGCCGGGACCTCCCGGGACGGCCCCGGGCCCGGCGGGACCTGGCTGTCCCCTCCCTCCCGCGCCCGGGCCCTGAGCCCGTGCCGCGTCCAAGCGGCCCCGACGGCCCGAGCGGTCCGGCTGCTCCCCGCGCCAGGCCGGGCCTGGGCGCCCCGGGCCCGCCGTCGGCGCGCGCTCACCCGCTGTAGTGCGCCTTCAGGCGGACGCGGCCGCCGCTCCCGTCCATGCTGGGGCCCGTCCTGCTGGGCATGGCGCGCCGGGCGCTCGGCCGCTGCGGGGCCCCGGCGGGGCGGGGGCGCCAGGTGCGGCCGACGGCGGAACGCGGAACGGGGCGCGGCGCGGGGCCACCCGGCCGACTCCGCGGAACTTGGGCGCGGGCGCGCGGGCGGCGGGCGGGGGGCGGTGTCCGAACATGGCCGCCAGCGGCGGGGGGGGCGGTCCCGCGCGGGGGCGGTGGCACCTGCGGCCAATGAGGGCGAGGCGGGCGGTCACCTGGGCCAATCCTCGGGGGACCCCGGGCCACGGCCCAATGGCGCGGCGCGGGCCGGACACCTGCCGGGCGGGGCGCGGCCCACCTGCGGCCAATGGGCGCGCGCGGGCGGGTCGGGCCCGGAGTCGGGCTGGGGCGGCGGCCCCGGCAACTTGTTGGAGGCAGGAGTTCTCCGCCCGCGCGGACCGCCTGGACCGGACTCCCGTCCGCGCCACCGAGCCCCGGGCGACCCCGGCGAGCGCGAGCCCGAGGGCGGCTGGACTAGCGAACCGGGCGTGGGCGCCGGTGACCCGGGGCGGGGGACGCGGCTGGGGGAGCTCCGCCGCCCCGGGGTCCCCGACCGCGGCCGGACCGCGTGCCCCGCGCGGGGCCGTGTTACAGACGCGGAGATTGAGGCTCCGAGGAGCGAAGTAGCCGGCCGGGGTCGCGGGGCCCGTACCCTGCCGCTCTGGGAAGGGCGGTCCACATTCGCCGGCCGGGTCCCTTTACTAAAGTTCACTCCTCCGCCCAGGACAAAGACACTGCCTGGCCGGGTCGCCATGACCTTCATTTCTGAAGCCACAACCTCTCTGGGCTGGACTGACTCGGTGGCCCATGATGTGGGCAGTCACCTTCCAACACCACCCATCACCCCTGCTCAGGTCCCTGCATCCTGCGCCTTCCCCTTAAGCGAGGGGTGGACTTTTCCCTGAGCGACCAGCCCTCACCCTGCGACCACTGGAGCCCAGACCTGCTGTCACAGGACCCAGCCTGGGCACGAGGTGGGCAGCCCAGACTCAGGGTCTGCTGGCCCTGCCCCCACAACTCCTGCCAGCCTGGTCCTTCATCTGTGGCTCTCGCTGCCTCCCTCCCCATGCCCACCCCCAGTTGTCCAGCCTCTGACGCCAACCCCAGTCCTGGACTGCTCAGGCCAAGCCCTCACCACCCCTCACCTGGACAGCCATAAGGACCTCTCCGTCATCCACTTTCATCCCACAGACAGTCCCTGGCGCCTCCCGGTCAGGCACTGGGGCGCCCCTGGAGGGCCAATTGGATGCCGTCCCCGTGGCCATGGAACCCCCACTCCCCCAGAGATGGTGGCACACAGAGACACCTGCTGACCGCCTTCCCCCCACCTCATCTACTGGCCCAATGCTCTGCTCTTCTTTTTTTTTTTTTTTCCTTTTTAGAGACAGTCTCACTCTGTTGCTTGGGCTAGAGTGCCGTGGCGTCAGCCTAGCTCACAGCAACTTCAGACTCCTGGGCTTGAGCGATCCTCCTGCCTCAGCCTCCCGAATAGCGGGGACTACAGGCATGTGCCACCATGCCCGGCTAATTTTTTCTATATGTATATTTTTAGTTGTCCAGCTAATTTCTTTCTATTTTTAGTAGAGACGGGGTCTCGCTCTTGCTCAGGCTGGTCTTGAACTCCTGAGCTCAAATGATCCTCCCGTCTCTGCCTCCCAGAGTGGTAGGATTACAGGCGTGAGCCACCACGCCCGGCTGACTTTGCTCTTCTTTTTTTAAATTTTTATTTATTTATATTTTTAGAGACAAGGTCTCACCCTGTTGCCCGGACTGGAGTGCAGTGGCGTCATCATAGCTCACTGTAGCCGTGAACTCCTGGGCTCAAACGGTCCTCCTGCCTCAGCCTCCTGAGTCACTGGGTCTACAGGTGCGCCACCATGCCGGCTAAAGCTGCTACTGAGCCTGCTGCCTCCTTCGCCCACTGTCTCTCTCCTGCCACTTCCTCTTGAATACCCCCCACCCACCCCGGGTACCACCCATTCCTACCTTCTAAATGCAAGGGCCAATTCTCAGGCCTTTTCTTAACTTGACCTTTGGCATCAGGTCCCTCCTAGAAAGGCTCGTCCCAGGTTACTGCTGTCCCCAAATCTCGGGCCAGCCTTCCTCTGAGCCTCAGCTGGGGGTGGCGTCTCTTCTAAGCTCCAGTGGCTCCCCCTGAACTCCTGACTGAGCTTCACCCACATACGTCCTCCCAGCAAAGCTCCCTCAGCCGGCAGATCAGAGCTGCCAGGTGGGAGCCTCCGTGCTGGACGCTGGTTCCAAGGGTCACCACCAGCCCAATCCAGGAGAGGGAAGGCTGGAGGGGACCCCTGATCAGGGTTTGTAGGGTGGGGCTCAGGTCCTCTCTGGGCGTTGGGGAGGAGGAGGGCTCCTATCTCAGGAGGGCAGCCTTGGTGGGGTCCACGCCCAGTCCGGGACCTTGTTCAGCCTTGGGTCCAGCGAGGGAGAAACGCAGTTCCCACAGGCTCAGCAAAGGGCTGAGGGCAACTGTCCGCCTGTGGGGCCCTGAAAACCTCCCCCAGCCCCGGCACAGTTCCCCCCAGGCCTCCCCTCCAGGCCTTGCCCAGGCATTTTCCTCAGTGACAAGATCTGCAAGACAAATGCCTGGCGCTCCCGGCCTGGGACCCACCTCGGGGAGGGTGGGGGCTGGTCACTGGTGCCAGTCCCCAGGCCCCCAGCCCTGAGCCCTGGAGGGCAGAGGGTGCTGTCCTGGGGGACAGGCAGGCAGCCTGGCTGGCATCGTCACTGTATCACCTGGCGACAGACGCAGGGTGTTGGTTCTGAAATTCGCTGACCACTCCCCTCCAGATTTCCCCTGGGCCTCTGCAGGCTCCCCACCGGGTAGAATGAGTGAGTGAGTGAGTAGGTGGGGGCCCCTGGGGGTGCTGGGGCCAGGCCGGCCTCCTGGGATCCGGGCTCTGTCCCCGGGGGAGCTCCATGCCCCCCAGGGAGGGCAGCGTTGCTCTTTCCCCACCTTCCCGGCCACCCAGCCATGCCGAGCAGTCGTAGTCACTGAGGAGTCCTCGTCACAGAGTAATGGCGGGTTTCAAGGACCCGCCCCGTGGCAGAGGTGACCCTTGGAAGGGGCGGGGCTGGCATTGAGAAGGGCCCGGGGGCAGCTAAGGGCGAGTCCCGGCGTGGTGGCGCATGCCTGTAGTCCCAGCTACTCGGGAGGCTGAGGCAGGAGGATCGCTTGAGCCCAGGAGTCTGAGGTTGCTGTGAGCTAGGCTGACGCCACGGCACTCACTCTAGCCTGGGCAACAAAGTGGGACTCTGTCTAAAAAAAAAAAAGACCTCATATGCTTTCACGATCATAAACACCTATTATTTCCAAAATGAAAAACTTTCAACTGGCTGTAAAAGTGACACAGGCTTATTATAAAACTTGAGCAACCCAGAAAGGTGAAGCCTCTTCCCAAAAACTCTCGGACAGGGAGGATGCGGGTGCTGGAGCCGATGGCCTTCCTGTCCCCCTCCCCTTGCCTGGGACCCACGGGTGGAGGTGCAGGGCGGCCCCCTGGCCACACTTCCTGCTGCACTCAGGCGGGGGGTGGCCGGTGGCCAGTGGCCGGCAGAGGGCAGAGAAGGCACCCAGGGCCCCTCCCCGAACCCCCAGGCCAGGGCTCTGCGTGTGGTGCAGGGGTGTCCTCTGATTTTCTTTGGTGGAAGTTCCTTGATGATACCTTCAAATGACTTTGCGATCCTTAGACGAGAAGGAGTTCATGCGCAGTGTGACTCAGGAGACAACTGTAGGGGTTGACTGTCCCTTGTGGGGTCCCCATTGCCCACCTCCAGGAGGACACCTTCCCCGAGGAACCTCACAGGGGCTGAGCAGGCATTTTGCACGCAAGCCTGTGGGGTTGGGGCCTGGGTCTTCCTGCCAGATGTGCGGCTGGCCGGGCTGGGCCGGTGAGGACCCCGTGCCCCTGTCACAGGAAGGGCCCGACGCTTGCTGACAGGCGCTGGGCACAGCAGCGTGGGAGGGGCCGCCCCAGATGTTTCCTTTCTGTGTCAGAGATCGCGGATTTGGAAACTCCGGCTCAAGTGACGATGTCCACCACATTGGCCCATCCATTCAGCGGATGTTAACCAAGGGTGTCCTGGTTGCTGGAGTTGTGCTGGGGACGCAGAGGGGAGCCAGGCGGACATGGCTGTCCCCTCACGGAACCTACATGCTGCTGGGGGACAGGACCCTGTCAGTGGGTGACTAGGGCATGTGGAATGAGACAGCAGGGCTGGCCGTGGGGGACCGCCTGTGCCGAGGTCACGCGGCCCAGGGCGCAGGTGCTCAGAGCCTGACCTGCAGGGGGAGCTGGTGACACAGGTAGGGGGACGTTCCGCAGGGTCCCCCGGGGAGAGCAAGAGGTAAGCCCAGGTCTGGCCGTGGGGGGGGCGGTGGGTGTATACATGTGTCTGTGTGTATACGTGTGTCTGTGTGTGTTGTGTGTCTGTGTGTGTTGTGTGTCTGGGTGTGTATACATGTGTCTGTGTCTATAGATGTGTCAGTGTGTATTGTGTGTGTCTCCATGTGTTTGTGTGTATACATATGTCAGTGTGTATTGTGTGTGTTTCCATGTGTTTGTGTGTATACATATGTCAGTGTGTATTGTGTGTGTTTCCATGTGTTTGTGTGTATACATATGTCAGTGTGTATTGTGTGTGTTTCCATGTGTTTGTGGGTATACATATGTCAGTGTGTATTGTGTGTGTTTCCATGTGTCTGTGTGTACCTGTGTCTGTGTATATTGTGTGTCTCCATGTATTAGTGTGTATACGTGTGTCTCTGTGTGTATAGATGTGTCTGGGTGTGTATAGATGTCTCTGTGTGTATAGATGTGTCTGTGTATATTGTGTGTGTCTCCATGCGTTAGCGTGTGTTTCTCTGTATACATGTGTCTGTGTGTATACATGTGTCTTTGTGTGTCTGGGTGTGTTTACATGTGTCTGTGTGTATGTGTGTATACATGTGTCTCTGTGTATAGATGTGTCTGTGTGTGTCTGCGTGCATACATGTGTCTATGTGTATACATGTGTCTCTGTGTATAGACATGTCTGCGTGTGCTGGTGCACGTGTGTCTGTGCCGATTCACCTGTGCACCCCACGCTCCCCTCACCAGCTGCGACTACAGGCGCGGGTCCTTCCAGCCGGGCTGTCCTCGGCACTGCTGACATCTGGGCAGGTGGCTCCCTGGGTCCCGGCTGCTGCTCCCCCGCTTCGCCAGGAGAGGGCGCAGGAGGGTCGCTGCGGAGGAAGCTGCCCCTTCCCGCTGGGCGGCCTGGGGTCCGCGGTGCAGGTGGGACAGTGGAACATTCTGCCCAGCCACCGCCCAGAACGCGGGTCCCTCTGTCCCTGCAACCTCAGCCTGGCCCTGAACACAGGTCCGCTGCCTGCCACCAGCTCTGCCCTGCGTCCCAGCACACGGCCCCTGCCCAGGGCGCGGGTCCCCTCCGACCCGGGCGCAGCCCAGGGGACACTAGCAGCCTCCACCGTGAAGTCACTCTTGTCCCAGCCTAATAAGCCTGTGTGTGTGTGGAGTCCCCCTGTGTACCTGTGTGTGTGTGTGTGTGTGTGTGTGTAGCCCCCTGTGTACCTGTGTGTGTGTAGCCCCCTGTGTATCTGTGTGTGTGCATGTGTGTAGTCCCCCTGTGTACCTGTGTGTGTGTGTGTGTGTGTGTAGCCCCCTGTGTACCTGTGTGTATGTGTGTGTGTGTGTGTGGAGTCCCCCTGTGTACCTGTATGTGTGTGTCTCTGTGGAGCCCCCTGTGTACCTGTGTGCGTGTGTGTGTGTGTGTGTGTGTGGAGCCTCTTGTGTACCTGTATGTGTGTGTGTGTGTGGAGCCCCCTGTGTACCTGTGTGTGTGTGTAGTCCCCCTGTGTACCTGTGTATGTGTGTGTGTGTGTGGAGAGCCTCCTGTGTACCTGTGTGTGTGTGTGTGTGTGTGTAGTCCCCCTGTGTACCTGTGTGTGTGTGTGTGTGTGTGTGTAGTCCCCCTGTGTACCTGTGTATGTGTGTGTGTGTGTGTGTGGAGAGCCTCCTGTGTACCTGTGTGTGTGTGTGTGTGTAGTCCCCCTGTGTACCTGTGTGTGTGTGTGGAGCCCCCTGTGTACCTGTATGTGTGTGTGTAGTCCCCCTATGTACCTGTATATGTGTGTGTGTGTGTGTATGTGGAGTCCCCCTGTGTACCTGTGTGTGTGTGTAGTCCCCCTGTGTACCTGTGTGTGCATGTGTGTGTGTAGTCCCCCTGTGTACCTGTGTGTGTGTGTGTGTGTGGAGAGCCTCCTGTGTACCTGTGTGTGTGTGTGTGTGTGTGTGTAGTCCCCCTGTGTACCTGTGTATGTGTGTGTGTGTGTGTGGAGAGCCTCCTGTGTACCTGTGTGTGTGTGTGTGTGTGTGTGTAGTCCCCCTGTGTACCTGTGTATGTGTGTGTGTGGAGCCCCCCGTGTACGTGTGTGTGTGTGTGTGTGTAGCCCCCTGTGTACCTGTGTGTGTGTCTGTGTGTGTGTGTGGAGCCCCCTGTGCACCCGTGTGTGGACGCATGTGTGTACACACACACACATGTGCTGGAAGAGGTGCTGGGTGAGCCGTGTGCACAGGGGCGGGAGCGTGGGGAGGGGCTGCCGTGTGCAGGGCTGGGTGGGGAGTGAGACCAGCACCCAGGCCGGGCGGGGCAGGGCTGGAGGCTGCGGGGTGCACGTGTCACACACACCTGCTGCGTCCCAGAAGGGGCCCAGGCCACCCCCAGGGCCCACCCCCGCCCTGTGCACAGTGGTCCCTCCCCTTGGAGGACCCCTCTGCCAGGCATGACCCCAGGACCCTGGGCTCCTCCCTGGGATGTGGGAGGCAGGGCGGGGCCCCGGGGCCGTGGTGGGGACAGGCTGCGGGGTGGGGACAGGCTGTGGGTTCCTCTCTCTGGGCGGAAGTGCGGGGCGGCAGCCCCTGTCCTGGGGCCTGCGCGGGGACAGAAGGCCGGGCCTGAGACCAGCCCCGGGCCGCGGTGATGGTGGCCACTCGGGGTGTGGGCCCACTTCCCCCTCAGCTGCGGGTTATATTTAAGGCCCAGCGCGGGCTGGTGTGTCTGAGGGGGCGGCACCAGAGCCACGGTTGCCATGGCAATGCGGTGACTGCTCGTGGGGCTGCTACGAACGCTATTTTCGCAGTGTGAAAACAGAGAAAATCACGGGTAACGCAGACATTTACAGGGGATATTTACAGGGGACATTTACAGGGGGATGCTGAGTGTCTGCCGGGAAAGGTCCCCGACCGTCCGAGTTCTGTCCCCAGGTGGCCCCTGCGCTCCCTGGGCAGGGCCACTGCCTGCCGAGCCACACCCTGTCCCCTTTGCCCTTGACGCAGAGACCGAGCTGCGGGCCCTGGCCTGGGGCTGGGCTGTCCACAAACTGCTCTCAGGTCCGGCTCGGGCTCCCAGAGAAGCAGCGGCCGGGGATGTCCTTGGGTCCCCGGCCTGGCCAGGGCATGGCGGGAGGAGAAAGCAAGTTGAGGATGGCGGTGGGGGGGGGCCTCACCGAAGCCACGTCCCCCGGCCCAACAGCTCCGCTTCTGGGGCCCATGGCCGGGAAAGAACCGGAAACGAAACAGCTCTACCCCCCGCATCGGTTCCACGTCCACAGAGGGAGGCGGCTATGCCAGCAGGGAGGGGCGTCTGCCGTGGGCCCTGCCGGACTGGTGGCTCCGTGGCCTTTGAGATTGAAGGTCCCATGTTTCACACACACACACACACACACGCACATGCATGCACACCCTGGCACTCACACGGGCAGGGCGGGAGCGGCTCTGCGGGGACAGAATGAGGCACACGCCCTGCCCAGCCAACGGCAGATGGACGCACAGGGCCCGGCCCCGCAGGGAGGCTGCAGCCCGAAGGCCTCGCAGCCGGCTGTGACCAGACATCGCTCTCTTTGGGAAACGTCCCCCTTCCCCTCGCAGGGAGCAGATCCCACGGACTTCGTCACAGTCACCGGCACCGAGGGCCAGGAGCCTCCCGTGGGCGGGGCCAGGCTGCCTCCCGAGAGGGGCTGCATAGCCCTGCTGACCCGATCAACCCCCCAAACTGCTCTCAGGACAAGCCTGGCTCAGTTTCCATGACGCCCCCCTGGGGGGAGTGTGCCCTCACCGCACGGTGCGGCGACCTTCCCGGACCACAGCTGGCACCCAGGGCTTGCACCCCAGCGCGCCTGTCCACCTCCTGCTGCTCCAGGGCAGCCCCGAGAGCCGGGGTGCCAAGGTGACCTGAAGGGACCAGTGTAGACACTGGCCTCCAGGGAAGCACCCAGCTCTGCCTGACCCGGCACCACCCTGAGTGTGGAGTCCTCGGTGCCCGGGGATGGGGGGCCGTGGCCCCTCCCAGGCTCAGGCAGCCCATGGCCACCCCGACACCCGCCAGGCTGGCTGCAGAGCTTGTGCCCATCCAGGGAGGGACCACCGGACTTTCTCAAGGGGGGCACGGGCAGGGGTGAGACCCTTCAAGCTCCCCAGTTAGGAGGCAGCAGGAAAAAGTCACCCAAGCCCACCTGCACCCATCACTCAGGCAGGCGTTTGGGTTCCGCTCAGCCTGTGTCTCTCTCATCGCCCCGCAAAGACGGCTTCTGGGCGCGGAGGGCTTGTGTGAGATCCCAGAGACCTGCCCCACGGAGCCTGCTGCGGACAGGCCGCCCCGGGGCTGCCAGGGGAGGGCAGGTGGGCGGCTCCACCCCTGCCCCTGCGGCTGAGGAGCTTCTAGCACTGAAAGGCCCGGGACCTGGTGAGTTCCGTGCCTCGGCCTCACGGATGCCGGCAGAATACACAAGACTCCTGGGTCAGAGACGAAAGACCTTCTCACCCACAGCACAGCACGTGGTCTGCACCAGGCCCCGTCCCACGTCCGGCAGGAGCCACACAGAGGTGCCCAGGTGGGAGCTGTGAGCATGTGGGTCACGTCACAGGAGACCTGCTCTGGGTTTAGGGGGCTCAAATATTTCCTCAGGGACAGAAAACAAGCCCACCGATTGCCCTGGAGGGAGATAATGCCAAGCTGTTCACTCTACAAACATCCTTGAGCAGAGAGAGAGCTGGGAACCAGAGGCGGCCGTACCTGCCGTGAGCTGTGCGGAAACACCAGAGACCCACGGAGCCCGCCCAGCAGGAGGCTGTGGACCCTCCTTCCCTACGTGGGGGCCCATGACCCACCCCTGGCCGGGTCTCTGGGTGCCTGGTCGTCCACTTGCCTGTCCCCAGCCCCCTCCTAAGGTCCGTCCTTCAGCCTCAGTGGACCCAGGACAGGTGCCCTTCAGGTCCCAACCCCAGTACCTGCGACTGTGGCCTTATTTGGAAATAGGGTCTTGGACGGTGTAAGTTAAGAACAAGTCACAGGAGCTCAGGGTGGCCCCACGTCCACCTGCTGGTGTCTTACTCTGCGGGAGAGAGACACAGGGAAGGACACTCGAGGACATGCAGGCACAGGTGCTGGGGTTGGGACCTGAATCTCTCCCTGGGGGACACTGGTCCCCTTCAAAGCCTGCTCCCACTTTCTCTCTTTGCACCCAGGACCCACCGCTGGGGCCACGTCTCAGCACGGCCGGTGGGGATGCAGGTGTCTGCGCCAGGGGACACTCCCTGTTGCCACCGTCCCCGGCCAATACATCCTGGCAGGGAGTGGGAGCTGTAGGGGGGACTGGAGGGTGTCAGAGGGGGCACGTGCTGGGTGAGGAAGGGTTTACTGAGCTGGGAGTGCTCACCTGTGACCGAGGATCTGACACCCACAGGTGGAACCGGTCCCAGTTCACCTGGGACAGAACGGTGGCCACAGACGTGAGGTGGCCACACTGGACGCTTTGGGAAGAGTATGAGGAAGGAGTCTGCTGAGGACCGAATGTCTGTGTCCCCCAGAATCCACACGCTGGACTCGAATCCCCCATGTGCTGGAGTTTGGGGAGGCCATCGGTCACGAGGGTGGAGCCGCCATGGTGGGACTCAGGCCCGATGAGAAGAGGCCCGAGAAGTCGCATCTTCTGGTGCAGTGAGAAGCCAGCCGTCTGCAACCCAGCGCCGGCTCGCACCAGAACCCACCGTGCCGCACCCTGGTCTCGGGCTCGCAGCCTCCAGAACCGTGGGAAATAGGTTCTGTTGCGTGTAGGCCACCCAGTCTGCGGTGCCGCGTCCTGGCAGCCCCAAAGGACTGACAGGTCCCAGACTTGGGGCTGGGCCCACTAGTGAGACCACAGGAACCACCTCCTGCTGGGCCCCAGGAGGGCCCAGAAGACAGGCCTGCCCCAGAGCAACGAGGGAGGTGCCAGTCGAGGGCCCCGGCGTCGCCAGGCGGCTCAGGCCTGGCCGAGCCGTGCACCAGCATTTATGGCAGGTGGTGGGGGGGGGAGATGCCACTGAGGTCCGGAAGCGGCTGCGTTAACCCTCAGAAGTGAGGCAGGTATAGCTGCGCGATGGGGCACGTCCACAGGGAAACCAGGGGATCTGTGACTCGTGGCCTGCCGCCGTGTCCCTGGGGTGGATGAGCTGGCAGCCACGCCAGGTTGCTTGACTTGCCTACCCAGAAACCCCCGCGCGCCGGGAAGAGGAGGCTGACGGCACAGGCAGTGGAGAACCGGGACTCTCGGTCCCAGATCCGAGCCGTCCTCAGACCCAGAGCCCTCCTGGTGCGGGAGGCTTGGTCCCTGGGGAAGGACCCGTAGTGCCGCACACACATGTGACAAGGACGCCACTAAGCCTTTTCCTGCTGCCATCGTCAGAGTAACCGTGCCCTGGAGAAGGGACACCCACGACCAGGAGGACTTTTGGATATAGATTCTGAGTGGACACGGCCACCAAGGGACCCTGAATGCCATCATAGCCCCAGTTGTGCTGGTGGCTTACAGAGGCCATGTGACAAATGCAGTCCTGGCCACGTACGTGCACCTCGAAGTCGGCCAGTAGGTTTGCAGACCCAGCCTGGGCCGCGCCCTGGTCCCCGGGTCCCTTCCCCAACCTGTGGAGTAAGAGCTGCCAGCAGAAAAGGCCAAGCCGACGTCTCCAAAACTGCCCTTGTCCCCTCAGTCCTTGTCCCCTCAGCCTTTGTCCCCTCAGTCCTTGTCCCCTCAGCCCCTGTCCCCTCAGTCCTTGTCCCCTCAGCCCTTGTCCCCTCAGCCCTTCTCCCCTCAGTCCCTGTCGGGAGTAAGGCTCAGTCTGGAGTGCTCGTGCTGGCCGACCAGCGGGCACAGGCAGGGGTGGCTGTCCTGGTGGGGTGACCTCACTAGCGAGAGGCTTGTGGGGGCAGGAGAACACCCAAAGCTCGTCGTTCACCTCCCGGGCTCCCAGGTCTGGGGTCACAGAGCAGGGCCACTGTGGCCTGCCAGGCAAGGTGACAGGCACAGCCCTTGCGGGGACCAGGTCGGGCATCCCAGGAAACCTAGGCCAGCAGGAGTGCCGGCAAAGTGGGGCTGGGGGCAGCCGGACGACTCTCACTGACGCCTGCAGACCCTCCGGGGTCTTTGTGGCTGTGCTGGTGCTGCTGTGACCAGCACCACCGTGAAGAATCAGCCACAGATGCGCTCAGCACGGAGCTCGCCCACGCAGACGGGAGCCGCCAGGCGGCTCCCAGGGCTGCCTCTGGTTCGAGCAGCAGGGCCGGGCGCCGTGGCTCACGCCTGTAATCCTAGCACTCTGGGAGGCTGAGGCCGGAGGATCACTGGAGGGCAGGAGTTCGAGGCCAGCAAGAGCGAGACCCCATCTCTACTAAAAACACAACAATTAACCAGGCACAGTGGCACATGCCTGTAGTCCCAGCTACTTGGGAGGCTGAGGCAGGAGGATCACTCGAGCCCAGGAATTTGAGGCTGCAGTGAGTTGTGATGACACCACCACATTCCAGCCTGGGGCGAGGAAGTGAGTCTCTGTCTCAAAAAAAAAACCCAGGCCGGGCGCGGTGGCTCACGTCTGTAATCCTAGCACTCTGGGAGGCCGAGGTGGGCGGATCGTTTGAGCTCAGGAGTTCGAGACCAGCCTGAGCAAGAGCAAGACCCCATCTCTACTAAAAATAGAAAGAAATTATATAGACAGCTAAAAAAATATATATAGAAAAAATTAGCCGGGCATGGTGGCACATGCCTGTGGTCCCAGCTACTCGGGAGGCTGAGGCAGGAGGATCGCTTGAGCCCAGGAGTTTGAGGTTGCTGTGAGCTAGGCTGACGCCACGGCACTCACTCTAGCCTGGGCAACAGAGTGAGACTCTGTCTCAAAACAAACAAACAAACAAAAAAAAAACCCAGCAGCCACGGGGGACAGACACATGTGCTGTCGGTGCCACCACTAGTACCCCCAGGCCCTGTGTGCGGCCTCGGGCAGGACAACCAGGAGGCTCTGGGGGGTCCCCATCCCCTCCTCTCCCCTGCCCCCTGCTCCCCGCTCGTCACTCCTGTCTCTGGGCTCAGCCCCCCACATTCACGTCTGCCTGGCACCTCAGAAGGTGAGCTTGCGTGGACCTGGGGTCCCACAGATGCAGCTAGTTAAGGTGAGGCCGTTCTGAAGGGGGGTGGCCCTGAGCCCAGCCACAGGTGCCCTTATGAGAAGAGGGGACAGGGAGGAAACGGCCGGGGGGACCAGCTCCACAGCTGGGAGCGCCGAGGGCTGCTGGGGAGGGGCCTCCGAGTCTCTAACAGGAGCCAGCCCAGCCCACACCTTGACTGGGGGCTTTTGGCCTCCAGACTGGGCGAGAACAGATTTCTGCCGTTTAAAGTCTCCACGTTTGTGGCACTTAGCCACAACGGCTGGGGGAAACCGAGCCCCCAGGCTAACTCCCGGCACCCAGGTGCCTGTCTCAGGCTCTGCTTACCAGGAAGCCGAATGAGGAGCCCCAGGTGTGTGCCTGCCGGCCTCACCTGGGGGTCCAGGGCAGCACTCGCCGCAGCCCCTCCCTGACACCAGCCGCCCCCGCCCCCACCGCCAGCCTCCGGCCTGGGGGGAGCAGACTGGCGCTCGGAGCCTCTAGGGGTCCCTGTTCAGACCCTCAGTCCAGCCTCTGGCAGACCAGGAAGCCCCCAAAGATGTGTCTCCACTGGGGTGAGGCACACACGGAGCCCCGGCCACCTCCCCGCCCGCCGACCTCTGCGGCACGTGCGCCTGCAGTGGGGACCCTGCATCCCCCCACCACGGGGTTCCTCTCGGCTGTACACTGTGACACCCCCCCCCCCACTGGACCTCCAGTCTGCTCCTGTCGTCGCTACCGGAGCAGAAGTCGGTGCTTCAAAGGCGTCAGCCCTGCAGCCCCTTCTCCTGGCCTGGCAGCCCGTGGGCAGGAGCAGCCGCGGGCGGCGGGTGTGATGCTGCTGCCTGGGTGGGCCCGGCTGCGTGGGTGCCAGGCAGTCACAAAGGCCGGCTTTAAATAGCTCCTCGTGGGCACACGCAGGAGAAAGAGGGCAGAGACGGGCGGGGGGCAGGGCCCGGGCGGCAGAGGGCTCCGCCGGCCGGTAGGTCCAGGCCCACGCTGGGGTGGGACCCTGGTGGCTGGGGCAGAGGCAGGGTGGGCAGTCCTGCGCTATTGGGGGCCTGGGCCCCGGCCCTGGGCAGCTCTCGGGGTTCCAAGGCAGAGGGAACAGCACCCCTGCAAGGAGGCCCAGGAGCAGAGGGGCGGAGGGGGAAGGGAGAACGGCCCCCCAGGGACAGGGCCTCCGTGGACGGGAGCCGGGCCTCTCTGCCCCAGCTGACCTGGATCCGGTCAGCCGCTCCTCGACCAGCTGCTCTCTGCTCACCAGAGGTCCACGGGAGCCAGCCCCGTCCCACCCCCGTCCCTGGCCTGCCCCACCTCTGGGACAAGCCCCACAGCCTCCTCCTTTAGAGCAGGGGCCCAAAGGGCAGCCAGGCTGTGGGAGGGTCGCTAGGAGCCGAGGGGCCTTTGCACGGAGGCAGAGATGGGGACTGCCAGGCCGTGGTTGGGCGGAGAGGCCGGGGCCCTCCTCTCCCTCAGATGTGGCCGGGCCCCGCACCCTGGGCAGAGCACCTGGGCCCCGGTGGAGGCCGCCACTCTGCCAGCAAAGCCCACTGGGCCGCTGCAGGCCGGGTCGTGCCAAGGGCGTGTGGCTCACACGCCACCGTCAAGGTCCCTAGTGGCGGTAGGGGTGGGGACCCACAGGTGCCCGCTGTGGCCAGGCCGCCACCCTGCTCTGGCACGAGTGCTGCACCCGCAGCAGACGGCAGGGGCCGGAACGGATGTTCTAATTGCACCCTGTGTCTTCCGCGTGTGATGACCCAGCGCCACAGAAAGTCTAGGCCTGTAATTAACGGCTCCCGTCAGACACTCCCGTGACTGCAGGGTCCTCGGGCTGCAGGGTTGTCACCCAGAGTCCATGTCGGTGGCAGCGGGTGGGAAAGGGCTGTGGGGTGTTTGTGGGGCTGGTGGCCCCTGAGTTCCCATCACCACGTCCAAGAAGGCACCACAGTGGCACCCAGGTCCCGGGAACACACCAAGCGCCCAAGGAGGGGCGACTCCTTGAACCCTTCCCGGTGCCTGCAACCCTGCCCTGCCCCGGACACCCCGGACACCCTGGACACCAGGGCTCCTCTAGGACGCAGCCTCTGAGCCCTGTGTCCCCACGCCTCTGCCCGAGCCTCCATCCCCGAGTCTGTCCTGAGTCTGTCCCCAAATCTGTTCCTGAGTCTCTGTCCCCAAATCTGTCCCCGAGTCTGTCCTGAGCCTCTGTCCCCGAGTCTCTGTCCCTGAATCTCTGTCCCCAAGTCGGGTGTCGAGCCCCGGGATCTCAGGAAGGCGTCTCAAAAGCATGTGGCTTTGGGACCAGCCAGCCCTGAGCTCCCTCCCCTTGCCCATGGGCTCAGTCTCCTGTCCCATGACCTTGGACCTGTGTCCCCACTTGAGAAAATGGCCCCATCTAGCCCAGTGACATGGACGAGACCGGCTGCCTGAAGCCAGTGTCACCTACGCTGGCTCCTGTCCTGCCCGAGGCTCTCTTCCAGCCCCACCCTCCGGGCAGCGGCGGCCTCCCTCTTGGGACCCCAGCCCTACTGCTGCCCTGTGCAGGGCACACGTCCAGCCCCGAGTGTTCCGTGGGCTTCCAAGGCTGCCCCACCCAAATGCCACCCACGGAGCCCGCGGTGGGAGGACAGTCAGACGGGAGGCCTCGCTGCAGCCGTAGCGACAGAGAGCCGGCCACAGGCCGGCGCTTTATTTCATGCTGGAGCCAAAGGGCCTCCCGAACGCCTTCCCGACCCTCGCGCCAGGGCAGACGTCCACTCCCGCCTCCTCCCGCCTCCGGTCCCAACCCCACAGCGCAGGGACCCGGCAATCAGGATCGCTGACTGGGTCCAGGAATTCACAGCTCCCCAAGGGCCTGGCTCTGCGGGCCCCCCGCCCCCTGAGCCTGCGCAGAGCCCAGCTGGTCTCCGGCTTGGCCGGGGGCCATGCTCGGCGGCCAAGGCTTCCTCCTGTTTCACGGGCCAGTCATCGTCACCTTGAAGCCCGCAGAGGGCAGGCGGATCCCAGGGTCCCTCCTCCAGGAGTTCCTGGCGCACCTCCCGGCAGCAGGACATCAAGCAGGTGAGCCGCCTCACATGGTGTACGCCGCCCAGTAGATGACGTTGACGGCCACGAAGGCGGCAGGGAACACGACGCGGGAGTAGATGTCGATGGTGTCCGCGTCGATGGGCTTGAACCGAGCGCAGAGGCCGCCCTGGCCCCCCGCGCGGGGCCCCCCCTCCTTGGTCTCTCCTGTCTCCACCTCCACCGACCTGTAGGAGCCCATAAGGTTCCCGGGCACGCGGCACTGCCGGCGGGTGACGGCCAGTTCCTGGGTGACGCCGGCGGCCGAGAGGGAGAAGAGGACGATGGCGTTCCGCACGTCCATCTGCAAGGCGGGGGAGGCCGAGCGTCGCAGCACAGCTCGGGGCCCCGGGCCACAGGGGCCCCCACGCAGGACCCTCCCGGGCTGCAGCTCGGCCCCTGTGCTCAGCGAGCACCACTGGGACCCACGCAGGCCGGGCCTTAGGCGACCCCCGCCGGGCCCTGGGCTGGGGCCAGGGTACTGCCCGCCCTCGAGCCAGGGAGGGGCCGACCTTGGTTCTGATCCCTGAGAGGTGTCCACCCGCCCGGCCTCACCTCTGCCCTCTCACCTCCGCCCTCGGCTTAGTGACCTTGACTTTGGCCTTCTGCTTCTTCCTGTAGTCGGCGTTGAAGTGCGCAAAGGCGTACTCCACCAGGGCGGCAAACACGAAGACGTAGCAGATCCAGAAGTAGACGTCCAGCGCCTTGATGGCCGACGCCCGGGGCAGGGAGGAGCGGGCGCTGACCATGAGCGTGGTCATCGTCAGCACCGTGGTGATGCCTGGGGCGGGCAGGGCCACCGTTGCAGACGCCAGCTCCCCCTCCAGCCCCAGCGAGAGGGAGGGTCCGCCAGTCCCCCACCCACCCACCCAGGACGGCACGGGGACTGCAGGGCACAGGCTGACGGGGCCGTGTCCAGCCCGGGGCCCGGGGGAGGGCGGGGCCGTACCCAGAGACACCCTGGCGGGCACGGCGGCCTGGCTGATCCAGAAGGAGACCCAGGACATGGCGACCAGCAGGATGGAGGGCATGTAGGACTGGATGATGTAGACGCCCCGGTTCCTCCGCAGGTGGAAGTGCAGGCTGAGCCGAGGGAACTGGCCGGCTGCCCGGACGGCCAGAGTCAGAGCCGGCCTGCCCCGCCACCCCCAGCCCAGGGGACTCCAGGGGAGAAGGCGCCTCGCTGGGCACTCGCAGCCTCCACCAGGCTCAGAAGGGAGACCCTGGGCCCTGCCTCCCACCAGCCCACACAGCCTGGGGGCCCGGCCCTCAGTGTGGCCCAGCCCTCGGTGTGGCCCTGCCCTCGGTGTGGCCCTGCCCAGAGGGAAAGGGGAGGAAGACTCCAGCATTGCTGCTGGCCCCCACCTTGCTGAGCTGTCCCTGGGACCCCAGCCGGCGAGGGAGGGCCCACCTCTCTCTCTCCGGACCCTCGTGTCCCCGCTACGCTCTGGCCCACCGGCTCCGGGCTCCAGGCCAGCAGCAGGGGCAGGGGCAGGAGGGGCAGAGGATAGGGGGCCGGGGTGGGCTTGGCCCCTGAGCCCTGCAGACCCCCACACCCTCAGGCTCCCCCAGACCTGCAGTGCTGGGAGTGTGGAAGGACCAGGAAGGACAGTGAAACCCCGACCCGAGTCCTCACAGTGCAGCTCGGAGCCCCTGGTCCCCAGTCAGCCGGTTCCAGCTGCGCCCTTGGGGCCCTAGAGCCGCTGGCGGCTCCAGTAAGTGCGTGAGAATGGCGTGGCCGGCTCACAAGGCAGGGGCCGCGCAGCGTGTTACCCGACTTGAAGTTCATCAGCTCCGTGGTGAAGCGGTAGCTGGTGATGGTGAACTGGGCCAGCTGCAGCCGGTCCAGCCCGTGGATGTGCTCCTGGCTCTCCGACCAGTAGTACACGATGTCCTCAGAGGAGTAGCCGTCTGCGGGGAGCCCGCAGGTGGGCACGGCCTGGCTCTGGGACCACACCTGGCCCCTCCAGGCAGGTGGATGGGGTAAGGGTGGGGTCGCCATTGCCGGGTGACACAGGGGCCTGCCGGGCCGGCCCAGTGACACGGGCCTGTGCGTGTCTGGCTTCCCCGGCCCAGCTCCCGGGCAGGGCGCTGACCACGGCTGAGCCGCTCCAGGCTCTGCAGCCCCTTCTCCTCCCGCCCAGCCTCCTTGCTCGAGCGGAGGCCTATCCCAGGTGCTCCCCTGTCCCCTGAGCCACGCCAGCCTTGTCCAGGCCCGGCTGCCCCCTGGAGAAGCCCCCCCGGAGAGGAGCGTCCACTCACAGCTCTCCAGGTCCAGCATGCACTCCTGCTTGTCCATGGGGTACTTGGCCAGGTCCATGTCGCAGGCCACTGTGGAGGTGATCCTGCCCGGATACGCAGGCCAGTGAGCCCCTGGAAGCCTGGCAGTCGCCCTGCCCCCTGCTCACCGGGGCCGCCTGGGGCCCCAGCTATTGCTCAGGCTTTGTTTGCAAGTTGCCCAGCATCTGGATAAAAACCAAAAACTGGCCAACTTTACAGATGTTTGTGAGTCTTCCTTTAGGACTATCAAGACTGCATTTCATTCACTCTCTGCATCGTTCAAAACGCTCGACTCTTTGGCTAAGCGGGGAGCCCAGGAGGCCCGGACCAGCCCGAGCACCACGGGCGCTGGCCCAAGGGACACTGGCAGCGGCCTGGGGACAGGCCCAGAGCTGCTGAGGGCTCTGATTTTCCAGGAGAGACTGGACATGTAGGTTCTTATGTAAAACCTTCTGATTTTTTAAAAGTGGTCAACTGGCCGGGCGCAGTGGCTCACGCCTGTAATCCTAGCACTCTGGGAGGCCGAGGCGGGTGGATCGCTCGAGGTCAGGAGTTCGAGACCAGCCTGAGCAAGAGTGAGACCCCGTCTCTACTAAAAATAGAAAGAAATTATATGGACAACTAAAATATATATATACAAAAAATTAGCCGGGCATGGTGGTGCATGCCTGTAGTCCCAGCTACTCGGGAGGCTGAGGCAGGAGGATCGCCTGAGCTCAGGAGTTTGAGGTTGCTGTGAGCTAGGCTGACGCCATGGCACTCACTCTAGCCCGGGCAACAGAGTGAGACTCTGTCTCAAAATAAATAAATAAATAAATAAATAAAATAAAATAAAAGTGGTCAACTAATTCCATGTTTTAAAGGCGTGTGTCTGAAAACAAGCACTCGAACACACACACGTCTGCACGCAGCAGCGCCACTCGCAGTCCACAGAAGGCGGAGCCACCGAGCGCCCAGCACAGGGGTCGGACAGACGGAGGCCGGGGTGGTTCCACCCAGCCACGGAGAGGAGCGAGGCCTGACATGGGCCACGCCGGGGATGGACCCCGAAACCACCGCCCTGAGTGACAGAAGCCAGAGGCGCGAGGCCACGTAGGGGGTGCTTCCGTCAGGGGAAACGCCCAGAGTGGCCAATCCGCAATAGCAGACCGGCGGTCGGGGGGCTTCGGGCAGGGGAGAGCGGGGAGGGACTGCTCAGTGGGTGCAGGGGCTCCTCCGGGGAGATGAAATGTTCTGGAACTAGAGACAGGTGCAGGTTGCACAACATGGGGAATCTGCCAGAAGCGAACGAACTGTTCACTTTAAAATGGTTAATTTTATGTTAAGTGGATTTCACCCCATTCAAAAAACACAAAAAGGCACCGTGCTGGCCAAAAAGCCACATCTGTTGGCTTCCTGTCGGCAACCTTGGAGCTGACGTTCCCGAGCAGCTGCCGGCTGCAGGGGCTATAAATAGCTTTGCCGGCCCCAGCCCAGCTCCGGCAGGAGCTTCTTCAGGTTTCTCCGGGCTCGGAGGGTCCCGGGAGCCGCTGCACCCGCCGGGCTTCCCCCCAGGCCCGGCTCACCGGATGCTGTACAGGATCACGCCGTCCGGCTGCAGCCGGATGAGCTTGTTCTCCACAGTCACGTCGTGGAACCAGGCGGACTTGGCGTTCACGATGAAGGTGTCGGGGAGCCAGAGCTTGTCCACGAAGCGGCTGTCCAGGCCCAGGGTCTCGTTGGTGTGGTTGTAGGACAGCCTGCTGTCCCGCCAGCTCTGGTGCAGAAACACGGTCATGGTGTACTCCTGTGGGGGGGCCGGACGGGGGGGCGGCGTCAGCCCTTGTTCTGCTCCTGGGGCCGGGGCAGCGGCTGGCCGGCACCTACCATGTTTGCCTCCGAGATGTGGTCGATGCTGGCCACCTCCAGCGCCAGGGCCACGTTCACAGGGGGGCCTGAGAGGAAGGAGCGGGGGCCCGAGGAGGGGCTGAGGCAGCCCCAGCACCCCTGGCTGTCCTGCCAGGCCAGGCGCTCCCCCGCTGGGCCCGGGGAGGCCGGATCGGGAGAACAGCCAGGCACCTGGGGAGCTCAGCCTCCACCTTCCCAGCTGTCCCCGTGGGGGGCCTGGTGGAGCCCAGGTGGAGCCCAGAGCCCAGCCCGGGCTCCAGCAGGGCCAGCCTGCCCTGCCCTGGGTGGCCGCCCTCACCTCCAATGCCAGGCCGGAAGTTACGGGCATAGCCGGCCATCAAGCCGTCCAGGTTGGGGAGCCAGGATATCTCCAGGTTGGAGCCCACGTAGTCACCAATGTCATTCATCGCTCTGGGAATGCAAGGCCAGTGGGTCACAGACAGGCAGGGTGCCAGGGACAGAGCCTGGGTCCCTTCCTGGGGACAGAGTGCCATCGAGGGCACCCAGGCCAGGGGCAGGCAGGGGTGGCAGCCTCACAGCCCGAGGCCCAGCCAGTCCTGGCCACTGGAGCGGGCACAGGGAAGCCGGGGAGGTCCCGGCTCTCCCACCTGCTTCTGCTTGGCTCTGAGGGGCTGCCCTGGGCAGCGCTGAGCCCCCAGGCCCGCTCAGTGGCCGCCCGGCTCCCTCCTCACCCAGCCCGTGGGGGCAACGTGCAGCCAGGCAGGCACCTGCCCGAGGCCCCACCCCCGGGGCCCCTCACTGAAGGGGCCTCAAAAGACCCCAACAGGGGCACGTGGCCTCCCTGTCAGCTTCGAAGGGGGTGTGAGGAGGAAGCCGTGGGGCAGGGACAGGCCGAGGCAGCACCCCAAAGCCAGGCCAGAGCGCCCTGTTCTCTGTCCCGGCCAGGAAGGCCCAGGCGGGGTCCCCTGGGCCCCGAGTGGCCATGTGCTTCTAGGCTCGGCCTGTGCCGGTCTTGCCTGTCCCAGGCAGGGCCACGGGGGTGCCCACGCGTGACTCAAAGCGGCAACATGAGGGAGGCATCTTGGGCCCCACACACGGCGCCGCCGGAGCACGGAGCTCCCCAGAGACCCCACGGCCCCTCTCACTGGACTTGGGGGAACAGCATCCCCCCAACACTCATGTCCACCCCCAAATCAGAATGTGAGGCTGTTTGGGAACAGGTCTTTGCAGGCGCAGTTGGTGAAGAAGAGGCCACACTGGAGTAGAGTGGCGCTAAAGCCAATGACTGTGTCCTCATAAGAGAAACAGAGACACACAGGAAGGAGCCACATGACGGTGACGGAGCCAGAGACGGAGTGATGCGTCCACAAGCCACGGAGCCCCCGGAAGCGGGGAGGGGCCTGGGGCGGACTCTCTGTAGGGAACCGGCCGGGCCCACACCTCGGTTTCAGACTTGGGGCCTCCAGAGCTGGGAGAGGACAAATTTCTGGTTGCTCTAAGCCACCAGTCTGCGGTCATTTGTCACGGCAGACACGGGGAGCACACGCTGTCCTCTTGCCCACAGGGGAAGACAGTCCCGGGGGGCCCTGAGCACAGCCCTCCGGGGCACCAGGCCTGAGCCCTCAGGGAGAGGTGAGGGTCAGGATGTGGCCCCCCACGCCCCCCTGCTCCCCACAAGCCCAGAGACAGACTCGGCCCGGATCCAGACATGGCCTCAAGCCCAGTGCCCCACGCTGGGCCACCTGCCAGGCCATCGAGAGAAGACTTCAGTCCCCCAGCCACACCCCCTCCACGCCTGGCTCTCCACCACCCTCCCCACTGCTCCCCTCGGTGGGTGCCGCGGCCTGGCCTGCTCTGCCTGCGGGCACAGCCACGCCGGGTGTGGCCACCAGCCCCACTCGGGCCAACGGCAGCCCCCCCCCCGTCTCTCCGGCTGCAGCTCCTCAGGCCCCACTGCTCCCCCAGGGCCAGGCAGTGCCCCCTCCAAGCCTCTGCCTGCATCCCCTCCTCCTCCCCAGCACCCCCAGGCCTAGCAACTGCCACCCAATTCCTGCCCCCCTCCGCCCAGATGGGGCTCGACCCCAGGCCCTCCAGGCCCTCCCACCTCATTCCGGAAAGCAGATGCCGCCACCTGAGCCTCCCTCGCCTCCCCCAGTCCTGCAGGAGACGCAGCCCCAGGCCCCTCAGGAAGCTGTTCCTGACCACCCGGGCGGCAAACGTCTGTGGGGTGAACCCTGGGTGCCCGCCCCAGTCTAGGGACACCATTGGCTGCAGCCAGGTCCCCGTGGAGGTCCAAGGCCTGTGGGGAGCAGCAAAGCGGCTGGTTTTCTCGTGGCAGGGAGGGAGGCCAGGACTTCGGGAAGGGGTGGGGGTGGGGGTGGGGGTGGGGGTGGGGCGGGGAGAACTGACAGCCCCCGAGGAAGCCACACTGGAGCCCAAAGGAAAAGGACACAAGGACCCAAGGGGGGCAGAGGTGGGACTGCGAGGGCCCTGTGCGCCAGGGTAAATCTGGGACCCCGAGGAGCAGCAGCGTCCGATTCACGTCTTCAACACACAATTCCGGATTCTGGTGAACCGCTGGGAAGTGCCGTGGGGAGCGGCGCACGGACCCCTGCCCTTCCCCGCGTCCTGCCCAGACAGAGCCCCCAGCCCTCCTTGCACCTCACTCTCAGGTGGGTCCGGGAAGTCCCTGAAGGCCACCTGGGCTGGGGAGGCACCTGTGGTGGGGCGCCCAGGCCCACCCCTCTGAGCTGGACTGCTTTTCTCCTTGTGTCATGCCCTGGCCTTTTGAAGAGGTTGACCTTGAACCAGAAGTTCCTGAGCTGCCGGGTCCCAAGCGGGAGGAGGCACTGCAGGCACTGGGCCTGCCGTCCCCTCCAGACAGACACGGCTCCCCACTGGCCCGCACCAGTGCAGTGGCCTGGTGCAGGGCTGGGCATAGGGCAGGTGCTTTGGTAACAAAGTATAAATAAGACGGAATTAAGTCCTGGCCTGAGTAAAGCACAATTAAAAATGCAAAATGACACCCTGAAGGTCAGATGTAAAGGATTTGAATGAGACTTTATTTTGGGACTAGCCCAGCTGCCATCCAGCCTGCCCGGAACGAGGCCATCAGGAGACACGGTCCTTCCTGGGCCACGTGGCTTGCCTGTCTCAGAGTGGCGGCACACGTGTGCCCCATCCCTCTGCCCTAGTCCCAGACCCGCTAGGGGCGTAAGGGCAGGGCCAGGAGGAAGCCTCCGTCTGAAGCGACCCAGTGGTGGGAGGACGGCCTTCGCCACCTGCTGGGGCGAGGGGAGAACAGGCTGCGAAGCCCATGTTGTTTCTCACCTAGGACGGTGGCTGCCATTTCCCAGCAGTGGACAGAGGGGATGGCGCGGGGAGGGTGCGCTTCATGCCAGACTCGGGCCCTGGAGGGCCCTTTCTGTCACAGGGCAGCGGAGCCAACAGGGCGGCCGGGGAGCTTAGGGAGCCCATCGTGGGGCAGGGTGCCGGGCTCTGACGGCTAAGCCAGAGATCGTAGGAGAGAGCAGCCGGCTCACCTGGTGGCCCTGGGGCCTGGGGCCCCTCGAGAGCCTGGGTTTGGGTTTCCTCCGCGGAGACGGACAGAGAAGCTCAGAGACATGCGCCAGGCTCCGAGTCCACACTTGGATTTAGGACTTATACCCGTGGGGCAGAGTGGGCACCGGGACACGCAGTGTCCACCTTGGCTGCTCTTGGTGAGTCACCAGGCCTCCTCCTCTCCTGGCCCCACGGAGAAACAAACCCACCGGTCACTGGTCTCTGCCTCCGAGGACGGAAAGAGAAGGTGGGTGTCGCTGAGCGAGGCAATGGATCCTCCTCCCTCCGAGCATCTTTCCACCGCACACACAAGCCCACGATCCTGACAGCTCTGCTTTTAGAGCAACACAAGCCGCACCAGCGTCTCAGTTACCAAGGCAAGGAGGAGCACCTCGCGCTGGAGAGGTGGGAGCTGCCGCACAGCTTCCCCAGGGAGGCGAGGTGCTGCAGCCCGGAGGGCCACCCACGTAGGCACACAGCCGGCGAGCTCAGCCCTGCGTGCAGGTCTTCAGGCTCGGGGCCGGCCGCAATCGCTGCAGAGTGCTCCCCTCTCACCCCACCAAGCCTTTCCCACTAGGGACTGCTGGGATCTGGACTAAGCAGTGCTGGCCAGAGTGGGTCCCACGGTCCTCCTACACCACGCCAGGGACTGGACCCAAAAACTGAGGGAGGGAAGGAGGGACAGCAGCTGTCCTGGTTTCTAAGTGGAGGGGACACAGACCCTGATGGGACGGCACCCTGCTAAGTTTGAAGGCTGCCACCAAGGGCTGCGTGGGCAGCTGCTTCCACCCCGGGGAGCTCCTTCAGACCCGCTGCAGGCGGTGTCATTGCCAGGCTAAAGTCACGAGCAGGAGGTCGAGCCCAGCACACATGCATGCAATCATCTAAAAGGAGAGACTTCGAAATGTAGCAAGATGGTAACTATTTTTAATTGGAGAGTGAGAAGGAGCTCAGCACGGCAGTGCACCCACCACCACGCAGGGCGCCCCCACGGCACCCGTTCCAGGGAGGGACATCATGACAGCCGAGAGGTGCCCTCCTGGCCAGTCCAGCCTTCCTGCCCAGGGAGACACTGCACAAGACCTTATCCAGCCCCCAGGAGCCAGACTCGGGGCAGGATTCAGAATATTTCAGATTTTAGAATGGGGATATGGCGCATCTGCAGACTTGGGGGGGTCTGGAGAATTTCCCAGCAGGAAATGTATACATAGGCCCCGGAAGCAGGATGAATAAAGACAAACAGGGCTGTCAGTACAGGACAGGATTTGCCACCAAATGAGTTCTGGTGTCAAACTTGGGCTAAAACTTTGGGGCTTCGGAGCCATTTCAATATCACACTCTTGGCTGAGTGGCTGTGGGCCGGGGCTGGCGCTGTCCCCGCACCTCCAGCACGTGCATCCGTGGCCACGTCTCGGTGCCACCCTCCCCGTTGCCTTGAAGTGGGGAGAGGAAAAGGAGACGGGCCCAGTGGGACTGAAGACAGAACAGAGCTGTCCCGAGGACAGCGGCTGCGCAGAGCGAGGACCGGTGGCCTCCAGCCTGATGCCACGTCCCAGCTGGACCCACCCACAGAGAACCCCGACACCCCTGCCCCAGTGTTCAGCCTGAGTGCCCACAGCCACGACACGGGGGGCGTTCGGCCCTGTCTGGTTCCCAGCAGCCTTCAGAGTGCGCGAAATCCACATGCCGGGGACCTGCCTGTGCTGTTTTCCTCAGCCCTTGCACTGAGGTAATTTGCAAAAGGGCCCCTGACGGGCCTCTCCCACCTCCCATGCAGGGTGGCCGGGCTCAGCGCTGGGACCCCACATGCCGAGGTGGATCCCCAGAGGGGGAAGCAAGTGGGGGCTGTGTCCGTGGCTGGAAGCCAGAGGGAGGGAGCTCGGCTGAGGGGACCTTCTCCGTAGCCTCCTCCTCTGGGAGGCAGCCCCCCAGTAGCTAACAAGAAGCCCAGAGCCTCTTCCCCGTTGCCAGGGGCACCTGGCTGCCAGCCACCTGCCCACTTGGGAGTCGGTCCCTGCCGTTCCCCAGGGCTCCTGATCGCGGACCCTCGGCATGCGGGCCCGCCGCTCCTTGACGGCCCACGCGGCACAGGACGCGCCTTCCCGCGGCCGTCCCAGACCCACCGGCCGCGGAGGAAGCTCACGGGCAGCTCAGCTCCCGCGGGAAAGCGAGCAGCCTCCTGCCCGTGTTCTCGGATCTTTCCTCCTTCCCTGCAGCTCGTGCCATCCCGAGCGCTCCGCTTCGCGCCTGGAGGGCGCCGGCCGGGCAGGGACGGGAGGTGAGGGCCGGGGACTCAGGGACCTCTACAGGGCAGCGGGACGGGGAAGAACCCGAGCGGCTCGGACGCCCGGTCTCGCCCGGCGGCGCCGCTTTCAGCACCAGGACGGCGGACAGCGCAGGGGCCGGGGGCGCCTCGTCTGCGACCGGGGGCAGCGGGGCGCATTCGCAGGGGCGCCCGCGGGGGAGACCCGGGGCGGGAGGCGCGGGCTCTGGATGCCCGAGGTTCGCACCGGCTCCCCCCCAGCAGCTCGGTCTCCCGCCAGCCCGAGACTCCCGCCCCCGCCCGAGGGCGCCCCGCGCGGAGCAGCTCCCGCCGCCTCCCCGCCACCCCGTGCGCCGCGACCCGGGCCGCTCACCTGGTGCCGCGGGGCCGCCGCGCGCAGAGCAGCAGGAGCGCGGGCAGCAGCCGGGCCAGCGCGTCCATGGCTCGCGGACGCGGCGCGGGACGGGTCCGGCCGCCTCGGGCGCACGCGAAGTTGCCTCGCTGGCGGCCGCGGCGCACCGGCGGGAGCGGGAGGGAGCGCGGCGCGGGCGCGCAGGTTGGGGGCGGACGGAGCGCGGAGCCCGCCCGCTGCCCCCGCCCGTGGCCCCGCCCCGCGGCCCCGCCCCCACCTCCCGGATCTGCCGCGCCCCCTCCCTCGCGGGCCGCGCGCCGGGCAGTGGCCTGGCGCTCCCGACCCCCTCAAACCGCGGGCCGCCAGTGGGTCCCTCCCGGGGCGCAAGACCCGCGTGGACAGGGCACACGGACGGAGGTGGCAGAACCTCGTCTCCGAGTCGCCGGGGCGCTTGCGGGGGTCGCAGGTCCCGGGTTGCTGGTTCTGCCAGCGCGGGGAGGGTGCGGGGAGGGTGCGGGCGTCCCTGCAGCACCTTCGCCTTCTGCCGGGACAGAGACCCCCCCCTTCCCAAACCCTCCCACTGTCAGCAGAGCCGCAACAGCGCGACTCCCGGAGCAGTCCTGGTCCTGGGGCCCCCACGGGAGGAAGAAGGTGGCAGCGGTCGCGCTCCGCTGCCCCAACGCCCCCCCCCCCCACCGGCCGGCGGGCGGCTGCGCTCCAGCGGCCGTGAGAGCCGCCCTCCCACCCAAAGAGCTAAGAAATTGAGGGCCTGGTATGTTTTGTCCTCCTTCTTTTGAACATAAAGTTTTTCTGCAGTTTCCTTGAAAAGCTGATCATACACTTTAATCATTGTTAAGTCTCATTTATTCACTTCTGGACTCCTGATAGCAGCATAAAGTGAACTTCTCATGAAAACACTTAAAAGTGGGCAAACTTGTTCCGGAGCAGGTAAGTCCCCTTGGATGCCCATGGCCGGGAGCAGAGCGCAGGACGGCATCTGCCCACCCTTGGTGTGGACAGCGGAGTAAGGGGCTGGTTCCCAGCTTGGCTTCCTAAATCCAGACCCCCTGGGCGGCTCCCAGCCCACCTAGGGTGGCTCCTGTGTCAGGAGCACTGGCCTTTCCGTGTCCCTGCGGCCTGGCCTGAGTCATGCTCTGCAAGCTCCCTCTGAGCATCCGCGGCCTGGTTCCACCTGTCCCTTCCACACAGGCCCCTCGGGAAGGCTGGAAGCTGATCCGTGAAGAGTGCCCAGAGCCTGGCCTGGCGCGGAGAGTGTGAGCGTCCCCGGTGCTGTTTCCTCATCCCTCCAGAGCAGGGTCTTGTTTGTTGGCCCTTCCTAGTGTCTGGCATGCAATAGGTGCTTAAGAAACGCAGGAATACCGCCGGCTCAGAGCCGAATAGCACAGCCCTGGGCCAGCACCTCCTTCATGGCCTCCGGACAGTGCAGGGCACTCTGAGCCCTTCAGCCTGGAGCCTGGGGACGTGCCGTGAAGTGGGTTTGTGTCATGCCCCTTTCCGTGTCTGAGAAGGGCTCCGTGCTCGTAGCCTCTGAGGACACTGTTGACCGTGACTCATTCGACCCAGTTTGGTCAAGATGAACCAGACTCTGCCGCCATTTTCTTCACGCCACTATCTGGGGGCATAAAATTAACATGAACTGTCCCCGTGGGATGTGCTGTCATAGGTGGCTCCGGCTCAGCTGGACACGCATCTTAGCCACGGACCTGGTTGCTGGTGGCATCAGATCTCCTCTTCCTTTAGTCCTGGAGGCAAACGAATCTCAAAACCACAGACAGAGGCGGTTAAGTGATCACCTGCCCACACCTTAGACTTGAAATATCGTCCCCATGGTTCACAGATGTCTCTGAGGTTTGATTTTCCTCCAGAGTCTGCCCATTTCATTTTAATTCTGCATTGTTTCTCATTAGTGTTTCAGTTTGGACCTGAAGAATTTTCATTATTCCTTCTTCAAGTTTTTTGAGACTTAGTTGCCATTTCTGAGCTTTGGGCCTGTTCCACCGATGTGCATGGCCGGTGGGCCTCGTCAGCCTCGTCTCCCACCTGGAGAAGCTCTGGCTACTCCAGAGCCAGGAAATCCACCGGAGGGTCGGAGCCGGGGTCTGCACGGCTGGCCGCTGGCCGAGGCCAGCCCCACTGCGGGGAGCTTCGTGCTTGAGATGGGGCGTCCCACTTCCCTCTGCCCTTTGAGAATTCGGGCCGTGCTCCCTGGAGTCAGAGGCCAGGCTGCCGGTCCCAGCTCCGCTCAGAGCTGGCTGTGTGATCTCAGGGAAGTCATTTTTCCTGGCTTTGTTTTCCTTCTTTACAAAGTGAGGAGGTGAGAGTGGCAATCCGTGTCAGAAGTCCACAACTCGGACTCAGGCGCTTTCATTAAAAATAACAGCCTGACCAGCAGGTGCTCGGGCTGCCTCCCCACTCCCCAGGTGTGACTTTGGTGAGACATTCAGAATCAGTAACTGTTCCAGACGTGGTGTGTGCTCCTCCCCCAGGTGCTGGGACGATCCCGCCCCCATCTTGGCACTGCTGAGCCTTCAAAGTGGGGTCTGTACCCGACGACGAGGATGGTAATAAAATGCCAGTTCGAACTTCAAACCTAAAGCATTTGATCCTACACATCTCGTGAATTCTTTTTTTTTTTTTTTTTTTTTTTGAGACAGAGTCTCACTGTGTTGCCCATGCTAGAGTGCCATGGCGTCAGCCTAGCTCACAGCAACCTCAACCTCCTGGGCTCAAGCGATCCTCCTGCCTCAGCCTCCTGAGTAGCTGGGACTACAGGCATGCACCACCATGCCCGGCTAATTTTTTTATTTTTTCTATATATTTCAGTTGTCCAGATCATTTCTTTCTATTTTTAGTAGAGACAGGGTCTCGCTCTTGCTCAGGCTGGTCTCGAACTCCTGACCTCGAGCAATCCTCCTGCCTTGGCCTCGCAGAGTGCTAGGATTACAGGCGTGAGCCACCGCGCCCGGCCTCATGAATTCTTTTTAAAATTTATTTTATTGATTTATTTTTTGAACCTGCCTCACTGGCAAATACGTCTTCTGTGGTCTCTCTTACTGCTCATTTGATACACAGAACTGCTTCTCCATCAGATAGGACCCACTCAGAGCCCTTTGGTCAGAGCTTGAGACAGTGGCAGCTGTCTCTCTTCCAATGCAGAGAGGCATTGCCCCCTCCATATGGCACTGGGCAGGACACACGTTTGGCTCTGGGAGGTATGAAAATCCTGCCTCCTTCGTCAGCCTCTGGGAGTTGCCAACTCAGTTCTCCCCTGGAGAGACTGTCCTGAGGGGCACCCAGACAGTTACAGCAGTGGGGTCTTCCGGTCTGCTTGCAT
The DNA here is from genome assembly GCF_041146395.1 of Eulemur rufifrons. Taxonomy (NCBI): domain Eukaryota; kingdom Metazoa; phylum Chordata; class Mammalia; order Primates; family Lemuridae; genus Eulemur; species Eulemur rufifrons. The sequence goes on along the minus strand of NW_027182866.1, from coordinate 776,666 downwards.
GTTCTGATAACCAGCCTGCAGCGTTATTCTTTGGGATAACCACTTTGCCGGCAGCTCGTGGGAAGGGAGGGCACAAAGTCCGGGCCTGGGGAGAGCTGGCCCCAGCCCATTGCGGCAGGTCGCAGCAGCAGGACGGGCCCCAGGAGGTGGAGGTGAGTCACAGGGATCGGGGAGAGGAAGCTGCTCCAGCTAAATTTAAAATCCCTTCCTGATGTATTGGCGAGGTTGCCTTGTTATTTTCCTGGGAAAATGCACCAAACAGAGAAAATGGCGGTGACACAGAAGATTTTACTGAGCTTAGAGCGTAATTATTAATCCCTCGATTTTCAGATGGAATGCGTTCATTCAGACAAGCAAAGAGAACTTGGCAGAAAGGATCAAATGCAAAATACTTGTAGCAGCCTGAGATCCGACGTCTACTTAAACAAAGGGTGCAGCTCACTCAGAAACCAGGCTAGTTTTCCTGCTGTCTTCCATAATCAAGGCCCTGAGAACCAATAAACAATCAAACTTGGCCACTTCAAACATTTTTTTCTACACTTGAGTTAAATCAATGTCCAAGGACAATTACTCATTTTTAACGAAGAGAAGCCGGAATTCTATTCTCGTTTTTTTATATTCTTTGCAGTGGCGATTTGAATTCTTTCCTATGATAGAAAACGTTAAACACAAATTAACATTTCTAACAAAAGGGCTGTCGATCAAGTGACAAAAACATTCTACTTTAGATACAAGCATGACTGAGTTGACAACATGAAAACTCCCAAATGGGCTGCCGGGAGGACGAGATCCCGCCACTGAGGGCTCACGGCCGCGCAGGTGCCGGTGGAACGCAGCCACGGCTCCCTCGCCCTTCCCTCCGGTGCCAGAGCCTCACCCTCCACGCAGGATGACGGAGAAATAAAGACAGACTTGCTGCGATCGTTCTCATACTTGATATTGGAACACATTCATTAAGCGTCCTCAAGAACGGCCCAGATGCGATCGGTACTCATTCAACAGGATTTATGGCAGTATCGGTCCCACCCTTTGTCAGGTATCATCTAGACCCTGGGTGTGAATAAGAGATCACTGTCCCTGTCCCCACAGAAGGGATTTAAGTGAGATAAATGATTTAACATCACCGTGTTGGGGGCACTTCAGACGGGTGGCCAGTGAAGACCTCTGAGCTGAGACTTGGGTGATTCCCTGCGTGTTGGGAGCAGCCCCAAGCAAGCATTCCAGGAAGGGGACAGGAAGTGCAAAGGCCCTGAGGCAAGAACCAGGGGCAAGATCACAGGGACACAAAGCCAGGCAGTGCTGGAGTGATGTGAGGAGTGAAGGAGGGCCAGCTGGCTGCAGAGGGAGCAAGGCAGGGGTCCCAAAAGGCAAAGTCCATATGGTTGTGGCCTGGAGTCTAGGTGTTATTTTATTTTTAAACAGCTTTATTTTGTAAAATAATATTCATCAACTTTTTTTTTTTTTTTTGAGACAGAGTCTCACTCTGTCTCCCAGGCTAGAGTGCCGTGGTGTCATCACAGCTCACTGCAGCCTCAAACTCCTGCGCTCCAATGATCCTCCTGCCTCAGCCTCCCAAGTAGCTGGGACTACAGGTGTGCACCACCATGTCTAGCTATTTTTTCTATTTTTAGTAGAGACGGGGTCTCGCTCAGGCTGGTCTCGAACTCCTGACCTTGAGCAATCCACCCGCCTCGGCCTCCCAGAGTGCTAGGATTACAGGCGTGAGCCACCGCGCCCGGCCCAAATGCATCAACTTTTAAATCTACGATTTGAGTTTTGAGATACGTGCAGGGCTGGGTAGCCGCCGCCACCCTCCTGACCCTGCACACTCGAATAACCTTAGCAAGCTCCCTCCTGCCCAGCCTGGTCCCCAGTGACCACTGCTTCTGCCTTCTGCCCCTGCAGTTCTGCCTTTTCTGAAGTGCCTGAAGCGGGTGTTGGCACCTTCTGACGTGGCTCCAGTGACTCCGTCCCTGCTATTGTGTGACCCCCCTCCTCACACGTGGTCTGGACCCAGTGACATGTAATCATGTGTCCAGAGTGACGAGCCATCCCGAGGTCAGTGTATCAAAGACCGTGTGTGACTCAGTCTCCCTCCCATGGAGCAGCTGCCCGGCTGTGAGCTGGTGGCGAGAGGCTCGTGGAGCGAAGACCCAGCCCAACCTCGAGACGCCTGTGGCCCTGCCGACATCCGATTGCGGCTTTGTCAGACACGCTGAGCCGGGGGACCCTGACCTACAGAAACCGAGGTGGAAAATGCTGTTTTGAGCCACTACGTCCGGGGCAACCCGCTAGGCAGCAGGTTGTGACACAGTGGTCCGTGTCTGACTTCTCTCACTCAGCACGCTTTTGAGACTCGTCTGCACTGCTGCGTGTATCAGCAGTTTATTTTGCATTGCCGAGCAGTGTGCCATCGTATGGACAGTCCCCAGTTTGTGATGGGCATCTGGGTTCTATCCAGTTTGGGGCTGTTAGCAGCAAAGCGGCTTCCAACACTCAAGTGCGAGTCTCCGTGTGGACACGTGTTTTCATCTCTTTTGAGTAAGTATGTAGGTGTGGGTCACCGGATTGCAAGGCGACGGATGTTTACCTTTATGAGACGCCCCAGTCCTATTTCTGAAGTGGCTGTGCCATCCTGCATTCCCACGGGCAACGCACGAGGGCTAGGCTGTTCCACCTCTGTGTTAGCCCGGGACGTGGTGAGTCTTCAGCTGTGGCCGTTTTGCGGCTGTGTAGAGGTACCTCCCTCTGGATTTAACAGCATTTGCTTAATGGCCAATAACACCAAGCATCGTTTTATGTGCTTATGTATTTGTATATCTTCTTTTGGGGACGTGTCTGTTCAAATCTTTTGCTAATGTTTTAAAAAATGAGGTGATTGCTCTATTATTAAGAGTTTTTACATATTTTAGATGCAAGTCTTTTGTTAGACATATGTTTTATAAATATTTTCCCCCAGTCTGGGGCCTGCCTGTTCATTTTCTTAATAGTGTCTCCTGAAGAACCAAAGTTGTTAATCTTGACAAAATCCATTTCATTGATTTTTCTTTAGGGTTCATGCTCCACCCAGCCCTCCCCGCCGGCCGGCTCCCCACCCACTTCCATATCCAGGGGGTCGTTGCCGCGGGTTCCTGGTGTCCGGGCACTCGAGAACTGTGGTCTTGTGTATTTTATTCAGTTTCTAGGTTGTTTCAGGCAGGAGGTAAATGTGTCCCTACTGCTGTATCTCTGCCAGAACTAGAAATTTACCTTTATTAAAAAAAATTTTTTTTACATAACAGCTTTATTGAGATATAACTCCCACACCATAAAGTTGCCTTCATTTTATTTATTTATTTTTTTTTTTGAGACAGAGTCTCACTCTGTTGCCCAGGCTAGAGTGAGTGCCGTGGCATCAGCCTAGCTCACAGCAACCTCAAACTCCTGAGCTCGAGCGATCCTCCTGTCTCAGCCTCCCGAGTAGCTGGGACTACAGGCATGCACCACCATGCCCGGCTAATTTTTTCTATATATATATATTTTTTTTAGCTGTCCATATAATTTCTTTCTATTTTTAGTAGAGATGGGGTCTCGCTCTTGCTCAGGCTGGTCTCGAGCTCCTGAGCTCAAACGATCCGCCCACCTCGGCCTCCCAGAGTGCTAGGATTACAGGCGTGAGCCACCGCGCCCGGCCAAGTTGCCTTCATTTTAAAAAGTTATTTTCTCTGGGCATAGACAGTTGGGTCGTCGGCGTCTTTTGTTTGTTTTTTTCCCTCTCAGTGCTTTGAAATTGTTTCTCATCTTTGGCTTGCTTGGTTTCTCACAAGAAAAACCATTTCTGACATTTCTCTGTTGCTCTTTAGGAAATGTGTCTTTTCTCGGGATGTCTTAAAGCATTTTCCTTTACTTCTCACTTTCAACCATTTGATTTCTATGTGTCTTGGAGTGATTTTCTTTTTCTTTTTTGAGACAGGGTCTGGCTCTGTCACCTGGGCTGGAGTGCAGTGGCGTCATCACAGCTCACTGCAGCCTCAGACTCCTAGGCTCAAGTGATCCTCCTGCCTCAGCCTCCCGAGTAGCTGGGACTACAGGTGCACTCACCACACCTGGCTAATGTTTTAAGGTTTTGTAGAAATGGGGTCTCACTCTTGCTCAGGCTGGTCTCAAACTCCTCGGCTCAAGCGATCCTCCCGCCTCGGCCTCACAAAATGCTGGGATTATGAGTGTGAGCCACTGCCCGGCCAATTTTCTTATATTTATTCTGCTTCAGGTTTGTTGAGTTTCTTGGATCTGTGGGTTTACAGTTTTCATCAAGTTTGAAAGATTTCCAGCCACTTTGGCAGTGGGTTTTTATCCTCCACTGAGGTTCGGCAAAAGTATCAAAAGCCTTATCTCAAGAGAACACCCCAAGTAGATAGACTCTCACCTTCTGGGTCTGGTATTTGGCCCCTGCATCGAGCCTGGTGGCTGGACACGGGCTGGTCCCTGCAGCTCCTTTGGTGTACACACCCAGCTTGTATTTGACTAGGTGGCAAAAAACAACATTTCAACAAATTTGAAGATCTAATTGGCTTTTATTAGCAATTCATAAATCAGGCAGCATCTCATGTAAAGACTTAGAAAAGGGCCGGGCGCGGTGGCTCATGCCTGTAATCCTAGCACTCTGGGAGGCCAAGGCGGGTGGATCGCTTGAGCTCAGGAGTTCGAGACCAGCCTAAGCAAGAGCGAGACCCTGTCTCTACTAAAAATAGAAAGAAAATTAGCTGGACAACTAAAAAATATATAGAAAAAATTAGCCGGGCATGGTGGCGCATGCCTGTAGTCCCAGCTACTCGGGAGGCTGAGGCAGGAGGATCGCTTGAGCCCAGGAGTTTGAGGTTGCTGTGAGCTAGGCTGACCCCACGGCACTCTAGCCCGGGCAACAGAGTGAGACTCTGTCTAAAAAAAAAAAAAAGGACTTAGAAAAGGCAGAACAGTCCGTTTTTGTAAGGCAGCCTGAGCAGGAGCAAGGAAACTGCATAATAGGAAAAGTGGATTGGTTCACATCAGGCCAGTCCAGGTCACCCTGCTTGTGAGGGTGAGAGCAGAGGGACTTCGTTACCGTGCCGACGCTCTGACTATCGTCTGTCCTTCCTGATTTCTCGGAAGGTCAGAAAAACAACTTGGTTCTGGTTTGGTGACATGGAAGCTTAGCGTGAGTGACTCCATTTTGGTGTGGTCTTTTGGGGCCCAGTGTAGGATCTCATCCCCAAACAATGGCCTCCTGTAAATTTTATGTAACACCAGGCTACGCTGCGCCTTACCCCCAGGTACCAGCCTGGCAGCCGAGAGAGGGCAGGGCTGGGGCAGGTCCTGAGGGGACCCTGCTGCTGCAGCGTGTCCCCCGCGAGGGGAGAGCTGAGCCACCTTTGCGGGCTCTGAGGCTTCAGGACAGTACAGGCAGCCATGACATCCAGGGCCACCCACCCAGGTAAGCCCATCCCAGGCGTCAGGAGCCAGTTTATCTCAGCAGGCCCCTGACCCTGGCAGAGCAGATGCCCTTGACTGAGGCTCGGTCATCTTTGACGCTCAACCTCTCTCACTATTCAGTCCTCGGTTTGGTTTCCAGCTTTTCCTTTTCTCCCACTGCAGAAGACAAGGGCCTCTTTATAAACCACCAAGCGGCTCTGGCTTTCACGCTTAGTTTCCACTGTCTGACTGTCTCGAACTTTGCAGGATCCCTCCGTGGGGTGTTATGCAACGGACTGGCAGCCAGGCCAGCACGCTGCTCTCGAGAGCACCTCCCGCACCCTCCCAGATGCACGTCTTTCCCCAGAGCCCGATGGCTGTACCGGCCGCTGTCCTCCCAATTTGTTGCTGGTGAGCGTTTTGCCAGTGGGCTCCCTACCGCCTGGCGCAGGGCATCCGCACGGTGCCCGGATGAGCTCCTCATTGCCAGCTGGCGGGAGCGATCCCCTTCCAAATCCCGTCGTACCATCTGCTTCCCCAGACCGGCCCTGGTCCCAGCTGCGTCAGTCTGTGTCCTGCAGTCAGCAGACCATGAGATGGAGGCAGGGATGCGAAACTTCCTGGGGCTCGTGCCCGTGAAGATCAGGACGGGGCCAGAAGGCCTTCAGGCCACAGGACCCCCGACATCTGCGAAGGGAAAGGGGGAGGAAGAATGGGGCAGGGGGAACCGAGCGGCCATGCGAACCTCCGGCATTTCGGCCAACCCAAGGAAGGGGAGCAGAAGGGCTCTGGAGCAGACAGCGTCCCTCGGAGCAGTCCTGTCATGGCGGATACGGCTGCGCTAGTGCCCTGCCAAGCCCGGTCCCTGGCCAGGGCCACCCGGACAGAGAGCCGACTCAGCTCAAGCGCTGGCCAGACCCTCCTCTCGGCCAGACGCAAATCCTTTCTTGAGGGGACCGCAGCGGAGCTGCGACGACAGTTCTCAGAAGAGTAACTCAGCCTCCTTCAAAGGTGTCCAGTGAGGATTTCAGTTTTTGGATGAACTCATGAATATTAACTTATTTGGGGTTTTTTTTGTTTGTTTTGTTTTTGTTTTTTTTGAGACAGAGTCTCGCTCTGTTGCCTGGGCTAGAGTGCCGTGGCATCAGTCTAGCTCACAGCAACCTCAAACTCCCGGGCTCAAGCGATCCTCCTGCCTCAGCCTCCCGAGTAGCTGAGATTACAGGCATGCGCCACCATGCCCGGCTAATTTTTTCTATATATATTTTAGTTGTCCAGCTAATTTCTTTCTATTTTTTTTAGTAGAGACGGGGTCTCGCTCTTGCTCAGGCTGGTCTCAAACTCCTGAGCTCAAATGATCCGCCAGCCTCGGCCTCCCAGAGTGCTAGGATTACAGGCGTGAGCCACCGCGCCCGGCCAACACTAACTTATTTGATGTGCTTCAATCCATTGCAGTTTACTCTTCTTTTGGATACTGAAATTGTCTTTATTTTGGCCAGTGAGAGCCCCTTCAAACTGGCTAATGAATCCTCTGACACAATTCCAGGATCTTTGACGATTTCCTGGCTTTTATTTTGCTGCATTTTGAGTATCTGACCCTTCCAAATCTCTTGTTGACATTTGATCCCCAATGTTGGGGTGGGGCCTACTGGAGGTGTTTAGGGCATGGGGAGGATCCCTCAGATCCCTGGGGAATGGCTTGTATCATCCTCACTCTATTAGTTCTCTAGAGGGCTGGTCGTTAGAGCCTGGTATCTCCCAGTTCTATCTCCCTTCCTCTCCCTCCATGTGATCTCTTCACACCTGCGCACGCAGCTCCCTTCACGGCCACCCTGAGTGGGAGCAGCCTGAGGCCCCCCCCCAGAGGCAGACGCAGGCGCTGTGCTTCCTATGCAGCCTGCAGAACCCTGAGCCAAATAAGCCTCTTTTCTTTCTTTCTTTTTTTTTTTTTTGAGACAGAGTCTCGCTTTGTTGCCCTGGCTAGAGTGAGTGCCGTGGCGTCAGCCTCGCTCACAGCAGCCTCAAACTCCTGGGCTCAAGCGATCCTCCTGCCTCAGCCTCCGGAGTAGCTGGGACCACAGGTGAGCACCACCACACCCAGCTAAGTTTGTTTTCAATTTGTTGTTGCTGTTGAGATGGGCTCTTGTTATGTTGCTCAAGCTGGTCTCAAACTCCTGGCCTCAAGTGATCCTCCCACGTCAGCCTCCCAAAGTGCTGGCATTACAGGCATGAGTCACTGTGCCTGGCTCCACTGGAACCTTTTTGAAGTGTGCAGTTCTATGGCATTAAGTGCATTTGCATTGTGCAGTCATCACCGCCATCCATCCCCAGAACTTTTTCCTCATTCCAAACTGAAACTCAGTGCCCACTATCTAACAATTCCCTATTCCTGCCTCCCCTCGGCCCCTGGCAACCACCATTCCACTTTCTGTCTATAAATTTGACGAGTCTGTGTAACTCCTATAGATGAAATCAAACAATATTTGCTCTTTTGTGTCTGGCTTATTTCACTGAGCATAGTGTCTTCAAGGTTCATTCACGTTGTAGCAGGTGTCAGAATTTTATTCCTTTTTAATACTGAATATTTCATTGTACATATTGTGAAAAGAAAAACTTTAGACAAATTAAATTTAGCTGAGCTTAGTTGAGCAAGGAACGGTTTGAGAATCTTGAGAATCAGGCAGCCCTGGGAGCCGGGACAGGTCACAGAGCCTGCCAGATGCCACTTGGTCAGAAAGCATTCATTTACAGAGAAAGGAGGGTGAGGCACAGGAAACAGAAGGGAGGGACAGAAGCAGCTGGGGCGGTGACAGCCTGGCATTTGCTTCATGTGAACACGATCAACAGGTGGCTGCCTTTGATTGACTGGTGCAAGACTAGTTACAATCGGCTTCCACAGCCCCGCTGGTTACAGCTTACTATGTAAGGAGAAACATTTAGGCCAAACTTAAAATATGTAAGGAGGAAGCTTTAGGCTAAACTTAATTTAACAGTATATATCACATTTTGTTTATCCGTTTATCTGTCACTGGACATTTCGGTTGTTTCTACCTTTCGGCTATCATGAATAATACTGCCATGAACATTAATGTACAAATATTTGTTCAGGTATTTAACTTTAATTAATTTAAGTAGCCACATGTGTCCAGTGGTAATTAACAGTTCTGGACCTTTTTCAGTGTACATAACTAAGAAATACATTTTAAAAGAAAAATTATTGTCATTCATACTTACTTCCCATTCAAACCCCCGATTACAAGGTTTTTACTTTTTTTTTAACATTTGTATCTCTTCTCTCAAGCTGAAAATATTAGTTCCTAATGTTACTGTCCTATCTATTTGTTTTATCCCACTTCATATAAGACTTTTAGAATAGCACATATCGATATTACTTTGATTACTGCAAACAACTTAAGATTTCTTCACAGTTCTTTTAGTCCTTAGGATACAGTCTACTAGGTATGGACAAATTGTTGGGTTTTAAAGTGACTTGAGGCCAGGCACGGTGGCTCACACCTGTAATCCCAGCAGTTTGGGAGGCCAAGGCAGGAGGATGGCTTGAGACCAGGAGTTCAAGACCAGCCTGGGCAACATAGCAATATCTCATCTCTACAAAAAATTTAAAAATCAGCTGGGGCTGGTGGCACTTGTCTGTAGTCCCGGACACTCAGGAGGCTGAAGTAGGAGGATCACTTGAGCCCAGGAATTTGACATTACAGTGAGCTATGATGACGCCACTGCACTCCAGCCTGGGTGACAGAGCAAGAGCCTGTCTCAGTAAACAAACAACATAATTTTTAAAAAGCCACTTGAAATTCTTTTCTGTATGGCTAAGCCTTGATATGCTGTTAGGTTCGTTTGTTTCATTCTTTTTCCAATTTTCAGATTTTTTTCTATTTTATTTTTGGTTTCATAATTAACAGTTTCATAGCCAAATATAAGCACATTTAGAGAAATCTAGTTTCTATTCCTGTTCCCTCCTGCCCCCGGGTGGTAACCATTTTTATTTTTTAATGTAAGAAAGTATGCATGTATATTCTTACTGTCTCTGCCCCTTCTTATTCAAAATACTACATAGTCTGTTGTGCATCCCGCTTTTTTTACTTCGCGATGTGTTCTGGAGGTCGCTCCGCAGAACACGGAAAGTCCTTCTCCCCCCACCCAGAGTCGGGCCGCAGCTTCCTTGGCCGGTCCCCACGGCCACAGGGGGCTCTTTTCAGTCCCTCGCTGTCCTTCCCTCTGGTCGAAAGAAAATCAGTAGCATGGGCAGGTCCAGAGAAGCAAGGCCGAGGAGAAAGCGACCCCTGGCTTGCGTGGAGCGGAGGGAGGGAACAGGGCGGGCTGCTGCAGCGACCGGCGCCACCGAGGGGACGCGCAGGGGCGGGTGGCGTCGCCGGCCTCCGCACAGATGTTCCCGCAGGTGCGATTTGGGGTTTTTTGTTTTTGAGAAGTTGAATAGTTCACTGTCGGATATGCGGGGGAAAAAGGTTTTTTTGAGACAGGGTCTTGCTCGGGCCTCCCGCCCCCGCCCGGCCCGCGTCTCCCCGCGCACACGGCCGGGCGCCGGAACCCAGGTCCTGGTCCAACCTTCCATTTCCGAAAAAGAAGTGGGAAACTCCGACTTTTACGTGGACGCTCCTAGTTTTTTAAGTTGGCGATTAACTCAAACTCAAACCCGCCTGGTTCGCACCACCGTGCACCTGCGGCGCCGCACGGTTGTCCCCCACCTGGCCGGCACCCGGGGCCGCGACCCCTCGCCCCCGCCCGGAGGGCCGCGCTCTCACACTGCGCCTGCGCGGGAGGGCCGCGCTCTCACACTGCGCCTGCGCGGGAAGTGGTGCCACGGACCGAACCATCGCGAGCGCGCGCAGGGGCGGAGCTCCCGCAGCGTCGCGGCCTCGCGTTGCCATGGAGCCGCCCGCACAGCCACGCGGTTGCTGCCGAGGGCCTGCGCGGGGCCCGGCGCGGCGGGTCTTGTGGGGGGTTCTTCGACAGCCCGGGCAGAGCCGGCCCAGGGAGGCGCCCGTGCCCGGAGTCCCGCGAGGCGGCTCCGGTGACGCGGTCCTCGCGGCTCTTCTCCGGGACCGGCCGCGGGGACGCGTCTGCGAAGGCGGAGAGCGCGCCCGGCGGTGAGGCCGCACCGTTGTCCGCGCGGACGACCCGAGAGCCGGACCCGCAACTGACTCCCGCTGGCACAGCACGCACAACCTGGAGTTTGGTGGTGTTGCTTTGCTTTCCGTAAACGAATGCCCCCTTTACCTGCAGAGATCGGTTTACTGAGCAAAACGTGTCTTGAACGTCTACTGCGAGCCGGGGACGGAGCCAGGTACGAGCCAGGTAACGAGCGAGCCCGCCCTGCCCGCACACATCTCCGCAGGCGCAGTGCGCAAACCCACGTGCCTGTAAGGACTGGTTGCAAAGCAAACGTCAGGGGCCACTTCCCGAGTCACGAAGGAGAACCTCAGCGCCCCCAGGACTCACCCCCTTCGCACTCGAGGACCCCTCCTTCTTGACCACGGGCTGAAGTTTTCTTTGGTTTTACTACCTATGAGTGAATCCCTAAACAATATAATTAAGTTTCACCTATCTTTAAACTGTAGATAAATGGAATGATACTGTATATATTGTTTTTTAAGTGTTTTGAAACAATCTCAAACTTACATAAAAGTTGCAAGTTCAGCACACAAAAAGCTTGCCCAGGTGCGTTTGAGAGTGAGCTGTCTACACGACACTCTGTCACCCGCAGATTTGTACAGTGTATTTTCTGCAAAGAACGACCCGCCGTCAGCCACACTGTGACCACTGAAGTCAGGAGAGCAACAGGGATGCGTCACTGATCCACAGCCCTGTCAGGTGTGTTTGGGAGTTGATCCCGTAAGGTCCCCAAAGTGAAAGGATCCAGTCTGGAATCACGCTTTGCACTGAGTTGTCATCGTGGCTCTTTTGTCTCCTTCAGTCCAAGACACTCCTCATCCTCACCTTGGCTTCCAGGGCCCTGAGCCTTTGAAGGTTATAGGCCAGTGACTTTGTAGAAAGTCCCCGCATTTGGTTTTGTCTGACGTTTCCTCCTGATTAGGTTCCCATCATGCATCTGGGGCAGGAAAGTCGCAGAGGTGACGCTGTGGTCTGCTCATTCCATCCTGCCCGGTGCCCGCAGTGGTCAGTTTGTCACAACACTGATGTGTCCACTTTGATCACTGGCTTAGCGTGGTGTCCGCTAGCATCTGGGAGGGCCTGTGAAGCTACGTCAATATGGTGTCCCTCCCAGGCTTGGGCTAGGCGGCTCTCAGAGTGGACGCCTACCTCCCCCTGCCTGGGCTTGGCCCCCACATGGGGCTGCCCTCTTCCCTCTCCGGCTCTGACATCTAGCTCTGGCCCCAGCACCCCCCCAGACATCCTCCTCGCCCTGCTGAGCTCTGACACCCCACTGGGGGCCCCTGCACAGCTGCTTCACCCGTCCCCGCCTGGGGGCCTGCTTTGGAAGCGAAGGAGGGGGGAGGAGGAAGAGCGAGTGCCTTCGTGTCTGGTTCTCTGCACAGTTGGTTGAGAGACTCAGCCACGCTACACATGTGGCCGTAGTTCACCCGTCTCCCTTGCCACATAGCGATCCGTCGCGTGACTCATGCAGGTCTGTGGCCCACAGCCACTGCGGCTGTTCCCCAGGTACGGCTGTATGAACACTGCCGGTCCCTACAGGCCTGTCAGGACTCCCCCAAAATTCATACATTGAAGTTCCAACTCTCAGTATCTGAGACTATGACCTGATCTGGAAATAAGGTCGTTCTGATGAGGTCTTCCTGGAACAGGAAGGGCCCCTGTGCCACAGGACGGGTATCTTCATATAAGGGGAAATTTGGACGCAGGCCTACACACGGAAAGGTCATACAAAGATTGGAGTTTTGCTCCCACAGCCAGAGAACCACCAAGAGCTGGGAGAGAGGCCGGAGCGGATTTTCCTAGCGCCTTTGCAGGCAGCGTGGTCCTGCCAGCACCGTAATTTTAGACTGGCCTCCAGAACTGTGAGGTTTCTGTCGTTTGAGCCACCCCAGTTGTGGTGCTTTTTATAGCAGCCCCAGGAAACCAGTACAGGTGTCAGCTTCTGTAGGGACAGCTCCTAGGAGAGCAATGGCTGAGTCAGAGGGCGCGGTGGGCAGAATAATGACCCCCAGGACATCTGTGTGCTAAGTCCCTGAACCTGTGACGATGTCGGGCTATGTGGCACGTCCCTTACTGTGAGGTGCCTGCTAAAGTTGCCCACTTCACTGTTCCTCTGTCATTGTTATGGATTCGCAGATGTGCCTCCTGCGGCCTTGATGGTGAATTGTTTGTGTTATATGTTGTGGTTGTCTTTTTCTACTTTGTAGCTTTTCTTTAACTCTCCTTAGAACATTACCCGAACAAAAGTTTTTGGCTTTAATGGAGGTGACTCTACCAACTTTATCTCTTGTGGCTGTTTTTAGTGTCTTGTTTAAGAAACCCTGAGGTCATGAAGCTCCATCGCCACCCCTGGAGTAGGGTTCTGCTTTTCACATGTGACTTTTGGGTGGACGCCCAGGTTCTCGGCGTGCTGAGGAGATGCCGGTCCTTGCCCACGGCTGGTGGTCTGCTTTTATACTTGGGGCCCCTTTCCCACCCCTGTGATCTGCTCCATTGATCTCACTGTCCCTGCCATGATGCCGTACTGTTTAATTTTGTAGCGTTAGATTAAATCTTGATATCTAGTGGCATACCCCTTCCCCTCTAAGACTATTCTTGTCTTTTTATTCTTCCATATAAATGTTAAAATTCACCAGACAACTTTCTCGTTCTCTTTCTCTTGTGTGTACACAGACACACTCTCTCTCTCTCATTGGGATTTTGGTAGGGGTTTTAGTTTAATGACTCTATAGAGATTTGGAAAAAGTGGTATTTTAAAAATAATTCTTATTTCAAACTATTAGGGGGTACAAGTGTTTTTGTTACGTGGATGAATGGTATAATGCTGACATCCAGGCAAACTGGCATCTTGACAACATTGAGTCTCTAGTACAGGAACATGCGTCTATTTCTTTATTTTGACTTTCTTCTTTTAAAAAAAACTTTAATTATGGAAAATTTCAGGTTCACAAAAGCAGGGAGGACGACAAGAGGAGCCACAGGAGCCATCGCCTGCCCACAGTTGTCACAGTGGTGGGTTCGTCGTTCGTCTTGCCCACCTGCCCACTTGTGGTTTGGGCTGATGCATTTTAAAGAAAATCCCAGCCGTAACATCATTTCACCTGTATAAACTTTATACTTCTAATGGATAAAAGCCTATTTTTAGCATAATCACAAAATCGTTATCAACCCCAACAAAACTAACAATAATTTCTTAATAAAATCTAATACTAGTCTGTGCTCATTTTCAGGAATTATCTCAAAATGTCTCTTACGGTTGTTTGCTTCAATCAGGATCCAAACAAGATGCCTCACGGCCGCTGTGCAAAACATCCTCCTCTCCCTTCCCCCACGACATTTATTTGTGGAAGAAACTGGGTCATTTGTTCCACTTATTTTATGTCTGTCTCCTTTGATGTTGCCCAGTGGGGTTTCGCCATTTTCCCTGTGGGGCCTTGCAGACCTTTTGTTGTCTTTATTCTGAAATACGTCATGTTTTTATGTAATCGTACCTGATAGCTTTTCCAGATCTTACTTTCTCATTATTTGTTTTGATAAATGGGAATGTGCTTGGTTTTTATGATTGAAGTTGTATCGAGCAACGTCACCAAGTTGTCGTAATAATTTTAGAAATTGTATATTTGTTCGGATTTGACACATACATAATCATCTGAAAATAATGGCTGTTTTTCCCTTCCATTTCTTTTTTTTTTTTTTTTTTTGAGACAGAGTCTCACTCTGTTGCCCAGGCTAGCGTGAGTGCCGTGGCGTTAGCCTAGCTCACAGCAACCTCAAACTCCTGGGCTCAAGCAATCCTCCTGCCTCAGCCTCTCGAGTAGCTGGGACTACAGGCATGTGCCACCATGCCCGGCTAATTTTTTCTATATATGTATTTAGCTGTCCATATAATTTCTTTCTATTGTTAGTAGAGATGGGGTCTCGCTCTTGCTCAGGCTGGTCTCGAACTCCTGAGCTCAAACGATCCGCCCACCTCGGCCTCCCAGAGTGCTAGGATTACAGGCGTGAGCCACCTCGCCCGGCCCCTTCCATTTCTTATGCCTTTTATTTCCTTTACTTCTGATTGTTCCAGTTGAGGACCTGGTATTTACTGAGAAGTGGTTTTAGCCAGCATCTTGTTTTAGTCTCAATGGCAGAGTAATCCTTTCAGTGTTTATGGTTAAGTATAATGTTTGCTGTCAGTTATTCTTCGTATATATCCTCTATTATGTTAAAGAAATTTATTTCTAATACAAGTTTGCTTAAGTTTTTAAAAAAATACAAATGGGATGTTGAATTTTTTTTTTTTTTCTTTTGAGACAGAGCCTCACTCTGTTGCCTGGGCTACAGTGCTGTAGTGTCAGCCTTGCTTACAGCAACGTCAAACTCCTGGGCTCAAGGCATCCTCCTGCCTCAGCCTCCCCAGTAGCTCGGACTATAGGCATGTGCCACCATGCCCACCTAATTTTTTCTATATATATTTTTAGTTGTCCAGATAACTTCTTCTATTTTTAGTAGAGACGGGGTCTCGCTCTTGCTCAGGCTGGTCTCGAACTCCTGACCTCGAGTGATTCTCCCGCCTCGGCCTCCCAGAATGCTGGGATGACAGGCGTGAGCCACCGCGCCCGGCCTGCATTGGACGTTGACCTGTGGCGTGGCCGTCTCTGCCGCTGCCACTGCTCTTTGCCTCAAGTACTTTGTCTGTTTCTAGACAACTCCACCAGCTGCTCAGCTACAGTTCCTCCACAGGGCATCTCCTTCTGACTCTAAAATGCAACGCTCCCGTAAGCTTGCGTTTTACTTGTTTCCTTTAAATCATAGAGATTTAGAATTTTCGTTGTTATTGGTTTTTTAATCCAATTTGATGATACACTTCCCTTTAGCTTGGTTATTTAATCTATTTATATTCTTGCCTTCACTTGGATTTTAACCTGATAATTTCCTGTTATTCTGTCATTTCTTCAAGGATTTCAGGAAAGTTAGAGTACAATTTTGTCCATCATTCTTTGGTTATTTTCAGTGTGATGGCTGGCACGCTGGCTGGGCACGTTACCAAAAGTGGAACTTCCAGCAACTTCTTAAACATGCCTTGGGGAACCTCTGGTTCTCGATCCTTTCCCCATGTAGGGACACTTGCTGCTGCCTGTTCCCGAGCCTCTCCCAGCTCGTGTGGGGCGTGTGGGGCGTGTGGGGCGTGTGCGGCGTGTGCGGCGTGTGCGGCGTGTGCGGCGTGTGCGGCGTGTGCTCGGTCTGGCTTCCTGGGGCAGTGACCACCATCCTCCCACTTCTCAGCTCCTCTTTTGCTCCTGGTATTTCTTCTCCCATTGGCCTTGTCCTGGTAGATTCGTGTGTTGACAAAACAAATCCTCCCACTCTCTTAGTGAGGATTCAGGAGGCGCCAGGGTAATGCCTGTGTGGAGCTGCCCGCGTCAGCTGGCATCCCAGGCGCGCGTGGTTGCATGGAACCGTTTTCAGTGGCACCGGGTGTGCGCGCTGTGCCACCTTTTGTAACACGCTCGTCCGTCCGGGTGTCCAGTGCAGCTGGGTCGTGAGGTCACGTGGAATTCACAGGCACAGAGCAGAACACGTTTGCCCATTTCATAAATATTTCCTGAAAGCTCTGCCAGTCAAAGACCAGTAGGTTAATCAGTTCTTTCACATGGGAAGAATATTATTGGTATTTTACAAGATACCTTAAAATTCTGCCTCTCAGGACTTAAACACACAATTGTTTCTCTGTAAGCTTTTTCAAGAATAAATTGCTGGCATTGATTTTTTAATAATTTATCCAAGAAACATTGTTAGGCGTTGCAAATATTTTTTAGTGAATTACAGGCAGTGCCTGGGCCACGGACGACCCCACTTAGCAGCATCTGTACTTAAGGCTCCCGAGGCTCCCACAAGGATAATTTGTTTATTTTTTTTTTAATTTTTATTTCAAAATATCAAGGGGGTACAAATGTTTCTGGTTACCTGGATAGCTTCTGTAATGCTTGGGCCCTGGCTGTAAGTGTGCCCGTCCCCCAAACGGTGTTCCCTGTCCCCGTTGGGTAGGCTGTCACCAATCCCCTCCTCCCCCTCCCGTAAGGATAATTTATAACTAAATAATTAGATTAATAACTCGGGAACTAGTTTCTTCCGTGCACGTAAACACACACGCATGGCGTGAGCGGTTTGTTGGCAGCGTTGGCTAGCGTGCTAGTCTCCTTGCTTACACGGTCGCCTACGTACAGCATGACTCCTGTCTTGACTTTGTTATTCGACTGTGTGAGTCTGTGTTTCCCCTGGTGACCACCGCGAGTGCAGGTGAGCCTGCAGCGCAGAGAAAGGTGATGACCGTAGAAAAGAAGGTAGAAACGGCTGAGTGTTGAGAAAGGCCAGACGTCCTTCCCCGGGAGGGCATCAGCCGCGGGTGCTCGGCTGTGGGAACAGCTGTTACCATGAGGTCGCGTGAGGACAGTGTGCGTGGGAGGGGCAGAGCTCCCGTGAAAGTGTCGGTTATTACTGCGCAGCGTCGCGGATCGATTATTGAAATGGGAAGGTTATTACTGATTTGCTGAGAAGATCAAAACAGGCGTGACATTCCTGTTAGCCTGGTGCTGATGCAATATTAAGTGACTTAATATTCTGTTTTGAAATGTCTCCTATCTCCTGCATAAACTTTTTGTATGAGTTTGTTTTTATGTTCTGTTTGAATTAAAAGAAAAAGCACAATAGTTTCTGTAACTTATCATTACAGTACAGAGTTGTTATTATTACTACTGTAATAATACTGTACTATAATATAATGTTACACTGTGGTATAGTGTTATTACCACAGATGAGCCATTGTAGTAGTATTATTATTATTACCTTATATGCGCTGTTCATCAGGGAGGGGTCCAAGTTACATACAAATCCAACCTGCAGATACTCTGAGGACATACTGGTCCATAACCCAGGGACTGCCTGCATTCTGAAGCAATTGCTAAGTTAAGCAATGGAAAACATGCTCTTCTACAACTTTAGCATCTCATACATAGTATCAACATTTATGTACATTTCATCTTGGAATTACTCACTTTAACGTGAAATAGTGTACATTCCCAATGTAAAATGTCTGTTTCTGTAATGTGTACATTGATTTATAAGCATTTAACATCAACTCTTTTGTGTATTATGGTATAAGCATTATGTGATTAATAGACATTTAAAACTAATCACATATTTAAGATATAATAGAAAATACATGGAAGTTAGACATTAAATTTAACTTTAACAAGAAAAATTAAGGTCCTAAAGAGCTTATGTCTTTAACATTGCTTCTTAAGTGAAAGTCTTTAATGTCAACATATGGATGTAGGAGATTCTACACCAAGAGTCCCACACAGGCAGCTCCAGACATTCCCAAAACCATAACCAACGTGTAAGGAATATTCTGAAATTCTTTAAGAATTGTCTTTGAACTTTGGCTGTGTCTGTGTTCTATTGGGATAAATTAACACGCAGTAAAATGTGCAGACTGTAACCGTTGGGTCAGGTGACTTTTGAATTGGGTTGGAATTGCCCCCGCCCAACGCAAGGTGCAGCGCACCCGCCCCGAGCGCTCCCCATCCCGCACCCAGAAGGCACGTCCTGCCTGTGCTGGGATTCCACGCGTGCTGGGGGTCTGGCTGCACCTGACGTGACGTGTCTGTGAGTCCCTGTGGTGTTGTGCTCCGCCCACGCTCCGTCCTCGCTCCTGAGCGTCGCCCGCTGCGTGATGTCCTGCGGTTGGTTCTCTGTCTGTGGGCGTTTGTTTTCAGTTCCGGGCGGTTATGAATGGGCCGCTGTCAACATTCCTGTGTAAGTTTTCTGTGGACGTATTTTTGTTTCTCTCGGGTGCGTACCTCAGAGTGGGGTTGCTGGCTCACATGGTAAGTGCACGGCCTGTAAGAAATTGCCCCGTGGTTCCGTGTTAGGCTCCCACCCGCAGGCGGGCCGGTCCGCCCCCTTGCCGCATGTAGCAGGATCCGGGTTTTCCATGTCAGGCGTTCCCATCTGTGTGTAGTGGTGTCTCGTGGTGGCTTTAATTTGCATTTCCCCAACGACTAATGGTGTCGCACAGTTTCACGTGCTGTGTGTGGCCACTGTCTACCTTCATTTGTCATGGCTGTTCTACACCTTCCGGCCTGTTAAAATTGGAGTGTGGACTGTGTGTGGCTGATGCTCGGGAGCCCTTTATACAGGACCTGTGTCAGATATATGTACCGCAAATATTTTTTTCCTAGTCTGTGGCTTATCTATTCGTTTTCTTAATGTCTTTTTTTTTTAAGAGAAATGGTTAATTCTTACAAAATCCAGTTTTTTAGTTTTTTTTTTAAAAATCCCTGATCTTGTTGATCTATATTTTCTAATAATTTTTTTATAGCTAATTCCGTCTGCCAGCATGGAAGAAGATACCAGCCTGTCCCCCGAGGATGAGCTTTTGGACAACGCCCCCCTTTTGGAAGATGGTACGAGAGGCACTTTCACAAGTAACCCGAGTTTAGCAGCAAGAAGACGGATGACCTGCCTCACAGTTGCCCTTTAAGCCTCTTTATCTCGAGGAGAGTGTGTCTTTTAAATTCACATTTTCTTCTCAAAGCGGGAGCTTATATTATTGTCTTTAGTTGAAAGAAAGATGAATTATGGCTGAGAATTTCGAAAGTGGCAGACCATAGTTTTCTAACTTCCCACATCACTATTGAGAAATCTGATGCCATTTTTATTCCAGTCCTTTGAATGTGACCTATTTTTGTTTTCTGTTTGTGGAAGCTTTTAGATTTAAAAAAAAGAAAACTCTGATGATCTGAAATTTTTCTGAGACGTGCCTCGATTTGGTTCCGGTGCTGGGCCGAGGCCCTTCCAATCTGCAAGCACATCCGCCACCCCGCCCGCCCGCAGCCCACGCTCCGCTCTGTGTGCCGTCGGGCCCCCTCGGGCTTCCCACCTCTGACGCCGCACGGCCGCCACTGTCTTCCCTCTGCTGTCCTCTTGGCCATGTGGATTTATGCCTCTTCAGTCATTTTAGCCGAGATCTAATGAGGAGTGAAGATAAACCTAATAGTTCACCTGGCCTTGTCTTGCTGGGAGCCTGCGGAGATCCCCTAAGACAGTGACCCTCAAGCTGGTGTGAGAACCTTCACGTTCTTAAGAGTTACTGAAGGCCGGCCCGGTGGCTCACGCCTGGAATCCCAGCACTCTGGGAGGCCGAGGCGGGAGGATCGCTTGAGCTCAGGAATTCAAGACCAGCCTGAGCAAGAGCAAGACCCCGTGTCTACTAAAAATAGAAAAACTGACCAGGCGCAGTGGTACATGCCTGTAGTCCCAGCCACTCGGGAGGCTGAGGCAGGAGGATCCCTTGAGCCCAGGAGTTTGAGGTTGCAGTGAGCTAGGCTGACGCCACGGCACTCTAGCCGGGCGAAAGGGTGAGACTCTGTCTCAAAAAAAAAAAAGTTACTAAAGACCCAAAGGGCTTTTGTTCATGTCTGTTAAGCCTTTTCAATATTTACTGTGTTAAAAATTAAAGCTGAAAAAATTTAACATGTACTTATTCATTTAAAGTAGCTTCATTTACTGAAGCTTTTAGAGGCAGCAGAGTCTGGTTTAGTAGGAGACATCCGGGTGCTCCTATCCAAACATCATTAGTCAGTTGCGATGTCACATGTTACAGCCTCTGGGAAACTGCTGTACCCCCTGAGGAGAGGGCAACGGTGTGTCAGTGTCATTGTCATTTTGACTCAGGTCCCAGGACGAGGCTCAGACCGTCTGCTCTGAGAGGCTGTTCCCGTTCCCACCGCTGCCCGTGTGAGCTCAACAAGGTTTGTCCTAAAACTTCACACTCGAATGTTTGATCTGCTTTTCTTTTTGACTCTTGCCTTGACTTCTAGAAAGAGATGAATTGGAGGATCCAGAGTTCGATGTTGAATCTCCCCCTCAGGAGGCCGAGCTCGGTGCCTGCCCCGCACCCTGCTGGTAACTCCCCTGGGTGGGCAGCGGCTCCCTCCCGCCAGACTACTGGGGGGTGGGCCCAGTGGGTCTTGCCCACAGAGCGAGTTCTGTGAGCTGTGGAGGGTGTGGGCGGCAGCGGTGTCCTTTTTATTTTAAGTTCAGTGAAACAACCAAATACTGATGCTGATAAAACAAAGAAGAAAGCAGCTGTGGAAGACAGAGCTCGGACATTTCACCTGCGAAAGAACTTAAGCTACCTCGATAAGACGCAGGAAGAGAAAGATCTTTTCATTCAGAAAACGAGGTGAGCCCTGCGGTGAAGCCCGGCTGTCTGTGCCCCGAGGAGGCAGAGGTGGTCCTGCGCTGGTGTCCCCCAGAGACCCCGCAGGGAGGGTCCTACCAGCGTCCCCGAGGGGAAAAGCTCAGCAGCGCCTGGGAGCCGGGGCCCTGGGTTCTCAGCCGCTTCCAAGAGAAAAGACGGAATCAACAGTGCAGCTGCCACCCAGACACCAGCACCCAGAGTCACCGCGTGTCACCCTGTCCTGTGATTTCTCTGCGTGTGTGCTTGTATGTTATGTCTATGGGTTTGGGGTGTTTTTTTTTGCTGAATTATTTTTTTTTTTTTTTTTTTTTTTTGAGACAGAGTCTCACTCTGTTGCCCAGGCTAGAGTGAGTGCCGTGGCGTCAGCCTAGCTCACAGCAACCTCAAACTCCTGAGCTCAAGCGATCCTCCTGTCTCAGCCTCCCGAGTAGCTGGGACTACAGGCATGCACCACCATGCCCGGCTAGTTTTTTTCTATATGTATTTTTAGCTGTCCATATAATTTCTTTCTATTTTTTTAGTAGAGATGGGGTCTCGCTCTTGCTCAGGCTGGTCTCAAACTCCTGAGCTCCAACGATCCACCCACCTCGGCCTCCCAGAGTGCTAGGATTACAGGCGTGAGCCACCGCGCCCGGCCTTTGCTGAATTATTAATACTTAAAAGCACACTGCAGACATGATGCTTCACTCCTAAATATGTCAGTGTCTCCTAAAAAACAAAAGCATTCTCGTCGTAACCTCAGCACTGTCACTTCACCTGGGAAAACTCGCGTTTCCTCTGCCTCCCGGGACACCTCACATTCCCCCCCACCCCCCACCCCACCGTGTCTCCCAGAGCCCTGCGGAGCCAGTTTCTGGGCTTTGTTCTGCTGTTCTCGTGGTGGTGACAGCCGCTAGCAGGGGCTGGCCCTGGAACCAGGGTTCCATCCAGGCCCACAGCCCGAGCGGGGGGCCCAGGCCTGTCTGACCTGTCCGGGTCACTCCTGGGGAGCAGCATCCCTCCCGCAGCCCCAGCCCTCCCACTGGGGCCCTGTACCTGCTGAGCCCCCAATTCTGTAGGTCCGTGTGTACTCCCAGCTCCTGAGAGCACATCACTGCTGGGTGAGGCCACGTGCTGGCCCCTGTGGCAGGGTTTTCAGAAAACGATGGACAAGACCCTGCTCGTGTCCCTTGATTGTGTTGGAGAGACCCCCGGGCTGGGCGAGCGGAGAGCTGGGGGGCCCGGCCCTGCCCACCCGGCCCCACTGCCCCTCCGGAGGCTGCAGTTTCAGGGAACCACTGTCCCGACTCTCGCTTCGATGTTGCAGAGAGGAGCTGCGCGCTTGTCGCCAGAGGATGGAGCTCATCCACACACAGCAGGCGAGCATGGCGGCCGCCATCGCCTCTGAGAGGGAGGCCGGCAATGCGTAGGTGGCGCCCTTGCCCTGGGGGTAGAGGGTCGGCCGCCAAGCCGGGTGGTGACCATTTGTGGTCAGGGCAGCGCACGAAACAGAGACACAAAGTGTCAGGTGGCCACACGTGCCACCAGGACCATAAAGCCAAGTGACCACAAGGCCAAGAAGGCTGGGTCGCCTGGTTGGGGGGGGAGCGCAGGACTGCTCTGCCTTGGGCATCGTGGTGAGCGGGCAGGAGGGCGTGGGCGCCACACAGGGACACAGGAGCTGCTTGGGGGGGGTGGGGGGCCCCTGCCACGGGGGCCGGGTCCCAGGGGGAGGGGAGAGGAGCCGGAGCCCACCCAGCTAGCACGCGGCAGCCAGGCAGGCTCTGCAGGCTCTGCAGGCTGTAGGCCGCCTGATTCTGTGGGACACAGCAGCCCGGGGTCTAGAGGTGACCGCCACCCCCGGCCCACTTCTGCAGCCCACACGGCCAGGGCCTGTGGCCTGTTCCTCCCCACCCCCACCCGCCAGCCACTCCGGCCCTGCCTGCCCAGCGGGACGTGGCACGTGAAAGGACTCCCCCTCGGGATCTCCCTGCTGAGAGTGGCGAGGCCACGGCAGGCGCCAGGTGGCCGTGGGGCTGCCCTCGAGAGCTGACACTGACGCCTGGCCTGTCCCTCCGCTTTGCCGCAGGGCAGCCGTGGGCCGTCTGCAGGCGGCGGCCAGACGCCTGTGCACGGAGCTGGAGAACGAGAGGGACCTGCAGGCGAAGATCACGGTCCTGCTGGCGGAGAGCGAGTGAGTCGCGGCGGGGGAGGCGGTGGGGCTGTGCCGAGTGCGAGGACTCGGCCGTCCGGCTGCTGAAACACTGAACGGTGACTTGTCAGGTGCGATAGTTGAAAGGAGCCTTCACATGTCTGAAGGTTTTCAGCTTCTCCATATTTACTGCATTCTTGGGAACTATAAAATTGGTGCTTCCATAGAACCACCAGCACCATTTTTAATAGGTGCTTCTGAGTTTTTCTAGAAGCTTCCATTGGGAAACAGCCACACTGTTCTAAATATTGTCGGAGTTTGGCGTGTACATTAGAATTGGCTCTGGCAAGTTGGGCAAGAAGGGGCTTAGTAGCTGGTGACCGGTGGCCCGAGGCACAGATCCGGCCGCCACAGCGCGGCCTGCGTAAGGAAGTGTGGGACACTGAGTCTGTGCCACGGCCAGGACGGGGTCCTCACGTCACCCTCGTGACAGCAGCTGGCGTGCACGTCTTCTCTCCCCGCTCCCCGCACCTGAGCTGGGCGGGGCCTTCGCCAGGCCGGGAAAGCCCCGGTGGTCCCGTCCTGATTGGGTTACTGTGACCGTCCATGTAGGTCTTTAAACAAACTTTTTTTAAAAAACAATTCCAGGCCGGGCGCGGTGGCTCACGCCTGTAATCCTAGCACTCTGGGAGGCCGAGGCGGGTGGATCGCTCAAGGTCAGGAGTTCGAGACCAGCCTGAGCAAGAGCGAGACCCCGTCTCTACTAAAAATAGAAAGAAATTATATGGACAACTAAATATATATATATAGAAAAAAATTAGCCGGGCATAGTGGCGCATGCCTGTAGTCCCAGCTACTTGGGAGGCTGAGGCAGGAGGATCGCTTGAGCCCAGGAGTTTGAGGTTGCTGTGAGCTAGGCTGACGCCACGGCACTCACTCTAGCCTGGGCAACAAAGTGAGACTCTGTCTCAAAAAAAAAAAAAAACAATTCCGAACTTACAGAAGAGTCGCAAAATGGCACAGGACGCCAGTCTCCCCTGGGCCCCAGCGCCCTGGTGGCGTCCCCGAAGCAAGAGGCCTGGTCGGGGTGTCTGGTTCTGCCCGCAGCCCTCGGTGACAGTCGTCGTCGGCATGGACGTGTCGTACGTGTCAGGTTGTCTCTGACACATCCTCGGGACGACCGCGTCCTTGCGGCAGCGCCGGCCCTCTGCACGCAGAGCGAGACGCTGTCTCACAAATCAGTAAGAGTCGAAACCTCGGCAGACAAACATGTGTGCACGCCCCGTGCCAAGCTGGGGTTCTGTCCCCGAGGACCCAGACAGGCTAAACACGAGGAGCCCTGAACGCAGACACCCGAAGGAGAGACGGCCACAGCAGGAGTTCGTGCTCTTGGCGAGGCACACGTGTTCCGGGAGGGCCCGGCACGGCTCCCACCGCCGCGGCCTCACGGCGGTGCAGAGAACCACGTTCATGATTTGTTAAAAGAAAACTTAGTGAGTTAGGAATTGAGGGAAGTTTTTTTAACGTGGTTGCAAGTGCTGACTGAAGACCCACCGCGAGCGTCTTGCCAACGGCGTGGCCGGCAAACTGCCGCTGGAGCTCCTCCATCCCGCCTCGTCCCTGGGTTCTGACCCTTACGCGGGCGGCCCTGGCCGGGTCTGGGCCTGCGGGCAAGTGTCAGCGTGTCTCCAGGCTGGCGCGTCACGTCGCTCCGCCTGGCATGCCGGGCGCGTAGGGCCAGGTTCTAGTGGGGCTGGCGAGCCCCCTAAGCGGGAGGCGGCCAGGGTGGACCTCTGCCTCTGGGCAGCTCTGGGCCAAGGGGGCTGTGTGGAGGAGAAGCTGCCCCCTCGGTGGTGTCCGGGGTCCGCCTGGAGTGTTTGTCCGAGCCTGGTGCCCGGACCCTGTCCAGGTCCCCAGGGTGGATGCGCAGACCCGGGTCTGCCGCCCCACGGCTGCCATGAACCAGAGGCCTCTTGTCCGCAAGGAACACCATGTGGCACGTCGAGCTGCAGCAGGGGCAGCTGGAGGACTTCCGGAAGTCTAACCGCGAGGAGGCAGAGGCCGCCGAGAGGTACCTCCAGGTGCATGCCGCCCAGCAGCTCCGCAGGGAGAAGGCGGCCGTGGAGAAGGCCGAGAGGAACCAGCGGCTGAGGATGCGGTAAGTGCCGGGGGGTCCGGTTCCTGCCAGCCCTCTGCTCCTCACCTGGCGCCCCACACCTCTGTGGCTCTTCTGCCTGCTGCCCAGGCCCCCTCACAGCGCCGCCCGCTGCCCTGCCCACAGCTCCCTCCGTGGCCATCCCCCATTCCCCTGCCTGCCCTCCCCAGCCAGGGTGTTCCCGGGCTCCACGCCCACCCGGCTGCCCCCGGCCCTGAGTGCCCAGGCCCAGGGCTCACCTGTCCCCCGGGCAGCCCCGCCGCCCACCAGACCAGCCCCACGTGTTCTGCAGGCCACGGGCCAGTTCCCCCAGCGCTGCCGTGAGCCCCTCCCCGCCTTCCCGCCCCCAGTTCCTTCCCGTGTCACCCTGCGGGTCCCTCTGTCCAGCTGCCCAGGCCAGGAACCGGGTCCTCCCGACGCCTCCCACCCCACACCCCGGCCATCCCGCCGCCAGATCTCTCCGCTGCTCCCTGAGGGATCCCGGCCACGGGTCGTGGCCGCCCCGGGCCCTGGTCCCTGCCTCCCCCCTGCCTACAACACGGCTACCGCGGCCCCTCCCCTCCCAGACCCCCCGCCAGGCTGCATCGCGCCTGGGCCTGGTGGCTCTAGTCTGACGTGTGTGGCCCGCGGTGCTCCCCACACCGGGCCCGGCGGGGCCAGCGCAGGATGAGGCCGCGGGCAGCAGCGCGTGCAGGCGCGAGGCCGCGTTTCTGCCCTCACCGCCCGTCTCACGGCAGGAAGTCCCTGCTCATCCAGCAGGGACACGGGCTCGGGCAGCGGAAGCTGGCGGAAGACGCCCAGAAGAATCACAGGACCGCGGTGAAGTTCCTCAAGGCCTCCCTGGGAAGGTAGCGCGACCCCTCCCAGGACCTTCTCGGGTCCGTGCCCTTGAGGACAAAGCTACCAATGTGGGTCATTCGCTTTCGTTTCGAAATTCCCCGACTTTATTGTCGTCACCTCGACATCAAAACCCGACAAGTCTGTGTTTTAGTCCCGCGTTGCTGTCTGATTCCAGAAGGGACTGAGACGCAGTCTAGACACAGACTCTGGACAGAGCGAAACACGGTCCCAGCAGCGTGTCCCTTGGGGTCACCTGCAGCTGCTTTTCCCTTTCACCTTTGAATCGTCATCTTCTGCCGTCCCCTTGGAAACGGCGGACGCCCAAGGCTCCTGTGATTACACCCCTCCCAGCCCCTGGTTCCCCGGTTAAAAACGCGCCTCCCCCAGGATCCGAGAGCGAGAGAAGGAGGAGGAGGCCGTGTCCCGCCAGCACACGAGGAGGCGCATGGACGCCGTGCTCGCGCTGAAGAGCAGCATCGCTGCGAACCGGGTAGGCGGGGGCGGCCTGGCCTCCCACCCTCGGCCCCACCGCAGCCGCCCCTGCGCCCCGCCCTGCCGGGGGTCTGCCGGGGCCCCTGCTCCCCGGAGCCAGCCCTGCCCTCGGCTCGTGCCCAGGACCCGCTCGCCCGCTCGGCAGCTCCCTGGAAGCTTTCCGAGTGTCTCCACGGATTTCCTGCCCACGGGCTCTGTGCCGGCCCTGTGCTCGTGAGGCCTAGTCTTGTGGGAAGAGCAGGGACAGCCCCATGAGGGGCACAGGGGTCCAGGGCACCCACCCCCCACAAGGCCGTGCGCCAGGGCCGGGCTGGTGGGCTTGGGCCGGGGAAGTGGAGGGGAAGTGGGGGGGCAGCGCGGCCAGCCCTGCAGAGACACCCGTGGGCCCCAGTGGGGGTTGACAGGGACGGGTGGGTGGACAGTCGTGTGACGCGTGCAAACTGTCCAGCGTGGGATCCACAGGCCTAGCCCTGACCTGATGACACCCATTCAAAGGAAAGGCCCGCATGTGTGTGCGTGCTCATGTGTTGTGTGCACGTGTGTGCGTGTGTGAGCGTGTGCATGTGCACGCTGTGTGCCGATGCTGTCACCTCTGTGTTTCCTATTTCCAAGGAAACGCTGCGGAAGTTCCAGGCGTGGAGCCGGGCCAAGGGGCAGCTGGCGGAGCGGAGGGCCCAGGCCGAGAAGGAGGCGATTCTGGCCCAGGGCGGAAACACCTTCAAACACCTTTTCCATCAGTGCCGGCACCAGGAGCTGGAGGCCCAGACACGGTGAGGGGCGGGCAGGTGTGGGGAGCCGGGGGACTCCCGCACCCAGCACAGCTACTCTCTCCCTGGGCCCCCTCAGGGTGGGCCAGGGGCCTCGGGACAGCCCCAAGTCCACAGCACCGGGAAGCCACGGAGGTTTGAGCGGAGCAAGTGTCCGAGTGGAACCGAGTTCCCTGGGGGCCTCGAAAATGTCACCAGGCCAGGCTGCGATTTCCTGGAGACTTTCTCCTCCTGAGAAGCCGGGGCAGGGCTGGGGCTCCCCAGAGGCCGAGGTGCCAGGGCCCGGACCCCGTTCCCGCATCCGTGCCCACCTCTCGGGGCCAGGTGTCCAACTGGCCGACATCCAGCCTCCTTTCTGGCCTTTCCCAGCCTCACATGTGATGCACCAGGAACTTTCCTATAAACTGTCCTCGGTGCCTTTGTCTGAAGAAGGGCCTGTCCCTTTCTCCCCTGACCCTCACCCTTACCCTGGCCGGTCCCTGCTTAGGGCCTGCCCCGGCGTGGGCTCCTGGTCCTTTCACTGGGGGCACCGTGCTCCTCCGGGCGTCCCAGAGCCCTGAGTGACGCCCGAGTCATAACCAGGCTTCTGCCGCCTGTTTGCGGCCCACCTTGGGAGGGGTCCTGGGGGCAGCTCCACCCACCTACACACCCCTTACTCTGGCGCGGGCCTGGCACCCAGGGCCTTCGAGGAGGAGCAGAGGCTCAGAAAGCAGGAGATTGTGGGCCGGATTTTGAAAGAGGAGGCCGAGGAGAGAAACAGGAAGAAGCGGCTGCCCCCCAGCACTGCCACGGGCCGGTGGACCCTGAGAGACAAGACCTGGAGCTACGTGTCCGCCTTTTGCGAAGGGAAGACCACAGCCCCGGCCACCTCTTACCTGCCGGTGAGCAAACACCTTCCTCTAGACGGGCTCCGCCTCCCTGAGCGCAGCCGCAGAGGGGCTCGGGGCGCAGGCGTGGCGAGCGGAGGTCCTGTGGGAGTCCCAGCGCCACAGCGCCCTGCAGGGCGGTGCCACCACGCTCTCGGCGGCCACGGGGGTCTCCACACGCAGGGCGCCATGGCTCTCGCGGTCCTGGAGCACCCCCCAGCGCCCTGTCACCTTAGTGGTGCCACCTCCAAGACTGGGGAGCCTCTGCCCACCCCCCACTTCTCGCCAGGGCCCGGCTCACCGCGGCCGCCCCCGCCTCTCTCCTCACCCCCGTCTGCTCTGCTGGGGCGCGTCCTGTAAGGTTTCCTTGGAGTGGCGGGCGCCAGAGAAAGAAAGATGAGCAGAGTTGAAAGGGATAAGTAACGAGGCTTTATTGGGGCGCTCCTGGGTGAGGGTAATGAGTCCCAAGAGAGGGACCCAAGCGAGATTTTTGGGTCCTGAGAGAGAGAGACAGAGAGACCCGAAAAGTCGCATCACCCAGAAGTCTGAGTGGGTTTATATATGTTTTTAAGGCTGGGGGTAGGGGTTTCTTTGGCAGGAAGATTTATGGTGGGGAGAGCAAGGAATTTTCCGTTGCAGTTTTAGAGCAGGTATTGAGAAATAGGAGGGGCCGGTGGCTTGTGTGACTCCAGGAACCGAGACCCTCATCAGGGTAACCATCCAGGTGTGGTCGTGCTTTAACTTAGCTGGGCCCCAGGCATCGTCCTTGGCAGGTCGTGGGCTTCCTCTTTTTCCATAGGGAGGGGCGGGGTGCCCGCCACCAGCCTTGCACGTCCCACGGGTGCAGCGAGTCACCCTCAGTCTCCGTCCAGCTTCTGCTCTGTCCCCAGACCATTTCTAGGGTCCCCCCGGGGTTAGCACGGGGGCTCTCCCGGGCAGGAAAAACGAGCACTAAGGGTCAGAGGCCAGGGCACGCATCTATAAGTTCGAATATTTACCAATAAAAGGGAATATTGTACACTCTTCTGAGCATCATATTAAAACATTTAATAACGTATATAAGTACTTATATTTTAAGTGGAGAAGTCCCACGACAGGGTGGGAACAAAGGACCCGGAGCACCATGTGGGGCTGGGACGGTTCTTCCTGCTGGTCTGCGCGCCCCGTGATCCGTGATGGACGCGTCTGAGCCGCATTCCCCGCCCCCCCCCCGCAGGAGGACGGCGTTGAGCCCCCCGAGCCCTCTGGGCTGCTGAGAGCCGTCTCCATCGAGTCCGTTCACGGGGACCTCGGGATCAACCTCGAGGAGCAAACTTTAGCGGAGCCGGAAATCTCTGGGCTCTGGAACGAAGACCACAAGCTGTACCAGGTGCCAGCTCCCGGTCCTCTCACGGGCACTGCGGGTCCCCACACCTCCCCCTGTGGGCCGGTCTCCCCCCACCCGGCGGGTGTCAGGCGCCCCTCGGTTCCTGTAACACCCGGGCACCGCTGCCATCAGGGAAAGCCACTTGGCTCCGCTGGTTCTGGGGACGCCCAACAAGACGGGCAGGGCCGAGCCGGCCACCCCCACCCTCTGGGCGCAGCGGAGAGGATGGTGGAGCTGGACAGCGGAGGGTCCCCGGGCGGCACCACCCCGGGGCGGGAGGGGGGAGCCTGCTCAGCGGCTGGCCCCAGGCAGACCCCACACAACCTCGGGAGAGACTCAGGACCCGCTCTGACGTGGCTCTGTCAGTCGGCAGCCTCGGCCAGCGCAGAGCTTGCTTTGTGCCGACGCTGCCCCTGGAGGAAACTGCTTCTGTAGGATTTCCAGGCACCTCCTCTTGCCCTCTGCCGTCCTCCCAGAACGCTGCCCAGATCCTGGCTGCTTCTGCGCTTCTTCATTTCATTCTTTACCCCTTTTTTTTTTTTTTTGAGACATAGTCTCGCTCTGTTGCCCGGGCTAGAGTGCCGTGGTGTCAGCCTAGCTCACAGCAACCTCAAACTCCTGAGCTCAAGCCATCCTCCTGCCTCAGCCTCCCTAGTAGCTGGGACTGCAGGCATGCGCCACCATGCCCGGCTGATGTTTTCTATATATATTCTTAGTTGTCCAGGTAATTTCTTTCTATTTTTAGTAGAGACGGGGTCTCGCTCTTGCTCAGGCTGGTCTCGAACTCCTGAGCTCAAGCGATCCTCCCGCCTCGGCCTCCCACAGTGCTGGGATGACAGGTGTGAGCCGCCGTGCCCGGCCCGATCCTTTCCTGTTTCTGAAGTGAGGATGCCCTGCCTTGCCCAGGGGCCAGAAGCCACGTCCAGCCGCTCTAAGTAACTCCCGGGAAGTGGCAGCGTGGGGTTTGGCCGTGTATCTGCCCAGCACGGTCACTGTCCAGCTGCTTTAGTGACCCCACAGAGCGGGACCCGCCTGCTGGGCTTGGCTTTAACAGGCCTGGGCCTCTGTCCCTGTGAACCCAGGTGCCTAAGGAGGACGTGGACAGAAAGCCCGTGGGCGGGACAAAGATGGACAAGGACATCCTGGCCCGCACCATGGAGCGGCTGCGGACTGGCCTGGTCCACAGGCAGGTGGCCTCGGGCCACGAGTTCAAAGGCCGCCCCTTCAACAGCAAGCCGGAGATGATCCACTTCAAGGTGAGCCTGCGTGGCGGCTGCACCATGGATGAGCTTCTCTCCCCTGTCCTACCCCCAGTGCCTTTTGTTTTAGCCTTAGGAAGCCCAGAGGCTTCTTCAGGAGTGGCTCCAGGTGCTGTCCTCCTGCCAGGAGCAGGCTGGTGTGACAGGGCTCCGTCTCCGCGGGGGGGTCGGACACCAGCCTGCGGGAGAGCATCCAAGATGCGGGGGGCACCTGGGGCTCCTCTCGGGGCATCCGAGACGCGGGGGGCACCTGGGGCCCCTCTGGGGGCATCCAAGATGCGGGGGGCACCTGGGGCCCCTCTCGGGGCATCCGAGACGCGGGGGGCACCTGGGGCCCCTCTGGGGGCATCCGAGACGCGGGGGGCACCTGGGGCCCCTCTGGGGGCATCCGAGACGCGGGGGGCACCTGGGGCCCCTCTGGGGGCATCCGAGACGCGGGGGGCACCTGGGGCCCCTCTGGGGGCATCCGAGATGCGGGGGGCACCTGGGGCTCCTCTGGGGGCATCCGAGACGCGGGGGGCACCTGGGGCTCCTCTGGGGGCATCCGAGACGCTGGGGGCACCTGGGGCTCCTCTCGGGGCATCCGAGACGCTGGGGGAACCTGGGGCTCCTCTCGGGGCATCCGAGACGCTGGGGGCACCTGGGGCTCCTCTCGGGGCATCCGAGACGCGGGGGGCACCTGGGGCTCCTCTCGGGGCATCTGAGACGCAGGGGGCACCTGGGGCTCCTCTGGGGGCATCCGAGACGCGGGGGGCACCTGGGGCTCCTCTGGGGGCATCCGAGACGCGGGGGGCACCTGGGGCTCCTCTCGGGGCATCTGAGACGCGGGGGGCACCTGGGGCTCCTCTGGGGGCATCCGAGACACTGGGGGCACCTGGGGCTCCTCTGGGGGCATCCGAGACGCAGGGGGCACCTGGGGCTCCTCTGGGGGCATCCGAGACGCTGGGGGCACCTGGGGCCCCTCTCGGGGCATCCGAGACGCAGGGGGCACCTGGGGCTCCTCTCAGGGCAGCAGGAGCCCCGGCCTGGGGGGGCGGGGGGCAGTTGCCAGCCACAGGCGGACAGATTCCAGCTTACCTGAGGTGACCCCTGGTGGGTCCACCCCCAACAACCTGCTGACTGACCTCAGCAGGTGCAGCGCAGGGACCACTGAGGCCAAGGGTGGCACTCGCTGGTTGCATTTGCCAGGCTGTGCAGGAGGGGCCGTCTTGGGGACACCTGTGGCTCCGCCCTCCCTCTGACCTGTCCCATGGAGCGGGGCGCCAAGCCTGGAACCCGCCCGGTCGGAGCCTTCGCTTCCCGCACCCACCCCTCTGGCCCAGCACAGCCCTCCTTCTGCCAGCAGTGGTGGAGCCTCTTACAAGGCGGGCGCCTCTGCCCCTGGGGGGCCCTTCCCAATTCAGGGGGGACCCGTTGGGAGTCTGGCCTGGGGAACTGTCACCGGGCGCTCTCGAGCCGTCGCCAGAGGAAAGATGCCCGAGTGCCCCTGCCCTGAAGCTGCTGCTTCTGACCTTCCTAGGACTTCGACGTGGGCAAAGTGTACAAGAAGAAGATCACGCTGATAAATGCCACCTACACCATTAACTACTGCAAGCTGGTGGGCGTGGAGGAGCACCTGCGCGACTTCATCCGCGCTGAGTGAGAGGCCGCGACGCGGGGCAGCCGTGCCGGGTGGGGGGTGGGGGGACATCCAGAGCCTTCGCGCTCGGATGCTGGTCCAGGTCGGTCTGGGCATGAGGCCCCAGGCCGCGTTGCCATGAGGACGGCCAAGGCTGCTCCTCTGCTCGGCCCGCTGTCCCCTCACTGGTGGCCGGGCATTCACCTGGCCGCCATCTTTCTCTCATTGTCACTGTGTTTTGCGGCTGAGCGTTCCGCCAGGGCTTCCCTGGCAACCCCAGTGCCGTCTCCTCGAGAGGATTAAAGCCGCCCGTAGTGCAGGACTCTGTCCTTCAGCCGTATGTTTAAATCTGAGCTTCGTTCCAGCGTTTCCGTTGTCTTTTTGGGTCCCCCTGGCTGCCTTCGAGTCTGTCATTGTCCTTCCCGTCCCCGCTCACGCTTCTCTTCTGTTTTCTCTTTTCCCTCATTTTTCTCATGATGAACTGTTTGGGTTTTTTCTGCAGTGTTACTCCCTTCTGCTCCTTAGCATCTTGCCTCATATTTAGAAAGTTCTGCTTTTCTCTTCCGTGTCCTTCCTGGTTTCTGCGGGTCTGCGGACAGGCCCGTGTGCCGGGATGCTCTCAGGTTCCGGGAGCGTCTGCTCCTGGGTGTCGTGAGGCTCAGTCTCCAGGGGGGCAGCTGGGCAGGACCCTGCCTCCCCCGCTGCCACCAGGGAGCTGTCGGAGGCTGCTGTCCTGGGCGTGTGCCGCTGGCAGCCCCTCCCGCAGCCGGTGCCGACCCACCGGGCTCTGCAGTGCTCAGGACGCACCGTCTCTGTGGGGAGCTGGGTGTGACTCCACCGAAAGGTCTTTTCCACCTTCTCTCTTCCCTGCAGTTTCTCCCGACCCCTGTAGCTCTCTGCAGGGGCTCTGGAGAGAGGTTCCTGGAAACTGGCGTTTATTCCCCTTTATAATTCATTCAGAGTCCGTCCGAGGCCCTGTGCAAGGCCTGCCGACAGCGCACTCGAGTTCTCGTTGGCCCGCGTGGCTTCTGCAGGATGTAAGCAGAGGCCCGGGTCAGGCGGTGGCTGGGGCCTCAGTGGCCCCGAGCTCAGCACTCGCCGCACGCTGAGACCAGGGTCTGCCGTCGGCAGTTGCTTTCTCCCGGGTGCTGAGGATGTGCCGCCTCTGTCTTCTGGCTTCTATTATTGCGGGGGCGGGGTGGGGATCAGTCCAGCTGTCATTTTTTGTGGCTTTCCGTCTGGTTGCTCTGAGACCCTCTCGTCCCCTCTCATCCCCAGCTGCACTGCAGTGTGTGTGGCCTGCGTGGCTTTTCTTAGAACTCTTTCTCAGATCTTTGAACGATTTTGGAAATTTCTCCCACTCCCGTGGCTCTGCCCTCCTGTCCCCCCACGTGAACCTTCCCACTGTGCTCCGTCCAGACCCCTGTTCCGCGTGTCCCATCCCCCCTCCCGCTCCGGAACCAGGTTCCAGGTGCCACGCGGTCCACGACTCTCTGAGGCTATATCTGATCAACCGCTGAAACTGCTGACTAGGCTTCTCATTCAGCTGCCAAATTTCTCAGTTCTAAAAATTCCGAGTCCCTTTTCAGATGAGCTGGCATTTCTTGACAGTGTCTGGTGGCGTTGTCATGTCTGTAGTTCTCTATTTATGGCTTTAGCCGTTAGAGTGGCACCTCTCTTCGTCTCCACTCAACACTGCTGTTGTCCGGAGTTCCTGGAGTCGGCCCTGCCCGGTGCCGTGTCGGCTTGTGCGTGCGGCTCTTGGATTCTGCTCGCTGTGCGGGCTCCGCACTGGGGCTTCTGTGCCTGCCGTCCAGCAGCAGATGTTTCCCCCTCAGGGAAGTTTGCACTGGCTTCTGCCTGGTGCCATGGGGACGTTGCCAGCCAGGGACAAGTTTTTGTCTTAGATCTTGACCTCACACCGTAAGCCAGGCCCGTGTAGATAAAAGCCTTGTGAAAACGGGCCGGGCCCGGGGTCTCTGGGAGGCTCCCTCCCTTACGCAGGGTCCCGGCCACGGCAGACCCACCCCCGAGAGCCTCCCGTGCAGCTGGGGCCATTTTTCTAGTTTTCCCTGAAATAGGACTGCCCAGCCCCGCTATGCAGGCTCCAGTCCCCACTCCCTTCCCGGTCCCCCCATGGCCCCAGCCCACACTGTATTAAATCCCTAGACCCTTGGCCCCAGGCCTGGCTCCCGGCCACTCCTCACCCCGCGGCACCTGCTTCCTCTGGAGCTGGCCCGGGGGCCTTCCCTTGTCCACCCCCCACTCCTTCCCTCCCATGCAAACCTTCCCCGGTGTCCCCTACCCACGGGGCACGGGGCTGGGCCGCAGGGAGCACAGCCGACCCGGGGCTTCCCAGGAGGCAGCTGGGCAGGCGCACGGTGCTGGGCAGGCAGGAGGGATCCAGATGGTCCAGCTCGCGCCCGTCCGGCCTGACCGCGCCATCCACGCGGCGCAGTGAGCCCAGCCCTTCCTGGTCCATCTGACGGCTGTGTGCTGTGGCCCCTTGTACCGCAGCTTCGACCCCCCTGGCCCCATGTCAGCCGGGATGTCCTGCGAAGTGCTCATCACCTTCAAGCCCATGGTGAGTCAGGGGCTCCTGGCACCGCAGGGCGGGGTGGCGGGCAGGGAAAGGACGCGCTTGGCCTCTCGGTGACGGGCACCCAGAGCCCCTTTTGCTGTTGGATTTGCAAGAAACACTCGACGTAGTCCGGAAGGGCTGGCAGCGTCACAGAGCAGTCTCTGGTTCACCAGCTGACGGCTGCGGCCCAGGAACTGAGCTTCTCCCACTCTTGGGTCCAAATGGAGGGCGGGAGAATGTCCTGCAAGGTCCTGCGGCGTGTGACAGGCCCGGGCCCAGGCTGCGGCTATACAAACGCAGCGTGTGCAACTGGGGACAAAAGTTAATGGTGGTTGGGTTGTTTTATTTTTTAGATAAATAAAGATCTGGAAGGAAATGTCTCATTTTTGGCTCAGACGGGCGGATTTTCTGTTCCACTGAAATGTTCAACAAAGAAATGTTCTGTAAGTTCAAAGATGTCTGAGCCAGCGTGTCTCGGGGCACCTGGTTGAGAACCCTGTGAGCCCTGGGGTGTGGGGCCTCGGTCTGCACCGCAGGGCTCTGACCTGCCCTCAGGGGGCGGCGCGGATGGGGGGCGCCCCTGAGAAGGCGGGCGCTCGGGCCAGCACCAGAGAGATCTGGGCAGACCCTGCTCTGTGCGGAGCGCAGATGAGGACCTGCGGGTCAGAGGAGGCCTGAGCAGCCCCGTCTTTTCTGTAGCTCTTGGTGTCCCCAAGGTTGTCATTTTTAATTAAGAAACATTTTAGGCCGGGCGCGGTGGCTCACGCCTGTAATCCTAGCACTCTGGGAGGCCGAGGCGGGTGGATTGTTTGAGCTCAGGAGTTCGAGAACAGCCTGAGCAAGAGCGAGACCCCGTCTCTACTAAAAATAGAAAGAAATCATCTGACCAACTAAAATATATATATATATAGAAAAAATTAGCCGGGCATGGTGGCACGTGCTTATAGTCCCAACTACTTGGGAGCTGAGGCAGGAGGATCGCTTAAGCCCAGGAGTTTGAGGTTGCTGTGAGCTGGGCTGACGCCACGGCACTCTAGTCTGGGCAACAGAGTGAGACTCTGTGTCAAAAAAAAAAAAGGAAACATTTTTAGCATAACAAAAGCAGAGAGAATAGCACAAGAACATCCACGTGCCCACGACCTGGATTCAGGGATTGCCGACGTCTGCGCGTTGGCTCCGTCTGCCTGCCGACTGCTGTAGGCCACTTGCAAGCGGGTTCTCCAATGTAACACTGAGCACCCACCCTTGGAAAGCTCCGGCGTCTCCACCAAACACGGAGCCGCCACGTCATCATCCCTCCTACCTGGACGTCGGCTCTTACCACGCAATGCTGCGTAACTGACTCCTAACCCAGCAGCTTGCAACAGCCCCGGCCCAGGGCTCTCCCTCCCCCAGTGGACGCTGCCTTCTCAGAGAGGCCCACTGTGGGGGCCACACTCCACCCGTGGAACAGCCCCTAGGAAGATCACAGCATGGTGGGCCAAGACTGGAGCCCAGGACTCAGCCAGGCAGGCCCGCGGCAGTGCACGGCCGGGCCTGGAGAGTTCCTTGGAGTCTCGAGCTGGCAGACCCCTGCCCCTGCCCTGCCGGCCTGCAGCCTGTCACCCACGTCAGCGTCCTCCAGCCGAACGCCCGGCGCACAGCCCCAGACATGCTCTGCCAGGCACCCCTGTGTGTCCTGCACCTGGCTGTTGTGCCGTCGGCGAAGCACCATGGCCCGGGCACTGGAGACCGGGCAGCTCATCGAAGCCTGAGCCGCCTCCTCTCGGGGCGGTCTGGGCTGGGGGCACAAGAGGAGAACGGGGCTGCGCGGTGCTGCGCCCCAGAGCAGGGTGCACTGCCAGGCAGGCGCGAGGTGGCCTCCCTCCTGGGCCCCAGGCTGCCCTCTGAGAACCTGGTCTGTTTGCCTCAGTGGCCCCAGAGATGGCTGGGGAGCAGGGGTTCAGAGGGGTGGGGCCCCTGAGTGGCCTGTGCCTTGGAGGACTTACTCCTGTTCCGGGAGGAACCCCCAGTCCTGCATCTGCAGCACAGATAATCGCACCCAGAGGCTGTTGTCAGTTTGCCAGTGCCCGCCCCCCCCCCGCCCCTGCGCCTCCCTCACCAACCCTCACGACTCCCCGAAACGGAAGCTGCCGGCCTGACGTGCCCAAAGCCAGACTCAGGAGCCCCAGTCGTCTGGTTTCCGGGATGGGTCGTGTGCCGGGTGTGCCGTGCACGGTTGGCACAGCAGCCCTGCCTGTCCTGCCTGGAGCCGGACTCGGGCCTCCTCCCTTAGGGCAAGCAGGGCCCAGGGCGCCCCGTGTGCCCTCAGGGCTGCAGGGTGACAGGCGGGACTGCCGTGCCCTTAGGGACCTGTGCCCCCCACGCTGGGCACCTGCCGGGCTCACTCTGGTGTCCTTTGGCAGCTGTCCCTCGACAAGGAGCTCATCGACTTCGGCAGCCACGTGGTGGGCGAGACCGCATCCCGGACCATCACGCTGACCAACGTCGGGGGCTTGGGCACGGAGTTCAGGTTCCTTCCAGCCTTGGAGACCTGCGAGACGGATGACTCCCGGTCCCTCCTGAGAATGGTCAGTGTGCTGCCCGGCCACCGTCCCCCCAACACGCCGTGTGCAGACGGGGCTGGTGCAGGAGCACATCCACAGGGGGGCCGGGAGACGGAGGGGCGTGTGGGCCGTCCTCAGATCAGCTCACAGGGACATCTGCAGTCACCTGGCCTCAGGGGCAGTGGCAGCAGGACACCGTCCCTCTCTATTGCGTGTGGTGACAGGAGCAGCCCCTGGGAGCACCGGGCCTGAGAGTCCTGGGGGACCCACACTTCCTCTGCTGCGTCACCAGTGTCCTGGCCTTGGGGTGGCCCAGCCCAACCCAGAGGGCTGGCAGGTTGACCCCACGGCCGCACCCGCACCTGCTCCAAAGTGGGAGGTGGCCTTTGTCCCTTCGCAGATGTGCCATCCAGCGTGAAGCAGCCTCAGGTTACCCAGGGGGGATCCCACGTGTGGAACAATTTCCACCATACCCAGTAGATCACGGTGGATCATTTGGGGGCTGAGGGCAGGAGGCAGAAACTTTGCCTTTTTTAACACACTTCTAAATTATATGAAAATTCCGTGCCAGAAGCATCACGCTCCTACTCTGCAGTTCTGTTGTCCACGTTAAGGGGTCTCAGCAAAGGCCCCTGACAGGGTCTCCGCCTGGGGAGGACAGGGTCACACGGGTGGCCAGCCCCTGGGCACAGCGTGAGTGGCAGAGGCTGCTGCGGCTGGGGCGAGGGGCCGGTGGTCTGGCCCGGGGAGAGGACACCGTCTCCTCCTGGCGGCACCCACCCAGCACCCTGTCTGTCCGTCCCCCACTGTGGCCCAGGGGTGCTCAGGGACTCCTGTGAGAGCCCAGAGAGGCCTGGGTGGGTGCCTGGCGGCGAGGAGAGGGTGGGTGCAGGACCCTCAGGCCGGCGGGTGTGTGGGCTGAAGCCCAGGAGAGAGCAGTGCGGGAGTGGGTGGTTGACCCCACGCAAGAGAGGACCAAGCGCCGGGGATGTCCCCGAGCTCAGGTGGAGAGGATGGCTCTGCCTCCCACCAGGCGACGAGGGAGGAAGGCCAGTCGGGACCAGGCGGCGGGGGGGGGGGGGGGGGGGTTGGCCAGGACTGGGTCGCGTGCCAGACCCACACACAGGCGGCTCCCAGGCGGGGTGTTCGTGCCTGCCAGAGACAGAGGAGGAGCCCCCCAGGCGGGGAAAGGAGGCCAGGGTTGGCCCTGAGCCCCTGGAGCAGCCTGAGGGACAATAGAGGGGGACAGCCATGGACAGCCACGGACAGCGGGCGGGGGGGCTCAGCTGGGGGAACAGCCTGGGGGCACAGCGGGGGAGGGGGGGGAACAGCTGGGGGACGGCCATGAACGGCCACAATGGCCGCGCAGGAGCCAGGTCCCCAGCCCTGGACCTGGTACCTCCTCGCGTGGGCCCCCCAGCAAGAAGGGAGTCCGGGAGGTGAGTGGGAAAGTAACTGGGCAATCGCCAAGATGTTGTGTCTCTTCCTCAGAGTAGTCTCTTCACGTACGAAGACAAAAGTTTATACGAAAAAACCCTGACTAGTTTTTCTGAGCACCAGCTCGAGGGCTATGAGTCTTCCCACGTGGACGTGCACAGCAGGAAGGAGTCAGAGAAGCTGGACAACAGGGACCCGGAGGAGGCGCAGCCTGCAGGTGAGCCGGGCCACCCCTGCTGCTCCTGCTGCCTCTGGCCCCGAGGGAGCCGCGGGCCTTGGGCCCAGGGGCTGGCGTGGGCAGGTGCGGCCCCAGGGACAGCATTGCAGGAGCTTCCTGGGCAGCTGGGGCCTGAGGGCCCCAGGGCTCAGGCCGTGCTGGGGAGGGCTGGAAGGTCCGGAATTTCCCAGGGCTTCAATTGTAAGTGAGGGCTTACAAGCAAGTATTCACATATTCAAATAAACACTGGTTATGGCCTGGATTGAAGTCTACACTCCTGCTGAAGCTAACGCAAGACTGGAAGGAAGCCCCCAGCTTTGGGCCACCAAGCCGGCCCCAGCAGCGGGACCTCGGCACCCTGAGGGTGGGTGCGCTGCGCCGTCTGGGGCCGCCGGGCTGCTCGTCTCCGCAGCTGTGTTGTGTGTTTCGCACCAGCGGGACGGAAGCGCACTGGCACCTGAGGACAGGTAGGGGAGGGCGCATGCACAGGCCACCGGTGCTGAGCTGCAGGAGGAGGCTCCCTCTCGGGTTGTCTTCGTCACTTCCTTGCTGCTGTTGATAGTTTTCCACATACACAGGGATACCCAGACATGGCCGCCTTCCCCCGTCACGGGGCTTTGCTCACATGGAGCCACCGCGCAGCTTCTGCACAGCGTCCACCCACACAGACGTGTGCCCCGGCGTTGGGCCAGACCTCTTACACACGGCACCGAAAGTGTGGTCCTTTTTTTTAAAATTATAAACTGGACTTCATCAAAATTGAGAATATCTGCTCTTCAAAAACCATAAGGAGAATAAAAAGACAAGCCACAAACTGGCAGAAAAACGTTAGCAAATGACATGTCTGATAAAGAACTTGGATCCAAAATACATAAAGAATTTTCAAAACTCAATTAGAAAACAAATAACCAGTCAAAAAAATGGGCAAAAGGCTTAAACAGACACTTCACCAAAGAAGATCTGTGGATGGCAAATAAACACACGACAAGAAGCTCAGCATCATCACACACGAAGGGGACGCGAGTTAAAGTTGCCATGGCTGCCACCACGCACACACGCATGCACTAGGATGGCGGGATTCATGACAGACATGACCCTCTCACCGGTGCTGCCGGGACTGGAAGTGGCGCAGCCCCTGGCAGGGCAGGGCAGCGGCTTCCCGCAGAGGGAAGCGAGACCGTACAGCCCACAGGCTGCTCCTAGGTATTTGCCAAGAGACATGGAAACTTCTCTTTGCACAAGAGCCTGCATGTGCGTGTTTGTGGAGGGTCTGTCTCTAATTGCCCAAAGCAAAGTGTTCTTTTGCTTCCTCATCTTAACACACAACCCCTCTTTCCGTTGGTGTAAAACGTTTTGCGCACGTGTGGGGCAGGTGCACGGAACGTGGACGGACCTAGTCAGGGTCTGTGCAGGGCTGTCTTGAGCACTCGCCACGGCTGAGAGTCGGGAGCATTTCCCGTCCTCTCTTCCAGCCAGGCGTGGGCTGCGCCAGTGGCCACGTCCCAGGCGGGTCTGGACAGAGCTGCCCCTTCCTGCCCGGCGGATCCTCACACTTGGACGCCCCTTCTCTTCCAGAACCAGAGAGATTAACCGCCATGATGCCGTCCGTGGAGGAGCCGGTGGAGATCACGCTGGGGGGGGTCAGCCGGCCCGTCCTGCCCAGACCCTGGCTGCACACGCGAGAGACAGCCCGTGTTCCACCAGCCCCAGCTGTGCCCTCCCGACCCACAGCCCCAGCACCCCCGCGTGGCCCTTCCACTTGACCAGAGCCAGGCTGGGCCCCTGGGCACCTTGCAGTCCCAGTAGCGTCGGGCCACCCCTCCCCAGGCTAGGGCTGGGCAGAGCCAGAGCGGCAGGGCCAGTTTCCTAGGCGTGGGGCCCTCGGTCCAGCTTGGAGAGGACACTGACAGTGGCCCTCAGGCCGGGTGCAGCACGGACGTGCCCACGCTGGGGGAGGGGGCCGGGAGCAGTCCAGGCCGCCTTCACCTGCCCTCGGCTGGGATCCCAGGAGGTTAAGTCCTCAGGTGGCCGCCCCAGGGACACAGGTCCAGCCACCACTCACCCTTGCAGTGACATGCTGTCATGAGGGTGAGTGGGAGGAGCCCTTTGCTGTCCCTCTTCCTGTGCAGGTGACAGAGGGGGCACTGGGCCCCTTCAGCTCCGTCAAAGTGCCCATCATCTTCGCCCCGACCATCCCGGGAGAGGTCCAGACCAGGTTCAAGGTCACGTTTAAGACTCCGCAGTGCCCGACGGTGAGTACCCCTGTTGCCACGTGATGCGCACGGCGCTGGGGCACTGGCTGCTCCTCTCCACGGCCACCTGGGGTGGCCGCCCACAGGGCTGCCCTGCCCTTGCGCGAGTGGCCAGGTGATGGCACACATGGTTGGCAGCCCAGTCACAAGCGCACACGTGCACACAGGCATCCACCTGCAGGCGTGTGCACACATGCAGGCATGCGCATATACACATGCACATGCCACAGACACAGCATGTGTACACACGTGCACACATGGACACGCACAGAGGTCTGGCTCCTAACCACTAGAAATGCCTTTCTTCGAGTAGTTAAAATTTTTATTTATGACTTTTTAATCATTTATTTTCTTATAAGTTTATCAAAGTAAATTATGATCAGAGAATATTACCTGTAAACTCTGTTTTGTAAAAACTTTGTTAAAAGTTTGTGACCAAAGGCAAGATTGATTTTACAAATCTGATAACTGCGTGTGAGAGAAGTGGATTTGTTCAAGGGCTGGAAATGAAATTATCAACTGGATTATTCACCTTCCCTGTTCCTTCCCTCATGGTTACATTTTTGACAAGTTCTCCTTAGGTTTCCAATAGGTGGCCGTTATCTACTAGGTTGGTGCAAAAGTAATTGCGTTTCGGACTGTGAATTATAAACCATAAATAGGCTCAAACACATCTTATTAATCAAAATAGGAACCATTACAATCCACACACTTTTGCCAACGAGAAATAAGTTTGTTTATTCCTGTAGCGTAAAAATCTGGGCTTCAGGGTTCGACAGACTCCTGGAAAGCGTTTTCTGCATCCTGCTGGCTGTGGAAGCGTTTTCCCTGCACAGAGCTGCCGAGATGCTGAAGATGCAGTGGTCGGTGGGCGAGAGGTCAGGTGCATGGGGCGCATGAGGCAAAACGTCGCAGCCCGATTCGTTCAACTTTCGAAGCGTTGGTTGTGTGATGTGCGGTCAGGCGTTGTCGTGGAGAATTGGGCCCTGTCTGTCGACCAGTGCCGGCTGCGGGCGTTGCAGTTTTGGGTGCGTCTCATCCATTTGCTGAACATACTTTGCAGATGTGATGCTTTTGCCGGGATCCAGAAAGCTGGAGTGGATCAGCCCGGCGGCAGACCACCCAACGGTGCCCATGACCTTTCCTTGGTGCGAGTTTGGCTTTGGGAAGTGCTTTGGAGCTTCCTCTCGCCCGGCCACTGAGCTGGTCGCAGATTATTGTATAAAATCCACTTGTCATCGCATGTCACAATCCAGTCGAGAAGTGGTTCGTTGTTGTGTACGAGAAGAGAAGACGACATTTCAAAACAGATTTTTTTTTTTGTTTTCGGTCAGCTCACGAGGCACCCACTTACCGAGCTTTTTCACCTTTCCAATTTGCTGCAAATGCTGAACGATCTGATCGTGGAATGGTCGACGTTGGGGTCTTCGGCAACTTCTCGTGTGGTTGTTAAGAGGATCACCTTCGATGATGGCTCTCAACGGGTCGTTGTCAACTTTTGAAGGCCACCACTGTGCCCCTTGTCTTCAAGGCTCTTGTCTCCTTCACATTTTTTGACCCACCACTGCGTTATGTCCGTGAGCAGGTCCTGGGCCAACCGAGTTGTTGATATAATGAGTTGTCTCCACTGCTTCACGACCCATTTTGAACTCGAATAAGAAAATCGCTCAAATTTGCTTTCTGTCTAACATTTCCATGGTCTAAAATAAATATAAAATAAACAGCAAGTAAATAAGTCATTAGCAAAAAGACCTGAAGTGAGAAATGTGCATTAAAATGGTGTATAACATAACCACACTTATTTAAGAATGTATTACAGTATCACACGGCAAATTCCAACAATGCTAAAACCACAGTTACTCTTGCACCAACCTAAGCTCTTGAGACCAAGAGCCCTGGCAGAGGCTGGCCCGGCACAGGGCGCTGTGAGGTGGGCCTGCTCCTGGGTGGAGTCCACACTGCCGGCCCCCCAGGGTGGAAGGGTCCCGCCTGCTCCCTGTCCCTCCCGGAG
Organism: Eulemur rufifrons; assembly: GCF_041146395.1. NCBI lineage: Eukaryota > Metazoa > Chordata > Mammalia > Primates > Lemuridae > Eulemur > Eulemur rufifrons. The sequence goes on along the minus strand of NW_027182866.1, from coordinate 733,295 downwards.
CCAGTGAGGCCTGTCCTGCAGTCAGGCTCGCCCTCCGGTGGCTGCGGGGTGCCACCCGCCCGCTGTCTCCTGTGAGCACAGCGTGGTGCGGGCTGCTCTGTGTGCCGGGTGCTCGGGGTGTGGACCCTGGCGGGCAGGTGTGCGTTGGGGCCTGCCCTGCTGATCACCCCCCGCCCCCCCCCCCGTCTGCTCCACGGACCCTCGGAGTGTCGCTCCCCTCCCTCTTTGCCACCTGGCCTGGCCGGACGGCTGTTTCTTCGTGCCTCACCTCTCCTGTGACACACCTGTGCCCCGCCGGGGTGGCTGAGCCAGGCTGCTCTGGCGCTGCGGACCGTTCGCAGCGGCTCTCTGTGGAAGTGAGGCTGGCCCCCCCCCCCCACCGCCCCGAGGCCCTGTCTGACCTTCCTGTCTCCATCCCGGGCGATGGGCTGTGTTTTCCACAATCCCATAGCACAGGATCTGGCAGTTCTAAGTGTCGCACCCCTGTCCCCATCCCTGCACACCCCCTGCCCACCCTGTAGGCTGGTGACCTAGCAGGGGTCACCTGCCCCAGGTGGAGGGTCCCGCCCTCCTGCAGGTGTTGAGAGCGCTAAGCTCCCCACAGCAGGGGGACGGCGCCCACGGCCCAGGCAGCACCACCCTGGGGCTCACAGACCCCCTGGGACCACGCCCAGCCTGGGAGCCTTGCTGTGTGCAAGTTCTTCCCGCAGGACACCCGCAAATCCCAAACCTTCACACACCTCTCCGGCAGCACACGGTGGGGAGGGAGCCGGTGCCCCTCTGTTCCTGGTTCCTTCCACACCTGGGCTCGCTGCCGCCTCCAGTCTGAGTTGCCAGGAAGGTTCGCACTGCCAGTATGATGGGTTATTCTATAAGAAAAAGCTTTTTAAACAAGTAAAAGTGTAGTAATCGTGAACCTAGGCGATGAGTACATGGCAATTCAGTATTCTGGTTTTTTTATGTGTGAAAATTTTGATCGTAAAAAGAACTTTTAAGGCGATAGCATGTGAAAAGTGCCACAGAACTAGAAAAGGTGGCTTGTCAAACCACTGACCCTCCACTGCGTGTAAGGGCTCCAGGATATCACCCCGTGACACCGCACCGCCTAGCTTGTGTTGGTGCTCGTGCGCGTCACCTGCTTGCCGGAGGCACCGCGTGGCGCTGAGTTTACTTTCAAACTTAGCTGTATTTCAGAGCCACGGGCGTGGCCGTCGACGTGTCTGTCTGGGTGCCGAAGCCCAGCGTGGACCTGAAGATCTGCATGTACGACCGCCTCTACCAGGCCTCCGTCCTCGTGCACACGCGGTGAGCGCCCTGGCGCCGGCCACAGCCCGGGTGTGAATGGTCACCCGGCGTGGGGGACGGGCTTGGCAGGTGCGGTTAGCTTAAGTACCTGGAGGTGGGAGGGGACCCTGGATTTGTCCCGAAGGTTCCAGGGTCACCACAGAGGTCGTCACGGGAGGCAGGAGGGCCAGAGTTGGAGGTGGAGGTGAAGATGCCATGCTGGGAGCTTGGAAGATGGGGAAGCGGCCACGGGCCACAAAACGCCGCAGCCTCCGGACTCTGGGGAGGCGCGAAAAGGATGCTCCCCTGTGGCTCCAGTGGTGGCCGTGCTGTGCTGGCTGGCGGGGCGGCGGCTGTGCACAGGTGTGGCCACGGCACACTGCAGCCTCCAGCTCCGGCTCACGCGTTCCCCGCCAGCCTCCCATGTGCGGGCGGCAGGTGCACCACCACGCCCAGCTCCCAGGGCACGCGTTCGACAACAGAAATCTGCTTAGTGATGTTTAAAATTCAGTATCAGGCATTCGATGCTTTGTTTAACGTGGCTGGAGTGTGCGCCTGGGTGTACCGGAGCTGTTGGTGCAGGAAGACGTCTTGTCCTGTGTGCCCCAGGCGGGACCACCGGCCACACAGGATGCAGCGCAGAGTGGTGTCTGCTGGGGGCGCAGCCTCCGAGCACCCCAAGTGGTCGACTTCCTACGTGGGGGCGGGGCCCCCAGCAGCTGGGGCGCAGAGGGCCTGGCAGGTGCAGTGGTGACACATGTGGGCTGTGCCTCGGGGAGGTGTCAGGAGCAGGCCGGTGGGGGACAGATGGGGCCACCGCAGCCCTGGGGGCCACTGAGTGCAGAACGAGAAAGAAGAGAGAGACTTCACTTTCGTGCCTCCTCCTGGGCCCCCTGAGGCCCTCGCGTGCCGCGTGGGGTCCATCCGCATGGCTTTGTCACCTCTGCTCCTCGGTCCCTGTGCAGAGGGAGGGACAGTCCCCACCAGCCACAGGACAGACAAGGATCATTCAATGCCATCTGCAGAGGTGCCAGAGGCTCTGGAAGGGTCTGGAACCATGGCCCGCGATTCTCAGGTGGCCAGGAAAGAGCTCCCTGGGTCTACCTTTTCAGGCTGCCTTTTGTTCCCGTAGCTGAGAGACCAGTCTCGCGGCGATGTGAGAGACCCGAGACGGGCAGGGAGGGGAGGCTCGGGGGGCCCTGGGGGCTGTCGGCCTTCGGGCCTCTTGGGCCTGGGCTGGGGGGCACGGGTGGCTTCCTCTGGCTGGTCCCGAGCTGGACAATGCGGTCACTGGCCAAGGCCCGGCCATCCCCGGGCCTCCCGAGCGCCCTGTGCTTGTGCTGCAGGGTGTGCGGACACCCAGCCCCAATTGGCCTGGACGGGAGGAGGAAGGGGCTCCCGCCCCGCGTCCCCTCCGGCCCCGCACCCTGCAGCTGCCCGGCGGGAGCTCCTCCCAGAACACACTCAGGCTTTTGAGAACTGATTAGGGCCATGCTTTAATTGCAACGTAGTTATTTTTAAGAATTTCTCATCAGATTTCATTTCAGAAAAACCAGCCCTTACAAAGCAGGGCTTGGAAGACGCTCTAACAGCCGGGCGCACACGCGTGGCCTGGGGCTCTGCGGGTGGCTTGGCCGTTGGCGATGCTTCAATAACGTGAGGGCGAAGCCCTAACAGCCAGCCTGACCGGTGCCCCGACGCCCGCAGGTCCAACGCCGCCCTGCGCCTCAAGTTCGAGGTCTGCAAGGAGCTGAGGGGACACATGGAGCTGCTGCCCGAGACGGGCTACATCCAGGCCCGCTCCTCCTACTCCGTGCAGCTCAAGTTCCTGCCCCGGTAAAGGCCCGGGCCAGGCGGGAGGTGAGGGGGTGGCCGGGGGAGGGATGGGGTGCCCCTGGCCTCCTGCTGCCTGCCGGCCTCCTCGCATCTCTGCAGCTCCCCGGGGGCCTGTGTCAGCTCCCGCTGGGGCCTGAAGCTTGTTTCTTTGCCACTGTCTCCCCTGCGGGGCGTCCCTGTCACACACCCATCACCGCTGTCTCCTCCCCTCCCCACTGTCTCCTCCCCTCCCCACTCTGAGGCTCTTCCCAGGTTTCCTTGGTGTGTCCCGTGGCTGCTGTCTTCTGCCAGGGGGACTTTGGTTTGCCTCCCTGAGCTCTCGTCGTCCTGTTCTTAATTCTGCCGCCGGTTTCCCTGGAGCTGCCCTTGGCTCCTGCCATGGGGTCACCACCCGGTGCCAGGACCAGGACAGGGACAAAGCACTGTTGGGGGAGGTGGCCCAGGGCATGGCTGGCCAGACGGGTAGGAGTGGAGCCTCTGGGCTGGGCGTCCAACCTCTCAGGGGCCCCGGGTGCAGCCGGGGCCTGGCCGGCTTCCCATCGTGGGGCAGCGGATTTTTCCTGGTTGCACCTCTGATATTTCTGTAACAACGTTAATTTCCTCTTGACATTGAGCTCAAACTATTGTTTAAAGTGATTATGCATTTTCAAAGGGGCTTTTTAGGGTTCCTTTAAGTATGATAACAGACTCCTTTTTAGTGTAAACCTGTTGGATTCACTCCCATTTATTTAAATGCAATTGCTCCACGGTCAGTCTGCGTCACGCAGTCGCAAGCTGGCACGCGCCCTGCCGGGGGGTGGAGAGATCCCCAGGCCCGCCGTGCGCACGTCCGCGCCAACCTGCGAGGACACGGGTTTGCACAGTGCGCGTCGCAGGGCTCTCCTGTTCCGTGTATTCCGTCGCTGCCGTGTGGTTTGAAAGCTCCACTTACAGGTCGGTTTTTCTGTTGTTTCACAAAATACAGAGAAGAAAAGTCCATTCAGGTGTGTCCCGCCTCTTTCAGACACTCCCTCCCGGAAGACGCGGGGAAGTACTTTGACAAGGACAGCCGGGTTCTGGAGGCCCCGATGACAATCTGGGTGGCTGACCAGGTCTGTGCTGGGCACTGCGTGCCACAGAGGGCTGCTCTGGGAGGCTGGGCTCCACACCCCGGGAGGGCCCGAAAGGACAGGGCCGGTTCCAGAGCCCACCCGCAGGTGCCTCCCAGCGGGTGTCCAGCGGCCGGAGGGGCAGAGTTGACAGCTGCCCACACAGCCCCACCTGGTTCGGGGCAGGGAAGGCGTCCGTGGGCCAGAGAGAGGCCTGTGCGGGCCGGGCGGGGTGTCTCCCAGGCACCCAAACCTGTACGTGCACCACCCTCCAGGGTGCACACACGCACACGCCCACACGTGCCACAGCCCAACTAGGACTCAGCGGCTGCCGCTGCCCGCCTGGGCTCCTCCCCTGGGCGTCCTGTGTGGCAGAGTCGTCTCGGGGAGAAGAGCCCACCGTGTCCTGAAAGTGGCCATCACTGCCACAAGGCAGCAGTGGTGTCGGTCTCCGGTGGCCGGGGCTGCACTCCTGCCTTTTGTGCTTCAGACCAAGCCGGTGGGGTTCACCGTCCACGCCGTGGTCACCACCTCGGACCTGGAGATCAGCCCCGCAGAGCTGGACTTCGGCTGCTGCACCATCTACGAGGCGGTCAGGACGGAGGTCAGCCTGCGCAACCACTCCCTGCTGCCCCAGGACTTTGGCTTCGTCAGGCTTCCCAAGGTACCTCTCGTGGCCAGGCCCTGGGGGACTTGGGGACAGGGTTGGGCAGCCCCGGCGACAGGGTCCGGTCACCGGGCCCCAGACAGCCCTGCCTACCCCGCTTGCCACCCTCAGACACCGCAGCTGGGCACGGGAACCCCCGTCAGCATGGGAACCCCGCCCACCCCGCCCTGCCCCTCCCCGACCCAGTGCACCCACAGGGCCCCAAACTCCTCTCCCCTACCTTCCTTCCAGAACCTTCCCTGCCTGGGCCTCGCAAGGCAGCCAGGACGAGGCCAGGCTTGGTCACCCCACCCTTCCCTGGGCTGCCCCACCAGCAACCCCAACATCCACACACAGGCCGGCGCACACGCGTCCTCACACCCACACACACTTGCTCACGCTCTTTCACACATGATCACGCTCAGTCGTGTGCTCACACTCACACCCCTGCTGCACTCGTGTCCACACGCTTCTCCCGTCGACTCTCCCTGCAGAGCACCGCTTTGACTGTGGTGTCGGCGTTTCCGTTTCCCAGTGTGTGGACATCCAGCCCGGCGACGGGTTTGGCACCATCCTGCCACTCGAAACTCTGCAGTTTGACGTGATCTTCCAGCCCACCAAGGCCAAGGAGTACAGCTTCGAGCTGGTCTGCAAATCCGAGATCAACCGGTGAGCCCGCGGGGTGGGGGGTTGGCCTGGCACGGCCCGCTCGGGACGGGTAGCCCTTCCCCCCACCTCGGCACCAGCGCCCTGCACCCCACCTGCCGGCTGACCCGGTGCAGACAGGCTGGGATCCAGCAGCCCTGCACTCTGGGCCGGCTCACCCTGTGAGTGGGTGTGGAGTGTTTATGTGCATGTATGTGAGCATGCGTGTGTGAGCGTGTGCATGTGCATGTGTGAGCATTGTGGGGCATGTGTATGAGTGTGTGTGTACATGTGTGTGAATGTACACGTGTATGAGTATGTGCGTGCATGTGTGTGTGCATGCGTGTGTGAGCGTGTGTGGTGTGCGGAGCGCCCCTCTGGACGCACACAGGCAGGACATGAGCCCCGAGTTCTCCGATGTTCTGGGTGTGGCCTCTGCCCTGCCCTAAGTCTGAGAACAGGACCGAGGTGGCAGGGGTGGGCGGGAAGGTGGCGGGGAGAGGGGCTGTGACGGGCCGTCCGCACCGCTGCCTTGAGAAGTCGCCTTCTGGGGCAGAGCCCAGGACCCCGACAGTCCGACGCAGGAGTGCCCCACGCCGGGTCCTCCCCCGGAGCCCCACCTGCCCCCTCCTCCCTTTCCCTCCCGTCCTATCCCTACCTGAGCCCCCCCAGTGAGGTCGGCCCGGCTCCTTCATCTCGCCCTCCTCGCCCTCCTCGCCCTCCTCGCCCTCCTCCGGGCAGGACAGCAGGCGGCCGGGATCACAGGCTCCTGCGGGGAAGGCGGGAGGAGGTGGGCAGTGTGATCTCAGGGAGCAAACGCAGAGCTGGAACCCACAGAAACCACCAGATTCTGCCCCCTCCTGCCCAGGGCGTCCCCCCGAGTGGCGGCCAGTGTGCTGGGACACATCCGTGGCTTGTTCACGTGTCTCTCGGCCTCTGGAACACAAGTCCCGTGATAAGAGGGTTTTTATCTGTTTGCTGTTGAGGCGACCCTGGTGGCAGAAGCTCCGTCAGTTTCGGTTGAATGAATGTGGGTGTGTTTCATTTTTTAAAAGACTACAAGTAAATTGAAATTACCAAAAATTAAGAGGAGAGCCACCTGGGAGAGTTACAGGACGCTCATGCCCTCAGGCCTCAGTGAGTGGCAGAGGGCACGGTGGGTGGCCTGCGCCCCAGGGGAGCCCCGCATTCCCGGGCACACCCCGCATTCCCGGGCACACCCCGCATTCCCGGGCACACCCCCCAGGCGCCGCACAGCCGCTGTCCTGTGTGTCACTGCAGCCCTCACCTTCCTGCCGCTCAGCCCCAAGTCCTCACTGCCACCCTCACATCCAGGTCAGCAAATCCTGTGGCCCCACAAATCACCTCCCCACCCCTCGCCCCGTCTCCCTGTCTGTCACACACCCCGCCCTGGCCCCCTGCCCTCCCCGGGCACAGCTCCTGCAGGCCGCGAACACCAGGCACAGCCCAGCCCCCACACAACGCTGACTCTTCACCTGCTGAAGGCGCCTGGGCCAGTTCCAGGTCGCCAACTAGGGATAGAGCTAAACATTCCCGTGCAGGGATTGGTGTGAGCGTAACTTCTCACTTCACTGGGGTGAGTGTCCAGGAATTGCTAGATGATGTGGTAAATTTGTTTTCACCTTTATAAGAAACGGCCAAACTGCTTTCACACAGCGACCCCGCCCCGTCAGGTCCCACGAATGACGTGTGAGCTTTCCTGTCGCTCCGCACCCCCACCACAATTTGCTATCCTGACTCTATTCTGTGCTGGGGTGGGAGGGGTCCTACTAGGTCTATCCTGGCCCCCCCCTCCCCCCCTGTGGCTTTAATTTGCATTACCCTAACGACTAATGATGTAGCGCATCTGTTCATGTGTGTGTGTTGTTGTTTTGGGGTTTTTTTTTTTTGGTTTTTTTTTTGAGACAGAGTCTCACTCTGTCACCCAGGCTAGAGTGCCCTGGTGTCAGCCTAGCTCACAGCAACCTCAGACTCCTGGGCTCAAGTGATCCTCCTGCCTCCGCCTCCCGAGTAGCTGGGACTACAGGCATCTGCCACTATGTCCAGCTAATTGTTCTATTTTTAGTAGAGACGGGGTCTCACTCTTGCTCAGGCTAGTCTTGAACTGCTGACCTCAAGCGATCCTCCCACCTCAGCCTCCCAGAGTGCTGGGATTACAGGCGTGAGCCACTGCACCCAGCCATTTATATATTTTTTCATTGAGTAGTAAGAGTGACCTCAATGATGTAAGAGAAAATTTTTTTCTCATTTAGAGCCTATGGCCATGGGACATAAAAGTACACATGGAAATACCCCAGCACATGAGCACGTTCTGTTGCACACGAGAGTGATGTGGTCAGTGCCATCTTTTAAAGCATAAAATATATGTAATTACAGAAAAGTCGACGGGGAACATACAGCGGAAATAGGAGTTCAAGGAAAATATGGAATGTAAAGTTCCCAGTGATTAGGCCGGGCGCGGTGGCTCATGCCTGTAATCCTAGCACTCTGGGAGGCCGAGGCGGGTGGATAGCTCAAGGTCAGGAGTTCGAGACCAGCCTGAGCAAGAGCAAGACCCCATCTCTACTAAAAATAGAAAAAAATTATATGGACAACTAAAAATATATATATAGAAAAATTAGCCGGGCATAGTGGCGCATGCCTGTAGTCCCAGCTACTCGGGAGGCTGAGGCAGGAGGATCGCTTAAGCCCAGGAGTTTGAGGTTGCTGTGAGCGAGGCTGACGCCACGGCACTCTACCCCGGGCAACGGAGTGAGGCTCTGTCTCAAAAAAAAAAAAGAAAAAAAAGTTCCCAGTGATTAAAATACCCAAATGTCTGTGCATTTTTTAAATGAGTAAGGTTGGGGGAATCACTCACTTTGGTATTAATATATAAATCCTCATCCTTAAAGAGAAATTTATCACTTTAATTTTTTAAATGTAAATAAATATTTAACAAAATAAGCCAGAAATTACGTCCTTTGCGACTGTCTAGGCGAGTGATTCCAAGTTCAGCGACCTGAGGCGCGGGGTGCGCCTGTGGTGCCGCCACTCTGGGCCGAGGCGGGAGGAGCGCCAGGGCCAGGAGCTGTGATCCTGCGATCTCGTGCCACCCCACTCCAGCTGGGGCGATACAACGAGGCCCTGTCTCTGGAAAAAAAAAAACACAACAGAAAACTGTTAGCTGCCCACCTAAAGTAGGCGCAGGATGCGGGGCAGTTTCCAAACTTAAGGGCCAGTGAGCAACTGCGGCTGCAGCAATGAGCCCTGGTCCCCGCGCCCCGTCTGCATACAGCGGCCACCGTCCCACGCTGCAGAGGGACCCAGACACCCTTCCCAGCTGAGACCACCCACGCTGGTCACTTGCAGGTGCTTCAAGCTGTCCTGCCGGGCCGTGGGTGTCCACCCGCCCCTGGAGCTCTCCCACCACCAGATCAAGTTTGCGGCCACTGCCTTGTACGACACCTCTGTGGCCACGGTGTATGTCATCAACTCCCACCTGAGCATGAACTCTCTGACCCACTCCGTGCCCCGCATCGGTTCAGAGGACGCCTCCCCAGTGGGGCCAACGTCTTTCGAGTTCCTGCTGCCCCCGGACTCACCGATCACCATCGCACCTTCAGTGGGGACCGTGTTGCCAGGAAAGGTGAGTGTGAGCCCCGTGGGTGGGCTGGGAGGCGGGGGCTCCTGGCTCTGCCACCCTTACCGCAGCCATCAACCCTCCCCCTCATCAGACCCCAGCAGGGTCAAGGAAGGCTCTGTGGCCAGCAAGCCTGGGGCCGGGGGCCACCCACAGGTCGTGGGAAGAGGCCGCAGTGCCCTGGGCCTGCCTGACCCCCGGAGGCTGGGGGCGCCCCTGCCTGCAGACCTGGCAAGCACCCAGCGGGGCCCTGGCTTTCCCTGATTCCCCAGCGGAGCAGAAAGCCCCGGGGCCTGGACGGCAGGGCGTTAGGTGACAGCCGTTCTGAGGCCGCTGGGAGGACTCAGCAGAAAGGGCACACGACGGGGGTGCCTGGCTCCCAGCAGGATTTCAGCAAATACAGTTATTTTAAATGCATTACATTAAATTGAGCACACACTGCCCAAGTAACGCTTCTCACTGCCGGTGGGTCATGTGACCGGATTGCCGTTGCTGGCTCTTTCCCCCTCGTCAGTCACCCGCACCTTGGCCTGCCGAGCTCTGTGGGCGGGGTCTGTCTCCGGGGGACCTTCCCGCGGGGGCTGGCTGCAGGCGCGTGAACAGAGGCGCTTTGGAAAGGCCGGCGTGTGCGGGAGACAAGTCAGGGTGCAGGACCTCACCCCTGAAACCCGAAGGCTGAAAAGGAAGCCTCATGTCTCGTGGGCAGTGGGCGGGGCTCTGCTCTCAGCCCCCAGCAGGACCCCACCCCGCCAGGCTGGGGCCGGCTTGTCACGCTCTGCAGCCCACCCCGCCTTCCAGGGGGAGCACGGTGCTGGGCAGGGCAGGCCCACAGGGGCTCCCAGGGGCGGGGGTGGCAGCCCAGGGCCCGTGGCCACATGCCCCGTCTCTGCTCAGAGGTGCCTGGTCCAGGTGGCCTTCCGGCCCGTGCTGCCCGAGGAGCTGATCCGGCAGGAGGCCCTTCAGACCCTGAACAAAGAGTTGGAGACCAAACCCGTATGTGGGGCCCCAGGAGGAGAGGCGTGGGCCCTGCACCCGGGAGGGGCTTGGGGAACGTGGCGGTGCCGCCCTGAGGCCCTAGGGGCCGGCGAGCCGAGCCGGGGCGGGCTCTGCCAGCACATCGCGGGCGTCGAGCTGTGTCCAAGAGGTTTAAAACTTCTCTCGCCAAGACCCCTCCCTCTTGAAAAGAGCTCTAGAAAACAGCACCAGGCGGCAGGGCCCCGGGGGTGGGCTCTGGAAGGTGGGCGTCCAGCCCCCGGCACCGGGTAGCAGGCAGCGAAGGCAGCAGCGGGTAAAGCGCAAAGTCCCCTTCTCACAGCCACGGGCGGGCACAAGGCAGTGGCCCACGAACGTGCACCTGCAGCAAGGAGGGTCCCGCCCTGGAATAGCCCCCCGTGCCCAGCCCTGGGGAGGCGCCCCGCCCCGCGCCCTACTGTGGCGGCTCCTGTGGCTTTGGCGGCTGTCACAGCGCACCCACGTGACAGCTCACCTGCGGCCTGCTGGCGGGGCGGCGAGGTGCGGGAAAGGCCCCCGGTTCTGGTGGGCTCTTCACCCGTCTTTGTGCCTCAGTTTCCCCATGGGTGAAGGCAGGTGCTGGAGTCGCTGAGCAGCCCCGAGGGGTTCTGTGCACCGGGGCCTCAGTGCCCTCTGGACACCCCTTTGTCTCCATTGTTCAACCCCTTCTGCGCCTGCCTCCAGTGCCCAGGGAGCCAGTGGGTCTTGGGGTCCCCTGTTCACCCCAAACCGGGGGCTCCCAGGGTTCCCACATTCACAGTCAGCCCAGGTCTGCTTGGCTGGGCCCAGAGAAGCCGCAGGAGGCAGCCTCGGTGCTGCTGGGCCCAGAGCAGAGCCGCGGGGGCAGCCCCACAGCTGAGCTGCCCTCACAGTTTGGAAAGGACACGGCCACCCAGAGGAGGGACCTGTGCAGACTGTCCCTTTCCACACTTCGGCTGCATAACCGGGACCAACCTCTCCAGGTCTCCACCCACCCCAGTCTGGAGCTGCAGGAGCAACAGCTGAAGGCCAGGTGGGCTGGGAAGGGCTGCCCCCCAGCTGCCCGGAGACCCCCTCCCCAGACTGCCTGGAGCTGCACTGGCCCATGCGGCTAAGTCCAGGGCTGACGGCTTCAGATACGGCCGGATCCAGACGCTGGCCTCCTGGACTCCTGCCACCCAGTTCCCCTGGGCCTGGCGTCTCCGTGAACAGCCTTGCTCCACGGGCAGGGGAAGCCGCCCTGACTCTCGCCTTCCCAGAGGGCAGGCCCTGATGGGCTTGGGTTACCTGCCAGCCCTGCCCCCAGACGTGCAGGCCCAGAAACATGGCCCTCCAGTTAGGTGCCAAAGGCTCCTGTTCCTCCCCCAGCCCCACCCCCAGGCTGCCCAGCAGGGGCCAGACAAGGGTGGGACAGCCAGCGTGTCAGACAAACCTGGGGCAGCCATCGCCTGGGACCTGGTGTGGCCCCAGCCTGCTGCCCCTTACCTCTCTGGCCTTCCCGGGAGGGGCCACTCTGTGCCCAGGGCCCTAGGGGGCAGGTGTGGCCTTGCGGACCCCTCCGTGGAGGGTGGGGGAGGTCTGATCCCACGCTGAAGAGCCCGGGGCAGGACCTCTGGGGTTGGGGGCTTGGCCGGGGGCAAGGTGGGGCAGGGCGTGAGTGCACTTCTCGGCTTCATTCCAGCTCCGACAGGTACCAGGCTGCCCAGGCCTCCCTGGCTAGAGCTTTCCGGGGGAAGTTTGACAAGTTTGTGGTCCCCTGCGTCATTGCCAGTGGTGACACCAAAGACAGGAAGGGATCGGAACCCCTGAGCTTCAGGTGCGGAGTGCTCTGGCCAGGATGGGGCGTGGCTGGCTGCAGACCCAGCGCCCCTCCTCCGCCACTGCTCAGACCTGGGGCCTGGCGGGCTCGGGCCCTCCACCCTGCCCTCACCGTGCCCTTGTACCACCCCCAGCCCCCACAACACCCTGTACCTGGAGCTGTGGTGTCCAACAGTGGCACCATCTGTCGTGGTGACATCCGGAAAAGGCAAGACCGTCTTTGACTTTGGCGATGTGGCCGTAGGTGAGTCCTGATTGGGCCCAGACACTCAGCACCCCCCAGGCACACTCAAGCCACCACCCAGCTCACTCGCCCCACCCCAGAGCTGTCCCTTGGGACCTGGGGGCTGTGACCTGACTCTCCTGCCCATTGCAGGACACAGCGACATGAAGAAGGTCTCCATCCAGAACATCTCCCCGGAGGACCTTGCTGTATCCTTGTCCGCACCCAGCTTGGGCAGCTTCCGGGTGGGGTGGGGGCAGAGCCCAGAGGGGTCGGTGTCTCCCTCCTTGACGCTGAACTCAGCTGAAGTTCTCCGTGCTGGACCCCAGTGGCCCCTTTGTCCTGCTGAACCCCTGCGGCAGGCTGCACACAGGCGAGACGAAGCTGCTGGTGCTGTCCTTCTCTCCCCGCGAGAGCGTCCCGGTGAGCCCCAGGCCCGCCCCCGCTGGCCCTGCAGCCCTGAGCTCCCCGGGCTGCGGGACCAGAGTGTGGCCAGGGCCAGAGGCTGCCGTGTGCTCAGGCCCGGAACGCGCCACGCCTGGGTCTGCCGGCAGCCCGGCCCCGGCCTGTCCCTGTCCCCGGCCCCGGCCCTCGTTCTCGCCAGCGAGTGCGCGGAGGGGACGGAGCTCCGCGCTGTCAGCTCCTGCGTGCGGGAACCAACATGCCTCTGACAGACGTCTGCTCCTCGCTAAGGGACGCGGTCTCCCTAGGCTCAGGAAATGCTGGACATCGTCACCAAGAGAGGCACGCTCACCCTCACCCTCATGGGCAGCGGCGTGGCGTCCGTGACCACGTGCTCCATCGAAGGCGACGTCCTCAACATGGGCTACGTGATTGCCAGGGAGTCCGTCTCCTCGGGCTTCAAGGTGAAGCCCACCTCCGGGCCCCGCTGCCTGCCCCAGCTTCCCAGGAGGGGCGTCCACCTGGGGAGGGGTCAGCCCGGCCCTTCAGAGCCCCCCTGGGTGGGGAGCCAGTGGAGGCACAGGCGGCCCCTCCTTCCTGCCGCCTCTGCTGCCCTCTCCAACAGGGGAACACGGGCCCTCGTTTCTGGGAAAGCTGAGATGTCCCCTGCCCTCCACCCCTCAGCCTCCTCGGTGCTCCTGTCCTTCTGCCCCAGGGCCTTTGCACAGAGCGCCCCTCCAGCAGCCCTCCTGCTTTGCTGCCTCAACCCTCCTTCAGGGCTCAACTCAGGCCCCCCAGAGGCGAGGGCTTGCAGAGCTCCCTGTCAGGGCCACTCTGCCCGTGGCTCCCATGCCTGTCCGTGAGGGTGCCTGGCTCTGGGTGCCCCTCCTCTGAGTGTCACACCCGCCTGGGCTTCGGCAGCCCACGGAAGGACACCTACCTCCTCGCCTGGTGCAGGTCGGCCCTGGAGGCAGAGCCCGAGAGGGGTGCACTGAGGAGGGGTGCTCTCAGGAGGGGAGCGAGGATGTGGGTTCAGCTAAGCCGGGCCTGAGTGGGACCTCAGAGGAGCTCTGGAGGACAGAGGGCGCCACAGAGCTGTCCCACGTGCTGGGCAGGGAGCAGGCCGCCAGGCTGGTGAGGGCTTCCTATGAGGCTGGGTGAGAGGAAGCGGCACCAACACTTCAGCAAACTGCAGGAGTGCGTGTGTCACTGTGGGAGTCACGGGCGATGGAGCTTAGAGCCAGGAGGCCACCTGGGTCCCCAGTCGGTGTGGCCAGTGGCAGGCGACCACGTCATGGGCACTGACAGCAGGAAGAGGGCAGCCGACCCTACCAGCAGGCCGGCCGGGCTAGTCCAGTGACGGCGGCTGCTCCCGCAGCTGCAGAACAACTCCTCGCTGCCCGTCAAGTTCTGCGTGCAGCTCGACAGCCTGTGCAGCCGCAGCGCGGAGGCCCAGCAGCAGCTGCCGCAGTTCCTGGCCTCCCCCGCCCAGAGGACCCAGGTGGTCGGTGAGCGGGGCTGGGGGTGGGGGCGCAGGACCGCGGGGCCAGGAGGGGCTGGAGACGGGGTGGGGCAGAGAGGGACCGCGGTGGGGGAGGTTGGACCTGCCGCCACCCACAGGCACTCAGAACTTCAGTGGCCAGAGCGTGTTCAGCGTGGCGCCCGTCCAGGGCATCATGGAGCCAGGGAAGACACAGGACTTCACTGTGACCTTCAGCCCGGACCACGAGAGCCTCTACTTCTCCGACCGGCTCCGTGTGGTGCTCTTCAAAAAGGTGCAGCTCGCAAGCCTGGCCCCGGGCCCAGCCCCCACCCGGAGACGTCCCCCCCTGTGCGGAGGAACCCTGGATCCCCCGTGCGAGGCCCTTGGAGGCCTCAAGCACCCGTCAGCGCCTCGTGCCACACTGGGGGTGCTGTGTCGGGGTCACCTGGTGGAGTGACCAGAGTCCAGGGTCCTACGGGGTCCCCACCCCCCAACTCCCAGGGCCAGCCCCAGCCCCAGAGCTGCTGCACTCGTGTCCCCAGACAGTCTCCCACCAGATCCTCCTGAAGGGGGCCGCCCGCGAGCACATGATGTTTGTGGAGGGCGGAGACCCCCTGGACGTGCCTGTGGAGTCTCTGACGGTGGTCCCGGCGTTGGACCCCGAGCACAGAGAGGGTGAGCACCCCCAGGAGGGGGCCGTTAGAGGACCTCCCAGCACCCCTGGCCTCGCACCCAGACCTGGCAGCAAAGGGCAGGCCCAGCCCAGGCCCCTGCACCCCACCCCCGTTCCTCAGCCTGACCCTGGGCCACCCCCTGCACGCCCCTGGCCACCGCCAGCTCCCAGCCAGGCCCTCCCTCTCCAGATGTGGAGGAGCTGAGGCCCATCCTCGTGACCCTGGACTACATCCAGTTTGACACAGACACGCCAGCCCCGCCCGCCACCCGGGAACTGCAGGTGGGCTGTATCCGGACCACTCAGCTGTCTCCAAAGAAGGTGACCACAGCTCTGCCCCGGTCGCACCTTGACAGCCTCCTCTGCCTCCCCTACCCTGGCAGCCTTGCCCCTCTCGGGGCTTGTCTGCGACTTCCTGCAGCAGCTGTGGGGTGGGCGGGCCGCTGGTCAGAGCTGAGAAGGGGGGTGGAAGGGGGTCCCCTCGTCCCCCGTCCCACTGCCCTGGGAGCAGCATCTGGCCCGCCAGTCCCCAGCAGCCCTGTGCCCACAGACGGTCGAGTTCAGCCTGGACAGCATCTCGTCCCTGCAGCACAAGGGCTTCTGCATAGAGCCCTCCAGGGGCTCCGTGGAGCGCGGCCAAACCAAAACCATCAGCATCTCTTGGGTGCCGCCAGCAGACTTCGATGTAGGTGCCTGCGGGCTCCAGGCCAGGGGGCCCCGGGAACGCCAATGGCTGGGTGGGCTGACACCCCTGCGCCACCCAGGGAAGGGATGGCTGTGGAGGGCCTGGGGGGTGAGGTGGGCAGAGCAGCAGGGAAGACAACAGAGCTGCCGGGGGTGCCCTGCGCTAAGCGTTCTCCCCTTCCCTCCGCAGCCAGACCACCCACTCATGGTGTCAGCCCTGCTGCAGCTCAGAGGGGACGTCAAGGAGACCTACAAGGTCATCTTTGTAGCCCAGGTGGTGACCGGTCACTGAGGCCACAGGAGCCTCTCCACAGAGCACCCTCGGCCCCTCCTGCCACCCTCAAAGCCCTCCCCAGGCTGTGGCCAGGCCAAACCACCAGGGCCCTGGGACCCAGGCATCCCCTGCCCGGCAGGTCCAAATGGGCAGCTGTCTGCATGGCCCATGGCCAATTTCTGCTGCCCTGGACCCAGAGGGCCCAGGGTCCAAGAGCACCCCTGCCTGGACCTCACACTCAGCTGGCACAAGGTCAGGCCAGTCCCCAGCCTGCCCCCCCGCCAGCCCCCAGCCCCACCCGCACCTGCACAGCCTCTGGAGGCCCCAGGAAGAGCCACCCCCACAAGCGTGTCAATAAATTCTGTGAGCAACACGGGGGCTGCAGTGTGGTGACGGCGGGTTCTCCACTGGAACAAGCAGAGTGAAAGGTGGCAGAGCCCTGGGGAAGCAGCCCTCCCTGCGTGTGCGTGCGTGAGCATACACACGCACACGCACATGCATGCATGCATGCACACGCACACACACACAACCCGTCCATCAAACGACAAACTGCCGGGCAGGGCCTTCTGGAGGGTGGGAATCTTGCTGGACATCTGTGGGGGCCACCCCGGCCCAAACACCAGGAGAGACCCCAAGCCCAGAGCACAAGGGAGAAGGGGGGAGGGAGTAGGGACTCCAAAGCCCAACAGGCCCCTTAGACCCCCAGGCTCCTCCCAGTTCCAGGACCCCTGACGACCTCAAGCAAGGATGAGCGAAGGTCAGGGTCCCAGCTCACTCACACGCTGCCCTCAGCGCAGCCAGGGTCCAGGGTGAGGCCAGCTCCTGGGATTGGTTTCCCCTTGCCCGAGGTGAGGCTGGGCTGGGCTTTCTGGGCCCTGACCCATCCTTCAAGGGAGAAGACAACTCCCAGCCCCCACCCGTCACCCACCAGCTCCTGTCCTCTGGAGTGTGTCTGCCGGACTCGTCCCCACAGAGGCCACCCAGCCTGGCCCTCCCATCACTAGGCAGCCTTCCCTTGCCTGGCGGGGTGGAGGGGGGTGGATCCGGGTGCTTTCCTGGGCACGGACCTCAGGACACTCATCTGGAACTGCCCACCCTCACCCCCCCTCAGTGCCCATCCGGCCTGGAACCTGCCAAACTCGGAGCCAGTGACACTGACCCTGGAGTGGCATTTTACAGGACTTCTGTCCAGTGGTCCTTGGAGGTGGCAGGCCCAAGTCCCTTGCTGGCCCCAGCTTGCTTCCTGCCAGATGGGAGGAGAAGGCAAAGTCACCCGGCCTCGGCCAGGCCCAGCCTCAGGATGAGGTGCTCCCTGGAGGGCGTCATCCCCTGGGAAAGCCACTCTTCCAACCCCTGGCCTGGCTGTCCTGCTGGCAGGCCCCGGTACTCAGTGGCCCAGGCCCTGCCAGGTCCTGCGTGAGGGCAGAGCCTGCACCTTCCGAGCTCCAGGGAAGGCCCAGCTGGACTTGTGTCCATCCATGGCTTCCTCTCACCCCCGCACAGCCAAGGCAGGAGCAGGGGTGGCCTGGAGCCCTCAGGGGAGGAGCAGGCGCCTGGCAGAGGAGCCAAGCAGAGGAGCCCCCTGCCTTCAGGGGGCGGGGTCACCTCCCTTCCAGGGGGACACAGCAGCGCCCACATGCCTCTAAGTGAGGGCGCAGCCCCTCCCCCGGACAAGACAGCCACTCTGCCCTTGCTACACTGACCACCGGACATCACATTGTGCTGCTGGTCTAGCGGGGACCCTGGCCAGGTGAGAGGAGGGCAAGGGTCAAAAGTCAAGGGTTCTCCCGGAAGAAGGCGCCCTGGCCTTCCGGGTCTCCAGGCTTGGGGAGGGCGCTGGGCCCCCGGCCCTGGGGGCTTTCTGAGAGTGTCGGGGGGCAGTGTCGCGGCGGCGATGCCAGCTTCGTCCCCGCGGCCATGCCCGGCGCAGCCACCGCGCTCCGGACCAGCTCCGCGGGGAGCCGAGCCGCGCAGCCCAGCAGCAGACCGCCCGCTCGGCCCGCAGCCCGCGACCTTAGGCCTGGGCGACGCGAGGGCGGGGGGTGGGAGGGGCGCGGGGACGGGGCGGGGCTTCCTCCAGACGCGCCCCCCGGCGGGCGAGGCTCTCAGTGGGCTATATCGTGGGGGCGGGGCCGGAGGGTGTGGCGGGGCCTTGTTGGGTGGGGTCAGCGGGTGTGGCGGGGCTTGGGGCAAGGGCTTGCCTTAGGGGCGGAGTCTTGGTGACCTTGGGCGGGGCTTGCTTGGAAGGGGGGCTGGTGGGTGTGGCGGGGCCTCGGTGGGCGGGAGCGTGGGGGCGGGGCCAGTGGGTGTGGCTGGGCTTGTTGTTGGGGCGGGGCTTGTTGTAGGGCGGGGCCGGCGGGGCGGGCCCATAAAGCGGCGCGCCGGGCTCTCTGCCTGGCCGCCCGCAGAGCATGGCCTGGGGGCCGCCGGCCGCCCGCGGGCTCCTGGCGCTGCTGCCGCTGCTGCCGCTGCCGCAGGTGGGTCGGGCCGCGCGGTCTGGCATCGCGGGGCGGGTCTGCGCTCAGGCCCCGCCCCCCGGCTCACCCGTGTCCCCGTAGGTGGCGCTGGGCTTCGCGGACGGCAGCTGCGACCCCTCGGACCAGTAAGTCGGGGGGAGGGAGCGGGGCCGGCGCCGCCCTGTGGGGAGGGCTGCGAGGTCTGCCGCCGGGCCCCGCCGCTCCAGGTGCCGCCGTCCCCGCAGGTGTCCGCCCCAGGCCCGCTGGAGCAGCCTGTGGCACGTGGGGTAAGTGGAGGCCGCGGCGCGGAGCCACCGGTCCGACGGTTCCTCCCGGGGAGCTACCGGGCCAGCCCGCCTGACCCCCGCCCCACCTGGCCACCTCCGCTGCCGCCTCCCCAGGCCGCTGGCGGGAAGGCGCTGGGCCCCGGTGGCCTGGAGCGGGCAGCACTTGCCCCACAGCCTGCACGCGCTTTCCCGCCCCTCCTGCCTGCCCTGCGGTCAGCACCCGCACAGGGACTGTGCAGTAGGCCGGGGACAGCCTGTCCTGGGAGTGAGCCCAAGGCCACCCCTGGCCAGCCCGGAGAGACAGCCAGGGCAAGCCCAGTGGCTGGAGGCCAGGCCAGGCCAGCTCCTCAGGCCAGGCTCTGGCCAGGGAGGTCTCCACGTGGACATTCTCTGTTTTCTTATCCTGTTTGCTGTCCTGTCTTGGGTGGTTGGGCCGTGACTGTGCCAGGGTGCAGGTGCGCAGCAGCGAGGGTCCCTCCAGCGGTAGGGCCTTGCTCCCTGCCCAGGCTGGTCCTGCTCGCTGTCCTCCTGCTGCTGCTGTGTGGGGTCACAGCCAGCTGTGTCCGGTTCTGCTGCCTCCGGAAGCAGGTGCAGGCCCAGCCACATCTGCTGCCAGCACAGGAGCCCTGTGACCTGACCGTCATCCCTGTGGACAGCGACAGCCCTGTGCACAGCACTGTGACCTGTGAGTGGCCGGTGGCCCGCCTGCCGGGGAGGGGGAGGTGAATGTCAAACCTACCTCCGCAAACCCACTCTGGTTCCCTGCAGCCTACAGCTCCGTGCAGTACCCACTGGGCATGCGGCTGCCCCTGCCTTTTGGGGAGCTGGACCCCGACTCCATGGCCCCTCCTGCCTACAGCCTGTACGGCCCTGAGCTTCCGCCCTCCTATGATGAGGCTGTCAAGATGGCCAAACCCACAGAGGAAGAGCTGGTGCCCCCCCAGAAACCCAGCCTGCCCCCTGGGGCTTCAGGCCTAGAGACCGCTCCAGGGCCCCAGGAGCCAGGCCCCCATGCCCAGCACTCCCACTGCAGCACTGGTGCCCTATGAGGGAGGCAGGGGACACTCCTGGAGCCATCGGACCAGAGCTTGGAGTATTGGTGCTTGGAGCCACGGGGCCCCCAGCCTGCCCACATCCTTCCCCCGGGAAGACCTGCCGTCCTGCACGGTGCTGCGGCCCCGGCCTCACACCATCGCACCACTGGCCACTCCCCAGGCAGGCTTTCAGCCCCAGCCCCTGCCCCAGCCCCAGCGGGCCCTGAGCCTCAAGAGCTCAAGGGCAGCTGTGACATCTGCGTCTTTCTAGAGCAAGAATAAAGTTTGTATTTAAGTGGCCTCTGCCTGTGTGGGAAGGGCTCCGGGGCTCCGGGGCTCCAGAAGGGCCCTCAGGCAGCCGAGCCCCAGTGCAAGCAGGCGGCGTGAGCACGTGGGCCTCGGCCTGTGCCCAGTCTGCCCTTCAGCCTGGTGTTTGGAGCCCAGAGCTGGGCAGTGGGTGGTGTCAGGTGTCGCAGCAGAAGTGACTAAGGCCTTGTGCCCAGGCTGGCCCGGGAAAACCCTTTCCTTTCTCCAGCGCCACGCCTTTGCCACTTCTCCCCTCCAGACTGGGGACAGTGAAGCACACATGGGTCAGGCTGGAGCGTTTATTTGATACGAGCCGGGTGGGGTGGGGCGGGCGGGCAGCGGCCTTCCCCGGCCCCAGCAGCTGCTCCTACTGGACCAGCTTGAAGGACTCTCCGGTCATCATGGCCACGAACTCTGGAGGCAGAGGGTCGGTCAGCACCTGCCCTGCTGGCGCCCGCTCCCAGGCCACGCCCACTCACCCTCGTGGTCAATGGTGCCTCCCGTTCTTGTCTGCCTCCTTCATCATCTGCTCCGCCTCTACCTCATTGAGGGGAGGCAGTTCATGAGCACGTACCTGGGTCCTGGCACTGAGCCATGGGCCTGCCCACCTTCCCAGCCCACCGCCCAGCCCGCGCCCTACTTGAGCGTGTTCCAGTCGATGTAGCCCTTGCCCTCCTTGTCGAAGACGCGGAAGGTCGCCCACAGCTCGCTCTCCTGGTTCTGCGCCTTCTCGTGGTAAATCCCCATCGGGGCCAGGAAGCCGTGGCAGTTGAAGAACCCTTTGTCTGCAAGGAGCCCAGGTGAGGCCGCTGGGCCGCCACCCCGCACACGCCAGCCCAGCCCAGGCCGCCCCACACCGCTCACTGTCTCTGTCCACGTCCTTGGCCATGGAGGCCAGCTCGCTCTTGGTGGGGTTGATGCCCAGCAGGCTCATGAGGCGCTCCAGCTCCCCCGTCTTCCCCTCCCCATTGCCCTCCTCGTCAAACATCTCGAAGACCCCCTTGTCCTCCTTGATCTGCTCTGCAAACAGGTGCTCCGTCTGCAGAGGACACTGCGCCGGCCACGCCAGGGCCCCTCTGTCCAGGGGAGGGTTGGAGGCGCCCCCCCCCATCTGCTTGGCCACCCTTCAAGGCAAGTGGTTAAAAGAGGAGGCCCAACCGGAGCAGGCTCCAGGACAAGGTGACAGCTCTCCAGGACGAGCAGGGCTCTGCCAGGTAGCTTAAAGGGGCACAGGTGAGCAAGGCGGAGCCCGGCGTGGGGGTGCAGGCCAGCCATGTGGGGAGCAGGGTGGGGAGGGGCCTGGCGCAGGCCAGGGTGAAATCTCCCAGGAATAGGCTTCCAGGCCTGTGCGTGGCCGGGCCTTTCGAGGCAGCCTGTTTGGCACCCTGGGACAGTACAGCACCTGGCCACCCCTGCCTGCCACCCCTGTGGCGGTGGGTCCACAGGCCAGCTTTCAGAGAGGGCTGCTCCACCGTGGCCCCAGAATGAGGGCAGTGTCGGCGGCCAAACGGCTCAGCCCCTTCCTGCCCAGGCTCCCTGAGCTCCCTCCTCAGGCCCCCAGAGAGGCCCTCGCACCCCTGGCGCCAGCTCGAGCATTCCCTTTGCCCAGAGGTCTTGCCCAGCTTCTCCTGCACTGGGTGCTACTCCCAGCTCCAGCTGGACCCGCCCAGCAGCCCACTGGAGGCTCCACCAGGCACGGGGAGCAGCTTTACCATGTTGTGGCAGGCTGGAGAGGGTGGGTGCTGCCGGGCTGAGGCACAGGCTGCGGCGGGCAGCGGTGGCAGCCCAGTTTTAGCTGCCCAGCTGCCCAGGGTCCCTGGGGTCCAGATTCCAAGGGCCTTTTATGGGTGGGAAATCCTGCCGGCCCTATTTTGGGACAGGCTCTCTGCCCTTCCCCACAGAGCCCCTTCCTGGCCCTCCTTGGCCTGGGTACCCCTCACCCTGAACACGGGCACCGGGGCCTCACACGCAGTTCCCCGCCATCCCCCCTTCCCTGCGCCACCCTCTGACTCTGCCCGCCTGCTGCTCTACATGGGGCCCTCGCCCCAGGGTGTCACCAAACACTGTGACATTTCTTGTTGGGGGCCCACCCTGGCCAGCTGGTGCCCCGTGACCCGAGCTAGGTACCCTCCCACCCCTGTGGGCCCAGGCCCAGCGCCAGCACTTCACAAATATGCTCTGAAGACAGGTTAAATGAACAGTTGCATTAGGGACCCTCCTGGCCACTTTGCACATAAGGCCTGAGGGTCTGCAGTTCAGGCAGGGACCACTGGCCATGGCTGGGGTGAGGGGTCAGGGCAGACAGGACCTGGGGGCCGGGCTGCCCGCTGGGAGGCCAGGAGTGGTCGGGGACTGTTCTAGAGTTTCTCAGGGAAACCTGACCTCCCTTCCACTCAGAATAGCAAGGCTGGCTCCCACGGGAGCCACATGCCCAGGCTGGTTGGTGACAAGGCACCACAACAGCACACAGACCCTTTGCGTACACGCCCCCACACACGTGCTCACTCTGCAGACACACACCGACCCCTCCCTGCCTGGGTCCGGCTACCCACAGGGCTGGTTCCCAAAGCGACAGCCCGGGCCTCCTTGCCCCTGCCAGGCAGTGGGCGTGAGGTTTGTGGTTGCAGGTCTAGGCCTTCTTGGGCTGACGGGCTCCTCTGGCTCCTCCGGCCCCTACCCAGCTCCCCACAGTCCTGGGCACGGCCCTCAGGTCATACCCACACACCCCTGTCCCCCCAGCCCCGTGACTGCCTGACGGGTCCAAGCAGGTGAGGTGGCCCGTGTCCCTTGCCAGTCCTCTAACTGCCACAGATGCTTCCCACCGAGGCCAGGCCAGCTGCTGAGGCTGCAAGATCTGTGCTGACAGGGCAGGCCTGTGTCGTGGGCACCGGGTCAGCAGGCCCAGGGCGCACTTCCGCCTGGGCATCTCCCGGCTGAGCCCAGGGCAGGGGCTGGAGGAGACGCCGGCTCTGGGTTTGGTGGGGGGAGGGTGGCCCGGCACCTCCATCCTGGCTGCTCTCTGGCCTTGGCTTCTCCCTGGGCCAGGGCAGGGGCCTAGTCATGCCCTGAACACCTTCCCCAAGGTCACAGGATGGAGGGAGTCAGCACCCAGACCTGCCCACCCTGGGGTCCTGGCCCGGGGTCTTCAGGTGGAGGCTGGCCAGGTTGCAGAAAGCAGGGCCTGTACCGGCGACCTGGCCCTGCGCAACCCGCAGGACATCGCTCACTGGCCCGTCACTCACAGCCGGTGCGGAACAGGCTCTGCCTCCTGCACCCCCAGACCCCCATCTTCTGACATTCCCATCTGTGGCCCTGAAGGTTCCGGACTCCTGGTGGCTTCACAGTTAAAGCTCACAGCGGGGATCCCTGGAGCCCAGGTTAGAGCAGAGGCAGCTGTCCCCACCCCTCCCCAGGCCCTGAGGCTCCAAAGATGAGTGGAGCAGCGTGTGGCCACAGCCACAGCGGCCCCTGTCCCTGCTCCTGCCCACTCCCAGGCCCCCAAGAAAGGCAGTTCCCCTTGGTCCTCACCGCAGCCCCCTCCTCTCGGGCTGGCCGACCTCCGCGTGGCCTCTGGACGTGCCACGTACGCCTAGGACACTCTCGGCTGCTGCAGCACTGGGCGCCTGTCCAGCCACCAGCCCCAGTCACAGCAGCCCGCCTTAAATAACTCTCCTCTCCGCGTGTTTGACAGACACGTATGTGTATGTACTGACATAGGTGCATGCACATGCACACACACGCCCCGACATGCACACACACGCCCCGACATGCACACACACACGCACACGCCCCGACATGCACACACACACGCCCCGACATGCACACACACGCCCCGACATGCACACACACGCCCCGACATGCACACACACGCCCCGACATGCACACACACACGCACACGCACGCAGCTCCAACGTGGCCTCAGCGGCACACCCACCTCCCCTGAGTCCCAGCCGCGGGCCCAGGTGGGACTCACAGGCCCCCCTGCCAGGTCCTGCTCCCCTTCCTGTCACGGGGGCCGACCCCTAGTGCGCAGCTCCTACCCCAAACTACATCCGGGTTCAGCTTCTGGGGGGCCTGAGCTGTGACTAGATGGGTGTTGATGATGGACCCCTCGCCGCCCACCTGAACGAGCACCACTGGGACAGGACACACATCCCTGCATGGTCACCTGTTGCAGCTGTCACTGGCGGTGAGTCAGGAGGGTGAGGAGGGTCAGGGTTAGGGTTAGGGTGGCTGCTGCCAGTCAGCTACAAACAGGAGGGAGGAGGAGCCAGCCAGGTGAGAACGCAGGTGGCGCTGGGGCCGCTCTGGCTTCATGCAGCTTCTCTGCTCCCGATCCACAGCCCGGGACATGAGTCAGGGTGGGACATCGGGGCTGTCGTCTCCCACAGTTTGCATCTCATTCGTCTGCAGGTTTGCTCCCCTTTCCCCATGAAGAGCTGATACTCCCACCCCCAAAGCGGGAAGACCCCCCAAGGCAACACTGGTGTCCCCCAGGACCTCCAGCTGCCTGCAGCATAACCCAGCACCCCTGGCAGGGCTGCGGCACCTGGTGGGGCAGGCCCCGGGGGCTCCCTCTGGGGCTGGGCACGAGCTCAGCAGGAGGGACTCTGACACACCTGGGGCCACCGCACTGGGGCTACCCCCAGGCAGTGGCTGAGGGTACTGAGCCCCCTGCCCTCAGCATCACCCGCTCGGTCCTTCTCTTCTCCAGCCCCCCACGGGACTTGTCTCGGGGTCTGCTCGTGGGAGCCCAGCCTGCACAAGGGGTGGGAAGTAAAACCCAAACTTAGACCACCAGACCACACACGGCAGGAGGGGCCAGGAGCTAACGGGCCGAGACCCAGCACTGTCTGGGAGATGGCTAGGGACAGTGATTTAGGCTTAAAATGTCATGTGACACTTTTAAGGTAACCATGAAAATAATTGAAACAGGTTACATAACCTCCACACCCAAAAGGAAAAAAGGAAATGTAACAAATCTCAGGGGACAGGCCGGGCGCCTCATGCCTGTAATCCTAGCACTCTGGGAGGCGAGGTGGGTGGATCGCTCGAGGTCAGGAGTTCGAGACCAGCCTGAGCAAGAGCGAGACCCCGTCTCTATTGAAAAAATAGAAAGAAGTTAGCTGGACAACTAAAAATATATAGAAAAAATTAGCCAGGCCTGGTGGCGCATGCCTGTAGTCCCAGCGACTCAGGAGTCTGAAGCAGGAGGATCGCTTGAGCCCAGGAGTTTGAGGTTGCTGTGAGCTAGGCTGAGGCCACAGCACTCTAGACCAGGCAACAGAGCAAGACTCTGTCTCAAAAAAAAAAAAAAAAAAGTAAATCCAAATATTTCAGTAATCCAGATAATGCCATATAAAGCAATCACCACCTAAAAAGCAGATTGTCAGACTGGATTAACAAACCAAATGCAAGCGCCTGGTGTTTATTAATACAAGACGCGACCTTCAAGAAGGATACAGAAAGGCAACAAGTGAACAGGCGAACCCAGGCGGATTCTGCCCGGCCCAGGGCTGGGGGAGCCGGGGCCTGGCCCGTCACCGGGACTCTTGGGGACCTTTCATAAGGGTGTCACGGGGCATCCTTTGCTGAGTCTGGGGTTGCAGCCTCAGAACAATCCTTTCCGACCACCCCCTAGGTGGGGCCTAAGACTGCCCAGCGTTTCTCTCTTTGCCAGATCTTTGCTTCTCGTGTGATGTCTACGTGGGTCAGGGGGTCGGCTCGTGCGGAAGCTGGTGCTGCAGACTGCCCCACGTCTAGGCGGCGGGCGCCTGCGTGCCTGGCCTAGGCCGTCCGGCCCCGCCCCGGCCTCCGCCCCGCCCCAAACTCGGCCCCGCCCCCCGGCCCGCCCCGGCCCCGCCCAGCCCAGCCGGAAGCGCCGCCGCCCGCGCCTGCTCCATGTCCCCACCAGGCGGCGGTCGAGGGCCGCGCAGAGCGGGCGGGTTTGGGGTCGCGCCGGGGGAGGCGGCGCCGGCGGCGCGGGCGGGGCTCGGAGCCCAGCGACCCTCTTCGCAACCCTGCGCTTCTGGTGTCACTTTCGGGCTCCCACGCGGTGGGGACGGAGGCACAAGCGTCCCTTCGCCCTGCGGAGGGGACGGCGGGCGCGGCCGCGGCGGGTGTCTCGCATGGCGGGGAGCATCCCACCCGCTGCCCGGCCTCTGCCACGGGCCGCTGCTCGCTCCACAGCAGGCCGGTTCCGGGCCCTCCCTCCCTTGTCCTTTGCCGTCTTGTTTGAAGGTGACGACAGCAGGTCATTTTGTCCAAATGTAGCAAGAGCGTCAGGCCTCTCCGTGTCTCTGTCGGGGCACCCGGCCAGGCGGAGCAGGAGCCTCTGCACCCACTGGGCTGCTGCCTGCCATGCAGACGGGCAGTGCTGGGGGAGGTGGCCCTCGCAGTGGGGCTGGCACTGCCGGCCCTTGGCGGAGCCCTGGCCTAGGCAGCACCCGCGGCTCGAGAGGCGCAGGCCTGGTGGCCAGGCAGGTGGGCCTCAGGGTGCCCAGCAGGCTCCCAGCTGGGGTTGGCTCACAGCCCCTCACTCCTGCCACCCTCTGCAGGGGCAGGGGGATTCCTCCTCATGTTCTCTTTCAGAGGTGGGGGCACTTCAGTGCCCGCCCAAGGCCTGATCCCTGTGGCCCCCAGAGGCTGCTGGAGGGGCCACAGGCGGGACAGACAGACCCTTGGAGGTCTGACTGGCAAGCTGGGCCCATCCCCAGGGAATGCCAGGTCAGGCCTGGGCACGAGTCCCAGGGGCCATGCAGCCGCACAGCCAGTCTCAGGCCAACGTCACAGCGAGAGGCTTCAGGGACCTTGGCTCCAGGCAGCCACCCCCAGCAGCTGCCCCTCGTGCCTGGCCTGGCCCACTGTTTTCCAAAACACCCAGCACTTGCAGGCCCAACCTCCCCAGGAGGGACAGCCTGGTGGCCTTTAGGGACTTCCCGCTCCACCCTGCACTCTAGCTGCTTGGGATCCTCTCCCACCTCCCTGGGCTCAAGCCCCCAGGCCTCCCCGCCACCTCCTGGCCATTCGGACCCTGCTTCAGGCCCTGGCTGGCCCCCAGGTCCCCTCCACCCGTCACTGCCCCCCTTTAGGTACACCTTGCATCATCTCCCAGGTGGCAGGTGCCTGAGCCTCAGGGACAGCATTCTAGACAAACAGCCCTCAGGCCCCTGGGGCACTCCCGGGAGAGGACTGTGCCAGGACTGAGCTCCTGGGGGTGCTGTGTGGGGCGCCTGGGCGTGGCCCTACAGAAGGGCAGGATCAGGGTGCCCAGCCTGAGTGTGAAGTGCCTGCTGGATGTGGCTTGATCGCAGCCGGGCAGCTGGTGGCAGGAGAGGGCAGTGACCCAGTGACCCTTCATTGCTGTCCCTGCCAGCCCAGCCCCCAGCTCCCTGGGTGCCCACCTCCACCTCAGAAGGTGCTGGCCTGCACTTGGGTCCTAGTCGGGGGTCTCAGGGAGATTCCATGGGCCTGATGGGCTGGGCTTGCGCAGGGGCAAGGGGACAGCTGGCGAGGGGGGCAGGCTCGGCGGGCAGGAGGGGCCAGTTGGCTGCCCCAGGCAGGGAGGGGATGGGAAGGAGCCCAGTGCCAGGGGCCAGGTCCTTCCTGCTCCAGGTCTGAAGGGGACCGGAAACCTGGCACCAGGTGTGGAATGGCAGCACGCAGGGTTGGGCATGTGGGGCCCCCAGGGAGCAACACCCTCTATTCGCCCCATCTCCCGCCCCCGCCCCTGCTGCCAGCGGCTCGCTGTGGCCCTCCTGATCCAGTGCCTGTCCTGGGCGAGGGAGGAGGGGTCTCTGCTCCACTGACAGCCGTAGCGCAGAACCAGCAACTACGTGGCAGGGGCTGGGGCTGCTGAGTGGAGGCAGGAGTGAGGGGTGGGCCCAGGCAGAGTCCCCCCGCCTTGCCTGCGGCGTCCTCAGGCCGGCATTCAGGGCCTCTGTGAGGTGGGCTCACCCCCTATTCCCCAGCCCTTCCTGCCTCCAGGCCCAGCTCTAGGACCCTGCAGCTCCCAGGCAGGGACCACCCATGCCTGGTTCCTGGTGCCCAGGCCACACCAACATACAGGGTGGCCAAGTGCCTACCTCTTTCTGGTGACACGGGGGTTCCTCCCGGGGGTCACCCTGATTGTGCTTGTGCCGGGCTCCAGGACAGGCACGTCTCTGCCCAGCCCCCCAGCCTGGAAAGCCCCTGATGTTGCACATTCTGGACTCTGCCGGCCGAGGCCTGTAATTTCCAGGACCCCAGAGCGGGCCTTCCTCTCACGCCCACCCCCAGAGCTTCACCCCTCCCAAGGGCTGGCCCAGTGTCCCCATGCCCCGCCCAGGCCAGGCTCCTTCTGCCCACCTGCCCCTGGGAGCCCCCATTCCTCTTGCAGGGACATTGGCAGCCCCAGGACAGGCCTCAGCTACACATGCTCCCACCCTGTGCCCCTGCCACCCTCCCCAGGCCCACTGGTCCGAGGCAACATCTAATAAAGTCTCGGGCTGGAAAGGTCCATAGAACAGCACATCCTCGCCCATCCCCAGCCAGAGCAGCCACCCCCAACTGCCCTTCCCTGTCCTCCCGGCTCTGCCGCCCAGCTGCTTAGACAAACACCGGAGTGTCAGCCTAAGCCCTCTGGTCCTCATCCCTGTGCCACTGCAGGTCCTGGCACTCGAGGACACCTGGCCCCGTCCTGCCTTCTCCGTCTGCCCCACCCCTCCCTGCTCTCCCCAGCCCCACGCGACGTTCTCCACTCACCAGCCAGAGGGGGTCATGCCCTGCTCAGGACCCCTGGTGACTCTCGTCACGTGCCTGGCGTGTGCCCCCTCACCGCACAGGCCTGCTGAGAGTGACCACCGCTGCCGGCCGCCTCCGCTGCGTCGGGCCGGAAGGGCTGAGACACCACCCTGCCATCCAGACACCATTCCGTGGCCTCCCGGCTGAATTTATCTTTTTTAAAGAAGTAGGTGATGAGTGCTAGTGGCCTTTTTTGCAGGAAGAGCAAAGTTGATCCTTAAATTCACGTGGAGTTGCAAGGCCCTGAATAGCAAGAATAATCTTGAAAATGAACAAGTGGAAGCACTCACATTTCCTGGTTTCAGAACTCACTACCGACCGCAGTACTCCGGACGGCGTGCGACAGGCGTAGACGCAGAGACCCACAGGTAGGACGGAGAGCCCAGAAACGTCTGATCAGCCGACGTTCCGCAAGGGTGCCAAGACCACGGATGGGGAAGAATCATCTGGGCAGCCATGCGCAGGACAGTGAAGTTGGACCCTACCCCATACAATCCACGGAAAGTAACCTAAAATGGATCAAGAGCCTAAACTGAAGAGCTAAAACATTATATAAGTCTTAGAGGAAAACACAGGGGCAAATGTCCACGGGCTTAGACTTGGCAGTGATCTGTGAGCTGCACGAGGACAGGCAACAGAAACTTTGTCAGAATAAAAATCTTTTTTTTTTTTTTTTTTTTGAGACAGAGTCTCACTCTGTTGCCCAGGCTAGAGTGAGTGCCGTGGCGTCAGCTTAGCTCACAGCAACCTCAAACTCCTGGGCTTAAGCGATCCTCCTGCCTCAGCCTCCCGAGTAGCTGGGACTACAGGCATGCGCCACCATGCCCGGCTAATTTTTTGTATATATATATTTTAGTTGTCCATATAATTTCTTTCTATTTTTGGTAGAGACGGGGTCTCACTCTTGCTCAGGCTGGTCTCGAACTCCTGACCTCGAGCGATCCTCCCGCCTCGGCCTCCCAGAGTGCTAGGATTACAGGCGTGAGCCACCGCGCCCGGCCAGAATAAAAATCTTTTGTGCGTCAAAGACACAACCAGAGCGTGAAAAAACGACCCATAAAATGGAGGAAATCTTTGCAAATCATAAATCTGATGAGAGCCTAGAATTCTGAATATACAAGGGACTCCTAGAACTCAACCAAAAACAACCTGATTCAAAAATGGGCAAAGGACTTGAACAGACATTTTCCCGAAGATGGTAGAAGGCAGCCAACAAGCACGTGGAAAAATGCTCAACGTCACCAATCTTCGGGGAAATGCAAGTCAACACCGCAGTGAGATACCACCTCACACCCACTTGGAATGGATATTATTTTTTTAAAAAGGAAAATAACACGTATTGATCAGGATGTGGAGAAACTGGAAACCTCCTACACTGCGAGGCGGGGGTGGGATGTGAGCCGGTGCCGCCGCTGCGGAGAACAGTCCGGGGGACCCGGCGATTGCGCTCCCAGGCGAACGCCCCAAAGAACTGAAAACAGACGTCCAAGCAAAAACAGGTCCAAGACTGTGCACGGCGGCATTATTCATAACAGCCAAACGGTGGAGACAACCGAGATATCCACGGAGGAGTGAGGATAAAATGTGGTCTATGCGGACAATCATTCGGCCGCAGGAGGGAACAGAGTGCTCCTGCGTGGCCTCATATGCATGCGCCTTGAGAACTGCGCCATGCCAGACACAAGCGGCCACGCGCTGTGGGATCCCGCTTACACGAGGTCCCCACCATGGTCACTCACAGAGACAGAGGCAGAGCAGGGGACTCCGGGCTGCGGGGGCGTGGGGAGTGACTGCTGCTGGGAGTGGGTTCCTCACGACATTGTGAATGTACTAAATGCCACTGACTTGTACACTCGAAAATAGTTAAAACAGTAAATTTTATGCATATTTTACCACAATTTTTTTTTTAGAGTAGCTCATAAGACAGAAGCCCATGCCGGGGAGCCAGTGAGTCGCCGGAAGTCCTCGAGGGTCTCCTCTCCTGGCGAGGAAGGGAGGAGTCCCTCGCGGAGACCTCTGTGTGTCCTGAGCTGGCCCCCAGCCACGAGGCCAAGTCCCGACCACTTCGCGGGGAGTGCTGGTGTGGCGGGTCTTCCTGTTGGACAGCTTGAGAGGAGACCGAGCGCCCGTGTGCAGTTGGGACAGTGACCAGGATGCAGCCCGGAGGAAGGGGTCCTTCCGGCGGGTGTCCGGGTGCCAGGGTGCATGACCGTGGCAGCACCTGGGTGCCTTGGCGAGGTGTGGCGCCCGATGGCTGGTGCGGCACTTTCGCCTGTAAGCGGCTGCAGGGTGGGGGGCAGCTCTGGGCTGGCGTGGCTGTGAGGACCTGCGTCCCTTCTCCTTTGTGCGCCTCTTTGTCCTGAGAGAGCCCCCACTGGGATGGTCCCCTGCTTCCAGAGAGGCTGTTCGTTAGCCGCCCGCCTGCTGGCTTCCTGGGGTGGAAGGGGGGTTCCAGGGCACACAGGTCAGGCTCTGGGTCCATCCTTGGGCTGCCCCTTACCTGGCAGGGCCCCAGGACAGTGGGCAGGGGCTCGGGAAGGCTTTGCCCTCAGCAGCCCTCCTGCCCACACTCGGCTGGGCACCCCGGGGGCCTGGCCCTCACCGAAAGGTGGCGGCTGGACTGCCCCGCCCCCAGCCTGCGGCAGCGCAGGTGTGAGCTGTTTACCTGGCAGGTGTCAGAGGAGCCAAGGAGCCCGGCCGGCCGGTGTGACATCCTCACATCCTCGGGGAGCTGAATCCCCAGAACAGCTGTCGCTCCTGTTCCCCAGGCGGGGCCGGCAGCAGGGGACGGGAACTTGGGGGGAGAGGAACGTGCGGGCTGCTCCCATTCTGGGGGGGGCGGGGGGGCGGAGGAGGGTCAGAGCGAGAAGCCTAAGTCACCCTGCACTGGCCTGTGGCCACCGAGCCAGAGTGGCCCACTTGTGGTGTGTGTGTGTCCCAACGCCCCGGCCCTAGGGACCTCCCCCCAGCACACCCAGGCAGGTAGGTGGCCCCTCAGGACAGGAGGATTGGCCGGGCTGGGCAGGAGAAAGCTGAGGATCCCAGAAGGGGTCTTGAGGGCTCAGAGCCCCAGGGTTTGCCTGCGGTGACTGCCCCGGGCCAGCCCTCCTCAGCACCCCGGACCCATCCACTGGGCTCCCTCTGAGGCCTCTCCCCCTCTCTGGGCACTGAGCCACTGTGTCCCTGTGTTCATGTTTGCTCATGTCTCTGGTGCCTGCTTTGGCAACCTCTCGCTCTCGTCTCTGTGTAGGTATCAGGGTCTGGGTGTGGGCCACTCTGACCCTCGGTCTCTCTGGGTCTTTGGGTCTCTGTACCAGCTTCCTACCCCCTCTCAGTCTGGACATTCTCAACCCAGGATGTGTCCTGGGCATTGTGCCAGCAGCACTCCCCGGCCTGAGGATGCCAGTGACCTGCAGGAGGGTGGGGGGAGAGCCCCACAGAGAACAATTGCAGCCTCCTGGCCAAGGTTGCCGCCCAGGCCAGGGCAGGAAATGGGGACAGGGGCTGGGTGGGTGGGAATGCTGACATCCCTCAGAGTCGGTGGACTTGGCGGTGGGGTGGAGCCCCACGGTGCCCTGCCCGGGAGATGCCCCCAGCATGCCTCAGGGTGGGGTGTGGGGAGACCCGGCCTGCTGTTCCCACCCCCCACCCCAGCTCTACCCTCAACATCTGCCTTCAGGCTTGAGCAGCCGCGGGCTGGGGTCTCCTGACCTCGGGAGGAGGGGTGGGCCCTGGGCTGTGTTTCTTGCCACTGGACACTTTGAGGAGCCAGGGTCTCAGAGCTGCCCTGGGGCAGGCCTCGCCCAGGTCTCGCTCTTGGCCCTGCAGTCAGGCCCAGGGCCTCCCAAACTGAGCCAGAGCGGAAGACACCAGTCAAAGGCCTTGAACCCAACAACCAACAGAGGCTTCCTTTATAAGTAGCTCAGCTGTTGCTCAGCCAGGAGGGAGGTGGCGACACCTGTGTTCTTTTTTCTGCCCAGGAGTGCCGCCCTGCAGTGCCAGCCCTTGCCTTGGTGCTGAGGCTGTGTTAGCCCAGCAGAGCTGCTAACTGCAACCCCTGTGCTCCCTGCCGCCAGGGCCACACGAAATCTGGGCGAAGCCTTTCAGAGTCTTCCTGGGCTCTTCCGAACATTGTGACTGCCGAGCTGGGGTGACAGGAAGGCAGGGCTTGCAGTGGCCATCTCCCTGCCAGGCAGAGAGAGCAGGTACCCCATGGGGAAACAGAACCATGGGCGGGCCTGGGGAGAGCCCAGCAGCCTCCCTGAGTGCCTGGATCCAGCTGTGCCTGAAGCCCACCGTCTGCTCATGGACTCCTGTTCACTGAGCCAGTCAACTGCTTCTTTTCCCATAAGGGGGTTTAAGCTTCTGCCACTTGCTGCCCTGAGTCCTGACTGATGGGACTCGAGAGTGTTGCACACACTCGCGCACCTGCGCGCGTGGCTTCTACAGGCCGGGGAGACGGCTGTTCCAGCTCATGGTCACATCTTTCTCCATTAGAGAGGTTTGCTTTAAACCAAAGACTCCCCAAAGGAGGACGACGTTGAAAAGCCCCCCGTTTAGGTGCACGTGTGGCACCCAGGGCCCCTGGGTGGAGCCAGGATTTCTTTCTGGCACTACGTGGGCGGTTCCAGGGTTTTGCAGTGAGACCCCATGGCCCCACCACAAGGCCCCAGAGAGGAAGGTGGGTTCTCCTGCTACTTGCCTCGTGGGGGGGCAGCCGCTGCCGGCCACGCAGGGTCTTCACCGGAGCTGGCGGTCTGAGCTACACCACGGGGTCGCAGCCCAGCTGGGCCCCTGAGATCTCCCTGGGATTTCTGGCCCAACTCTTGGGGGAGGGGAAACACCCCCCAAATGCATCTGCTCACCTGCGGGTGGGTGACCCACCTCTCCCTCCTGCACCCCTTACCTGGCATTCCCTGACTCCCCATGGCCCCCCCAGGTGTGGTGTCCCCGCCATGAGGGATGTCTGGCTCATGACCACAGGTGGGTGACCAGGAGGGTCAGGGGCAGGAAGTGTGGTGGGGTCTGGGACAAGGAGGAGCAACTCCCTGCACCAGTGGGGGAAGAGCTGGGTCCTTCTGAGGTCTGCTGGTGGCCAGGGGGCCGCCGCCAGCTTCCTCCCCAAGGCCCAGGAGGCGAGGCCCTTGCCTTGCTCTGCCTGCCCCACTGGCCTCCTGTGCCTCGCCAGGCACTCATCCACCAGGTGCCCACGAGGCTCGTCCCCACGTCCTGCTGGGCTCTGTGCCAGAGTCACCTCCTCATGGCCGCTCCCTGCAGGCCCCCACTAGACCCTCCAGCAGAGCTGGCGGCTCCCTGCCGAGTCGCCTGGTACCCTCGGGCCCCAGGTGTGTGCTGAGAGGAGAAGCCGTGACCCCATTCCCTCGCCAAACCCGGCCTCCGGAGCCTGCGGGAGCTAATTAGGGCTTTCTTCTTGATCACCTACATTCCGCATCCCCCGGCACCGCACGTGCTCCTCCTCCCCCTCCCTCCCTCCCTGCTGTCCGCTGAGGCTGGGAGGCAGGGCCAGCTCCCGCTCACTGGAAGGCAAGGCGGTGGCTGCGTGCAAGGACCAGACAGACGCCCTCCGGAGCCGGGAGCCGGGAGCCCAGGGCGGGACAAAGGGACTTCTGCGGGTGCCCCTCCCCTCCCCACCCTCCCACTGGAGGGAAATCCAGACAGGTCCCCAGCCGCCCTGAGACCCTTCAAAGCCTGGCTGGAGAACGTGCACCCAGGGCACCGCCAGGATAGTGCAGTGGGTCCTGGTGACATCGACAGATTGTTTGAACAATTCAGATTTAAACAGACCTACTTTCCCGTTAGGCCATTTCCTGCTAAACAGCAGGTGGGGGTGGGGCATCTGAGAGATACCTTGTTGCTCCCTGGGTTTGAAAAAAGGCCGCACATAGCCAGGCACGGGGCAGCCACCTCCACCCTGGGGCCCAGCTCGGCCTGGCAGCTGCCCACTGGCCTGGCCCTGGGCTGGGCACAGCTGACCAGGGGTGGCTGCGGACCCAGGGCTCTGGCTGATGGGAGTGTCCCTGGAAATTGCTGGCCAAGCATGGGCTGTCCCTGATTTTTGCCCCACTGTGGAGGGGGCCGAGTGGCAGGTGGGGCCCAAAAAGTACAAGAGGCCTCGGACGAAGGGCGTGGAGCGTGGAGGTGGGGCAGGGAGGGCAGGGTCCAGGGTCCTGCAGCTCTTGTGAGGTACAGAGGGGAAAGCTGCCCCTTATCTCCAGGGAGGGGCCCTGGCTGCAAGCTGGAAGCTCCTGGGGGGTTCCTAATGAGTGGCCAAGGGCCAGGGCCAGAGGCCCCTGCTGCCCAGGGACTGTGTATGTCAGAGGGGCAGGAGGCCAGGTGGGCAGCTCAAGCCCGCAGCCAGGGCTCTGGGAATAAGAGCCCAGCCCCCTGCTCCTTCCCTCCTTTCTTCCCCTCAACTTTGCCCTCACACGCATCCATAAACACATAAATGAGGATTTCTGCCCCGGCCATGGGGCAAGTTCCAGGGAGGGCCTGCCCCCACCCTGAAGACCTACAGAGTAGCTGGAGGTGCTAGGGATGCACCCCAAAACCTCAGAAGGCTGGGGCAGGCACTGACCTGCTGTCCTCATGTGTGGCCTTGCCCTGTGTCCCTGGCTGTGCCCATGGTGGCCTGTGGGGCCAGGGAGCCCTGGGGCCCGACTCTGCGACTGCCCAGTGTGGTGCCCGTCCCTCCCAAGGCTCCTCCACGGCCCCGGGCCAGGTGTGCAGGGACCCAGAGTGGCCGTCGGGGGTTCTGAGGGTGCCCCAGGCAGCCTGCCATCCCACAGCAGCATGGAGGTCTCTGCAGAGACGAGTGGCCCCTTGCCTACTTGGGCCACCCCACTGCTGCCTCCCCCTCCCCTTCACTGCCACTCCTCCAGTCCCAGGCTCAGGTGGGCACTGCAGGCTGGCATCAGGCCTGCTGGATTCTGACGACTGTCTCTGGCCCTCAGAGTCTGTGACCCGCCTGCCAACAATAGGACATCTGTCCCCCTGTCTTTCCATGGTCCCCTGCCCCTTGGTGTGCCCCACGCTCCACCCTTGCTTCCCCTGCAGGAGCCGGGTGCCCGTGTCTCTCCTGGACGTCCTGTCACTCACGTTCCTCCGGTGACTGTCCTCTTCCAGGCCGAAGTGACTGTTCTGGCCCTCCCCGATCTGCCCCTCCAGGCTCTGGTTCCTGCGCTAGGTCGAGACCCTCTTAGAACACAGAGCCTGAGGACCCCTGTGGGCCCGGCGCTATTCTCAGCAGGCGGAACGGCAGGTAAAGGTGGGCTTCACGGGGCTCCCGCTGCAGCAGAGAGAGGGGCTGGCAAGGTAGCCTGGGAAAGATCCACGCGAGAGATGCAGCCAGGCACACGGGAGGGACGGATGGGGCAGGCTGGGGAGACGCCTCCGTGGAGGTGACCGGAGCTCCATGAGGTTGTGGGGAGACCCTCCTGGGCAGGTGAAGCCACAGGGGCAAAGGCCAGCACACGGAAGGCGGCGTTGGTGTTGGGAGCACCGAGGGGCCAGTGTCTGGACAGTGAGGAGGGCAGGAGGGGCCTGGACACGGTGGGGAGGGGTGGGGAAGTGGCAGCTGTTGGTTTCAAGCAAGGAGTGACAATGGCAACAGCGCAGCCCTCGCTCAGCTGCGTGGGACAGGCGCCCTGTGGGGCAGGGGCTTGGTGGCCCAGTGGAGGTCCGAGTCCACCCGGGGTCGAGGGGACTGGCGTGGGCTGGGGCGGCAGCGATGGGGGAGACTGGTGACACTGGGAGACGACTGGAGCCGGGTTCCTCACTCCCGAGGCAGGAGGTCACGCCCCTGGAAGGAGCCCTGCAGTGCCTGCTGGGCATTGGAGAAACCGTGTAAACTCATGGTGCTCAACGCTACAAGGTATCCACCTAACTGTGTGGGCACACATGTCTGCACGTGTGCACATGTTTTCTTGGTCTGTTTGCTGAAGGGGACCAGAAGCAAGGACACCCAGTAGCAATGAGCACACCAGAGCCGGGGCCTGGCCTCTACACCCCATTCTCCACACACGGACCAGGGCGCCCAGGAGAACCGCAAGCTCAGGTGGGCGGGAAGAGTACAAGAGGAGAAGGATGGGGACCTGTCTATGCCCTCCAGGAAGGACCCAGGGAGGGAGTGAAGGTGTGGGTTCCTGGGGTGCCTGGAAGAGGAGCAGGGTGGGACTCAGGGAGGGTGGCCGACATGCTTGTGTGGAAGCCACACTGATCCGTCTGATCACACACACACACACACACACACACGCACTAGAGCGGCAGGAGTAGTTCTCCAGGTTGCAGAGGGACTTGGGGTAGGAGGTGGCCCCCTGACGGTGGTGCCCCTGGGTTTCTCTCCAGCCCCCTTCTGCCACTGAAGCAGACCTGGGGAAGGACGGCACCAGGGCAGGGGGACAAGCGGGCAGGGGGTGTCAGGAGCCTGGGCCAACAGTGCTGTTGTAACTGGGAGCCAGGCCCCGCTGGGCAGGCAGGCTTCGCTGACATTCCAGAGGTTTGTGAGGACTCTTCGGAGGACATCGGGCCTCTTGGCCTCCTTCCCCTTCCTCACTCGAGGGCTTTCAGTGCTCAGCTGTCCCAGGGGTCTACTCCTGATGGGCTCACACCTGCCCGCTGGGTGGTGGCCCTGCCCCACAGGAGTTCCTGGGTTCCACCAGAGCACCTCGTCCCCACCACGGAGACCACGCAGACCTGTGCCCCTGCCAACTGCCTGAGCTCGCAGCCAGCCACCAGCTGGGAAGCCTCCCGGACCCTCGGGGCCCCTGCTCCCGCCAGGCCCTGGGGGCCTCCCCAGGTAGAGCCCACTGGCAGCTGCCCCCACCCCCTGTACCTGCAGGGCCCACCGCTCGCTGTCCCCTACCCCTCCTCCCGGAAGGGCCCACCGCCCTCTGTCGCCCACCCCCGGTCCAGTCTTCGCAAGGCCGGGCCGCGGGCGGTCCCCGGAGCAGGGGTCCCGAGGGCTGCGGAGCTGCCCCTTTAAGCCGCTTGCGCACGCGCACGGGGCCTGCGGGGGAGACAACGAGCGCGCCCGCGTGTCCGTCGGGCCGTGCGAGCGCGCGCGGCGTGCGGCGTGCGCGGTGACGCGAGCGCGTGGGGTTTCCTGAGGCTGCGGGCAGGGGCCCGCCGCGCCCATCCCGATGGCTGGAGGCGTCTGAGGGGCGGACGGAGGCGGCGGCGGGAGCGGGCGGCGAGCAGGGCGCGGGGCCGGGAGTGGAGCAGCCGCCGCGGCGGGACCGGACCGAGCCTCGCCGGCGCGCACCTGCTCGCAGAGCGCGCAGCGCGGCCCGAGCTCGACGACCTCCCGGGCGGCGGCCGAGGCGGCGGCGGTGTGGGCGCGTCAGGCCGCGACGAGGGCGCCGAGGTGAGCGCGGCCCGCCCGACCCGACCCGACCCCGGCGCCCCAGTCCCGGGGCCGAGTCCCGGCTCCCTCCGTCCGGGCCCGGCGGGGCCCCCGCCCTGCCCCCCGCCCCGCCCCCACCGCCGCCGCCGCCCGGGCCGCGTCTTCCTGCCCCGCCTGGGTGGGGCGGGCGGCGTCCCGGGGCTGGGCCGGGGCCGGGGACCGGGGCCGGGGCCGGGGACCGGGGCCGGGGCCGGGGACCGGGGCCGGGGCCGGGACCGGGACCGGGGCGGGAGGCGCCCGTCTGCGTGGAGGGGCCGGCGGGGGCTCGGGGGACGCGGCGTGGCGCCGGCCTGCGTGGGAAGCCGGACGTGGCGCTCGGGCCGCGGCCGCGAGAACAAAGGCCGGCTGCGGGCTGCGGGCTGCAGGCGGGGCGGTGTCGGCGGCCGGGCCCCCGCGCTGCGGGCGCCCGCGGGTGACTCTGGAGGTCGGGCTGCGGGGGGCTGGCGGCGCGGGGTGGGGGACAAAGCGGCGCC
This sequence comes from Eulemur rufifrons, assembly GCF_041146395.1. Lineage (NCBI taxonomy): Eukaryota > Metazoa > Chordata > Mammalia > Primates > Lemuridae > Eulemur > Eulemur rufifrons. The sequence continues at coordinate 694,851 of NW_027182866.1, read as the reverse complement.
CGGGGACGGCGCCGGGAGGGGACGGCGGTTCCGGCGGCCGCGGGGGCGGGCGCGCCGTGGCCTCCCTGTCCCCTGCGGGCCCGGCCGAGCCTGCGGCCCGCGCGTCGGCGGCTCCCGGGGCGGCGCGGGCCAGGCCGGCGGCCGGAGAATGAATGGGCCGGGCGGCCCCGGCCAAGATGGCGCTGCCTTTGTGGCTCCCGCCGCCGGGTCCGTCCGCGCCGCCGGCCGACGTGGGCACGGGGCGGAAGCGGCGGGAGGGCCGGAGTCTTCCTCCCGCCGCGACGGGCTTTGCGGAGGGCAGCGGGGCGGGGTGGGGACTTCTGCTGAAAATCCCGCGGGGTGCGGCAGGGCACTCGGCCTTTTCGCAGCCTTCTGTGTTTTTCCTTGTGAGTCGATAGTTGGTTCAAAAGGTATTTAAGCATTTGCCACGTCCTGTAAATTACCTGCTTGGTGTGCAGGGACAGTGCCAGCTTCATCAGTTACGGTCGGGAGATGCATGCACTGCAGGAAGACACCGATATAAGAATTTGTATTTTGGGGAGAGGAGCTGGGGGACGTTCACTGTTGAGTACAATACTGGGCCTATGGGCAAATCGTGTAGCAGTCTTGCCCTGTAGTTTGGGTTTGGAAAGCATTAGTGGTTCCTTCGTATTTTCGTTTTGCTGTCCAGTGACCGCAGCCTCATAATATTTGGTGATTGTGCAGTTGCTCGTGAAATTAAGAAAATATGTAGATTATTTTTAGTGATTAGCAAATAAATGAAAGTATTACTTTCGTGAAAAGTTCCAGTCGACTGTAGATACTAGATAAGGTCTTTAGAGGAAGGGTTGTTATTTTTTTTTTAAGGGTTGTTATTGATAAGGTTTCTGAATAAATTTTTTGATTTGAAGCTGTAGTCTTTTGGGAAGGAGGAACCCTTTATTTGAAAGTAAGGTATTTTCATGCTGTTGAGGTCGTCTGTACTGGATTCTTTCGCAAAAAGAAAGTGAACAGGCAGTTCCTTTTTTGCTTCCTCCCTGACACTGGGTGTGTGGCTGGGGATGGAGCTGGTGCCGACATGGAGCCGGGCCTGGGAGCCTCCGCGCGGCAGAACTCCGTGGTAGCTTTTGGCCTGATTTATTATGAGGCAGAACTTTGTCATGTCGGAACCGTCCAGAAGGGATGGCCACTGGAGGGTTCAGAGGCCGAGCCTGGGAATCCTGAGGTGGGATTGGGGAGGGGCTGGCCTGCAAGGATCCGACCGTGATTCCCTGGATCATGTGCTTTTGGTTTCACTGTCATTTTAAGTGCGACAAGTTTTTCTTACAGGTTGAGGGTTTGGAAAACCAAAATGAAGTTTTGTGGTTGTGCCTGTGCTCATTCCCAGTTACCCTGGCTTGGCATTGCCCGCCATGATAACCGCCGGGTCATCCTGAGTGGCCCAGGGTCAGGATTATTCTCACGGAGGAAATTGTTCCAAAGGGAAGTTGTGATGCTGAGTTGACACCTAAGTGAGTGCATCTACTGGACAAAAGCTATTCCTGTATGAGTTTATAACGGCTGTGCTTATCTCATCAGACAGGACCTAAGCAGAGTACCCTTTAGTGATACCTTAAAAAAGATTTTTTTGTTGATATTCTCAGTTATTTCTGGTTTTTTTGGGGGGGGGGGTTTGAAGTAAATTTTCTCAGATTTAATTCTAATCTCAAAAGAGATTCAAAAGGCTACAGAATAGTAGTGGGGGTGGTACAAAAAAAGCCTACAGAATAATGTCTTTTTTTTTTTTTAAAAGAGTAAAACCTCTTTAAATTTTTTTCATGTCTAGTGACTTTTTATTTCAATGCTTATGTCATCTAGGTAGGTTTATGTTGACCACTTGAGAAACGGGTGGCTGACTTTATGAGGAGTCAATTTATTTCCCAAAGGAGTTGGTGTACTATCCTGTAAAAGTACCAGAGCTTTGTTCTGTTTTTTTGTCGTTGTTTTACTTTGCTAAAAATTTCTGTCGGTTTTATTTTTTGTCTTTTGGCCCACTGGTTTTAATGGAAAAGTTGTAGCTAAAAGTAACTTTGAGAAAGGGGTAAAAATCTTGAGGGTGTCTCTGGATTTACCTATCAGTTGACTTTGTAGCTAATACTTACTTTAATGCATAACATTGATTTCATTTTAGAAGTACAGTATTGGCATTTATTATGGTTTCATCATTGGATTGTTTTTCTCTGCTAAAAAGATCTGGCTCATGTTGGTCTCTAAATTGGATTAAAACCTTGCTGTCTGTGGACTTTGGCTTTAGCATTAGTGGATTGGTAATAGATATTCTCAGGTTTTTTTTTTTTTAATCTGGGCTTGACCATATGGCATGCCATTTCATTTTGAAACCTCTATTGAGTGTAAGTCTCATGAGACACGGAACAAAAATTTTTAGAAATTTTTAAACTCTGGTTTAAGTTCTGATTTCAGATTTGCATTTGTTGAATGGTTGGAGAAATTATGAAGTAGGCAGTTCAGATGTTTGGTTTAGTGAACATAGAATAAGGAGATACAAGAACAAATTTAAATTGAAACCATCAGAAATGATTTCTAAAACTGCAATGTTTAACGTTATTAGAAGCAGTAGCCCAGATACATATGGGGAGAGTGCGTTTGTATGTGGGGAGGCTGGGAGGAGGGGGGAGACAGAGAGAGAAGTCACATTAATTGTTCTGGAAAAGGAATGGAACACCACTTCTTCTTAAAGCTATGAGCTTTGTTCCAGAACTCTCACTTAAGAAATACGGACAGTCTGTTTGAGTTGGTCTGTGGATTAGTGGAATGCTGAAAGCTTTTTAAACCTTTTAGCCCTCTTGTGGCAGTGCCTGCCGTTGGGTGCCACGGTAGTCAATGGAAATTACTGCTGGCCTCCAATGATAGAAAAACTTTCGATTTTATAGAGCAATGTTGGTTTCTCTTTTCTTTTTTAAAAGATTAAGTGAAAGTATAGCCTTATTTGTCTCCTAAAATTAGAATTCTGAGAAAGAGCCATTTTCTTTCTTTTCATTTTTTTGAGACAGGGTCTTATTCTGTTGCTGGGCTAGAGTGCGGTGGCATCATCATAGCTCACAGCAACCTCAAACTCATGGACTCAAGTGATCATCCTGGCTCAGCTTCCTGAGTAGCTGGGACTACAGGTTGCACTATCATGCCCAGTTAAGTTTTTCTATTTTTTGTAGAGATGGGGGTCACACTATTACCCAGGCTGATCTGGAACTCCTGGCCTCAAGCAATCCTCTTGCCTTGGCCTCCCAAAATGCCAGGATTATAGGCATGAGCCACTGTGCCTGGTCAAGAGCCATTTTTAAAAGCTTACTGATTAAAAAGATCAAATCAAAATTATCTAAGGTAATTCTTAGGTTGAACCTATTTTGCTATTAGTAAAAGATTATTATGATTTAATAATTAGTTGCTCCAAGCTTAGCAGTTTGTCAAAGGGAAAAAACTTTGTTTTAATTCATTAACCTGTAGAATTGGAATACTAAAGGGCATTGCTGGAATATATACTTGTTTGTAGGGTATTGTGTCTTCATGTGTATCTATGTGATTGTCTCCTGACTTGGTTCTGTGATACTTATAAAATATATTCCGTATGTGGATTACAGATACTCAACTACCTGTTCAAATGTTGAAGTTAATAAAGCTTAAAAAAATTCTAGACACTTTCTAATTAGATGAGAGCGTCAAATTTTCTATGGTTGGTTTCAGAAAATTTGTCATAGGAATTTTGAAATAATTCCTAAATTCTAGGGAGGAAGAGAAATTCACGCGTTTCCAAAAGGATTGGCACTGAGTTAGAACCCAGCTCTCTCACCTAACTAGCTGGTTTGGCAGTGTTAGGACTTCTATGTCTGTTTCCTCATCTGGGAAACAGACACCCTGGAGCCTCCTTCCTAGGTGGTGGTGAGGATTAAGTCGGTCAGCGTGTGGGGAGCACTCAGAACGGTCCTCTGTGCAAGGGTTGACCGTTTCTGTTGTGAGTGCCTTGCTTTGTAAAATTTCTTTTGCTATGGCAATAATTATAAGACAGCTTACTAAGAGATTTGTTTTGTCACCTGTTTACTGCCTCACTTCCTACTAAATCTTTTCTCATATTGTCTGTTCTTGAAAGGCTTTCTTTATAGGATAATTTTGAACCTGTACTCATTTTGAAAACTACTAAGGTTTATGTTTTTATTTTAGAGAATTCCCTTCCTCCCTTTATGATGCTGGATTTTTTTGGATTTCACCAAAATTTGTTGGTGTCCCTTGATTTGCTGACTAGTGACAGTAATAAATATTGTCATATATTCCCACAAATACTGTAACTGGAAACTTGTTTAAGAAATGTTTACTCAGCACCTTCTCTGCTGGGCACTGAGGCTCTAAGCTGTAGCAGAAGGGACTTGGTCTAGGACCTGACTGAGTGTGTACTCTAATGGGGAGCCTGACATGTGGGCACAGAGGGGAGGACCAGGTCCCAGGGACACCTGACCCACCCCTCAGAGTTTAGTGACAGTTTCTCAGAAGTTTTTTTTTTTGGTAAAGTTGAGACCTGTTGGAGTCTTTCTGGCAGGCAGGTGAGGGTAGCGGGGAGGAGAAAGTGTTGCAGACTTAGTAGGTCATGTGAGCGGTTTTCACACAGCAGCCACGTGGTCTCCGTCACTCGCCGTGTCTCCAGCACCCAGAACAGCGTCTGTGATGGGCGCTCCGTAAGCGCGTATCGAAGAGCAGGGCTCGTCCAGGGACTGAGTGGACGCCGAAAGGTCGGAGCCTTGGTACAGCACTTGAACTTCTATCTTGAGGGCTCCAGGAGGCCTTTGAGGGGTTTTCAGGAGATGGGCTCGATGAGGACCATTACTTGGGAGTTGAACTCGGGGAGGGCGGGAGGGCGGGGATATTAGCTGGGGCTTCAGTTGGGAAGCCGGCGTGGGAGGACGGGTCTGGGCCAGGCTGGTGCAGCTGGGGATTGAGGAGACTGGACGGCTGGATGTCGGGGAGAGGTGGTGAGAAAGATGTCGACGACCACACGTTTCTGTCCTGCACGTCTGGGCAGGGTGGTTTGGTGGGGGACTGTGCGTGTCGGGTTGGAGGAGTGTCTGAGCCATTCCTGTGTTCTGTGTTAGGGGGACAGCTGTCCTTACGCTTTCCCCTCCCCTCTGTGGAAGACTCTCCTCCTAGATGTGTAGCCGCTTCTGCGATCGGTTCACGGATCCCTTCCTCGTCAGTGGCCACCGGCTCACCCTGCTCTGCCCTCAGAGCCTGATGCCGATCTTCCCGCTCGCTCCAAGCTCCGTGGAGACAGGCACTTCGGTTCCCTGCAGTGTCGCCAGCCCTAAAACGGTGCACAGCAAACATTTGTTGAGTTAGGGGTTTCTGTGCCAGTGCGCGTGGAGCACTGGAGCAGAGGTCTGGACGCAGACAGGCCTTCAGGAGTTACCTGAGTTTAGGTGGCAACCAAAGTCTTGGGAGCAGCCATCACTTAGAACAGTGGTTCTCAAAGTGTGATCTGTGGACCCCTGGGGGTTCCTGAGACCATTTCAAGGATCCGTTAGTTCACAGCTATTTTCATATTAGGCCGTTATCTGACTTTTTGCTGTGTTGACGTTTCATTGATGGTACAGAGCAATGGTGGGTAAAACTGTTAGCCCCGTAAGCACAGCTGAGGGCTGTGGTACCCCAGGCATCAGAGCAGTCATCGTCACAGTCCTCACAGTGCTCTTCAACACCATGAACTCGCAGTCCAGTGTAACCTAATGTCCCTGATGAAGCAATCAAAACTGATTTTATTAAGCCACGACCCCTGAGACCCCATCGTTGTACCACTTGGCGTGGCAGAGAGGGAAGCAGGCGTAAAGCACGTTCAAGTCCAGCCCCCGTCCCCAGGACAAGTGGCTGTGCAGCCGTCTGAGTTGAAAGAGCGGGTGACAGAGCACAGTGTCTCCTTGGACGTCTGTTTCCTCAGAAATGAGCGAAGTGACCAGATACTTCAAGGAAAATAACTGACGCTGTTGTTGGCAGTAATAAAATTTGAGCTTGCTAACAAAAATTTTGGAAAACTCTATTCTGCTACCATGAGCTTGACAGCCTCCTAGGATTTAAAGACTTTTCTTCTGTGAACTTACTGTTTTCCGAGTGGTGTGTGCCTGGTGCTACGGGCTCGCAGATGGGTAAAAGATCTATTCAAAGCACAAGAGTGAAGTAAAACCAGTGCAGTGCAGTGTAACAGTATGAAAAGTTAATTGACACAGTTTCAGATTCCACATCAGAGCTGCTCTTTAAGAAACTGCCCATTGAGTTTTGGTATAGTATCATAGAAGAATACCTACATTTATTTGAAAAGGCAGTGAAATTACTGTTCTCTTCCCCAACTGCATATCTGTGTGAGGCTGAATTTTCCTCACAGCTTTCAGCTAAAACCATACATTGCAGCAGACCAGAGAAGCAGGTGTGAGAAGCCAGCTCTCTCCTGTTGAGGCGGACAATAAAGAGATACGCTAAGTGTAAAATAGGGCTTCTTACCAAATTATTTCTCTTGGAAAATACTTTTCATAAAAATGTTATCCATGGTAACATGTAATGGGCTTGTTACTTTCAGATGATTTAATAAATGTTTTAAAACGTGTGTTTTAATTTCTAACATAGCGTAATAAATATTGATAGATCTAACCCTCATAAACAAAAGCCCCGGGGTCCTCAGTAGTTCCGGATGTGAAAGGAGCCTGAAAGGAAGGTGTCTGAGCAGCACGGATTTGGAGGGTGTTGCAGGGGTGCGGCGGTTAAACCGGCTGGAGCACATCAGGGGCCTGGCCCAGGGCACCTGTGAGGACCAGAGAGGTCCTCAGCTGGGGATAGGCACCCTGTCCTGATGGCCTGTCCCTGTGCCCAAGTGCAGCATCGTAGGGTGGTGGCTTTTCCTGGGGAGAAGATTTCCTCACAGGTGAGGACTCACTGGTGTGGCCGGAGAAGAGAGGCCTTGGGGGACGGTGATAGGGAGGAGTGACCAGAGCTGGGAGCCCGCACATGGTGGGTCGGAGCCCACGGAAAGGGCCCTCGGAGAGCAGAGGGAATGGGCCGAAGTGGCTGAGAGTGAGAAGTAGATGAAGCCCTCAGTTGTGGAGGTCCCTGAGGGCGGTGAGTGCTGGTGGGGTGAGGAGAGCCTCTGGGCAGGGCTGAGGGGTGCTGAGAGGAAGGAGCCTGCAGGGGGCAAGGGCGGGGAACGCGGGCCTGGGTGGTCTTGGGCCTGGCCATGCCAAGGGGGGCTGCTGGAAGCAGCCACTAAGATGCTCACTTGCCCTGGCCACAGGAGCATCACCTGTGACATGGAGGAATGTGCTGAAAGCCGGCAGGCGGGCTGTAGGGATTGCTGGTGTTTCAGTATTAAAAAGGGCAGTCGAAACATTGGAGCGAGAGTGGGAGGAGGTGAGGGGACAAACCAGGCAGACATCTGGGAAAAGAGGGTTCCAGGCAGAAGGAGAAGCTTGAATCAAGGCTGCGCCTGGAACTGAAATGAGTCCTGGAAAATTGATGTTAGTCCCCACTTGCCATAGACTTTATGGGAAGTGTGTTAGGAGAGGTGCTTTAAGATTTCCCTGTTGAAATCATTTTCTTCAAAGCTTGGTCTTCCAGGCTTACCCAACACTCCCTTGGTAGTCGATGAACTTGCATTTTGCCCTGTTGGTGATACCAAGGCTATTCGCTCTTGCTTGTTGGGTGCCTGCCATGTGCCAGGCACCGTCAGTACTGCTGTGTGAGCCTCACATCTACTCTGTGGCAGGTACTGGTGTGTGTGGGGGGGAGGGGGTGGTAAAGGAGACGAGGTCTCACTCTTGCCCAGGCTGGAGTGCAGTCCTGTCATCGTAGCCCACCACAAGCCTCAAATTCATGGGCTCCGGTGATCCTCCTGCGTGAGCCTCCCGGGTAGCTGGGGCTACGGGTGTGAGCCAGTGTGCCCAGCAGCATTAGGTGTTTTTAATAGCTCCATTTCACAGATGACTAAACTGTTAACAGGGAGATTAGGCACGTGGCCCTGGTGTCAGTGGATCCCTGTCTGACTGGGGCCTCGGGTCACTTGCCTGTGCTCTGCTTATTGCACCGTGGACCTTCCGACGGGAGCCCTTCCCTCCTCCGCCTGGAATCCGTGTCTGCATCTGCCTCTCCCTGTGTTGCTGAAGGGAAGATTCTTCCCCTTGAGAACGTTCACCAACGATTTTATCTTGTTTGTTCAGGGGCTCCGTATACTCTACCTTCAACCTTGACTGAGTCTTATATAACTTAATGCCGGTTAGTCTTGGTATCTCTTCTAGCCACTATTCGCATTTTTTCCTTTTTTAAAATTAAACTCCCCAAACTGCAGTCTGTTTCCACTGCCTCAGTTTCTCCACCATCTATCCTGTTCTCATTCCCTGGAGATCTTGTTCCTGTTGTCTTAGTTTTTATTTTTTACTTTTGCATTTTGATAATAAAAATGTTTATTGTAGAAAATTAGGAACATGCAAATGAGGGGAAATCCATAATTTTCCTATCAGGAAATAAAATAACCATATAAGATTATTACATTTCATGGGCCGGGCAATAGGCCGGGCGAGGTGGCTCACGCCTGTAATCCTAGCACTCTGGGAGGCTGAGGCGGGTGGATTGTTTGAGCTCAGGAGTTCGAGACCAGCCTGAGCAAGAGTGAGACCCCGTCTCTACTAAAAAAATAGAAAGAAATTAGCTGGACAACTAAAAATATAGATAGAAAAAAGTAGCCAGGCATGGTGGCGCATGCCTGTAGTCCCCGATACTCGGGAGGCTGAGGCAGAAGGATCCCTTGAACCCAGGAGTCTGAGGTTGCTGTGAGCTAGGCTCACACCTCGGCACTCTAGCCTGGGCAACAGTGAGACTCTTTCTCAAAAGGGGGGAAACAAAAAAAAGGATTATTACATTTCTTTTTAGTCTTTTGTATTACTCGCACGTGTGTGTGTGTGTGTGTGTGTGTGTATAGAGATTCCTTCCATATATACAGATTTTTTAAAAAATTCTGTTTTTTGTTTGTTTGTTTGTTTTTATTTTTTGAGACAGTCTTGCTCTATCTCCCAGGGTTGAGTGTGGTGGTGTTATCACAGCTCACAGCAGCCTCAAACTCCTGGGCTCAAGTGAGCCTTCTGCCTAAGCCTCCCGAGTAGCTGGGATTACAGGCGCCACCACGCCCGGCTAATTTTTCTATTTTTACTAGAAATGTGGTCTCGCTCTTGCTCAGGCTGGTCTTGAACTCCTCAGCTCAAGTGATCCTCCCACCTTGGCCTCCCAGAGTGCTAGGATTACAGGCATGAACCACCATGCCCAGCACAAAATTCTGATTTTTCTACTTTTCAATATGTATATTTCTGGATGTCATTCATCTTTGAAAACATGATTAGTTTCTTGATAATTATCAATTGTATCTTTTCCCTGTAGTTCAGCCATATCCATGTGCTGGGTATTCTGGTTCTGCCAGTTCTTAGATTTGAGGTTTTGAGTGAGTTATTTAACTCCCCTACCTTAGTTTTCTTGTCTCTTAGGATGGTGAGGATTAAATGAGATGGTGCAAATAAAATTCTTAGCATCCAGCCTAGCAAGACCTCGGAATGTTAGCTCCAGTGCCCGTGTGCCGTCCTCCACAGCCCCATCGCTATATTCTTGTCCTTGAGGTTGGCCTCGGAGTTAAGGTCCTCGGGTTCTGCGAGGCTCTGAAATGTTACAGTAGTAGTTTCCTGTGGCTGTTGTAACAGATTATCCACAAACATTACTTCTTCTAGCTTCTGGCGGTTGCCAGCGATCATTATTGTTCCTTGCCTTGTAGCCCTGTCACCGCAGTTTCTACCTGTCGTCATGTGGCCTTTTCTCAGTGTGTCTGTCCCTGCTCTCCTCAGGACACCAGTCATTGGATTGGGGTCCACCCTAATCCAGCATGACCTCATTTTGACTTAACTAATCACACCTGCAAAGACCTTTCCAAATAAGGTCACATCCACAGGTTCCAGGTGGATACGCGTTTTGAGGGGGACACTGTTGGATCTGCTCTGGTCACCTAGAAGCTTCCCCTTTGGCCGCCTTCTCCTTGTGTTCTAGCTCTCCGTCTCCCATGTCATTAACCCTCCCTCCATGGCCAAGCTTGGAAAGAGAAGTCTCAGTTGCAGGCTGGGGAAACTAATAAAAGAGAATTTAAATAGGAAAAGGTAAATGTCCGAGAAGGATTCTGGACGTTTCACAGAACCAAAGTTCAGGAACGGAATTAGGCTTTTCAGGTGAAGCACGAAGTCGGGGGATGGGAGAACCACTTGCAGGAGCCTCTGTCCGTCTTCTGTTCTTTCCATTCTCTGTAAGAACATTCTCTGAAATGGTTGTTTTTTTCTGTTTTGAACATATGGTGACTCGGTTTTGAACTGTCTGTGCCACTGCCACCTTGAAACCCTCTTCTCTTAAGAGTCTGTGACATCACAGGTTCCTGGTTTTCCTTCTGCCTTTGTGTCCTCAGTTTCCTTGCAGGACTCCTCTTGCCTGCCCTGCACGTCTTTGTCTGGAGTTCAGCCCTGAGTGTAAGGGTCTTCCTTTCCTTGAGCTCTCCTCATTCAGTCACATCTGTTCTTGTCTGTTGGAAATGCTCTTGACTGGTGCGTTTGATGGCTCCCAGAGTCCTGTCTCTGGCCTGACATCCGGACTCATCACCCCCCCCCCCCCCCCCCGTCCACCTAACATCTCCAGTCCTCATGCTGTTCTCACTGCTGGGTCCTGACCTTTAGGTCTCCGCGTGAGTGTCACCTCAAAGAGGCTTTTCCTGGTCATCCTTGTTATGTGACCTGATCAGTTTTTTTGCCTTCGTGGCACCTACCACAAGTTGTGATTACACAGGTGTGACCGGAGCTGGCTGGGGGCTGAGGGCACACCAGTCAGGCTGTTGACGTGGGCTGGGTTCGTTCTTGAACCTGACGGCGTTCCCTGAAAACGTCTGTCTGTAAGCCCAGGACTCGGGGATTTTGGGGGACGTGCCCCAAGTGAATCTGCAGAGTCACGTTCGGGGGCAGGGGCCTGTGCAACACGTAGTGAGGACCAAGGAGACTTAAGGGTGGTCTTCTGAGGACAGATGGAAGGGTTACTGGGAAGGCCTCAACGACTGCGGGGCGTGGGGCAGCCGCCCCGGAGATGAGAAGGGAAAGGGGTGAGCTTTTGCGGGGAGAGTCTCCGGGCCGCACGCGGATTCAAACACGTACAGCATTTACAGTGTGCTTTTTGTCTCGATAAGTGACCAGCATGCTCTCTTTACATTTTTTAAAAATATGGAACTGGCCAATACACATTTTCTTTAAGTTAAAGTTGACATATTCAAGAAGATGCTAAGTAGTATGCTGTAAGTTTAAGAATTTTCCTTCAACTATGAAGGAAGAGCTTTAAAATAGCAGCTCTTGGCCGGGCGCGGTGGCTCACGCCTGTCATCCCAGCACTGTGGGAGGCCGAGGCAGGAGGATTGCTTGATGTCAGGAGTTCAAGACCAGCCTGAGCAAGAGTGAGACCCCGTCTCTACAAAATACAGAAAAACTAGCTGGACATGGTGGCACGTACCTGTAGTCCCAGCTACTCGGGAGGCTGAGGCAGGAGGATCGCCTGAGCCCAGGAGTTTGAGGCTGCTGTGAGCTAGGCTAATGCTGGGGCACTCTGGCCCAGGTGACAGAGTGAGACTCCACCTCAAAAAAAAAAAAAAAAAAAAGCAGCTCTTCTAGTTTAAGTATTCACAGATTTATATACTGCTAAGCTTAAAAAAAAACTTGTTAAATTGTTGAGATTAATGTTATAAGTCAGTGGGAACACATTAGGAATGCATCTTCTATTCCTTGTTGATTTGAAAACCTAACGTGTAATTACAGTTACACTTAAAATTCTACGTTTTGGCTCTATGTTAGTATTCATCAGAGTCCAATGCTGAGTGCCTGGTGGGTATTGAAGAGAGAAAACTCCACTCTTAGAAGCGGTAACTTTCCGCATCTCAAGCAGAAAGCTTTCACTCTGCTTTTAGTGTCTGTGTTTTATACGCTGCCCAATAGAAATGTTTTCAGTGGTGGAAAGGTCCTCTCATCTGTGCTGCCCGTATGTCTGCCACTGGCCTTTGTGTGTGTTGAGCACTTGAAATGTGAATGACTAGCGTGGCTGAGAAACCGACTTTCTGGTTTTATTTAATTTTAATAGAATTTAGTTTACAAAGTGCTGTGTGCTGGTAGCAGCCATAACAGACAGTCCTCGATGGAGCACCGGAGTCGTCACTAGCGGGAATCTGGACGGTGTGGGGAAGCGTTCCGATCAGGACATGAGTTTCGAAAGTTAAAGTCTGTTTCAACTGTGGTAATCTTCACACGGATAGGTGGGGGCTCCTGCCAGTGTCTGTTACACGAACTGTCCTTTGGGGTCCGAGGACCGAGATGAGAAGTCAGTGAGCAGAAGGCACAGAGTGGCCCAGCTTTCCTTGTGACAGCACCGAGCCCCCAAGGCAGGTGTGTGTGGGTGTCACACCTTGGGGTGTGCCACAGGGGTGCTGCTCAACAGCAAAGGGTTGTGCGGCCCAAGGTTGCAGCAGTGCCAAAGTCGAGACGTGCGTCCCGCAGTTCAAAGGAAGTTGCTGTGGCCTCACGTCAGCTGTCCATTGCTGCATAACACGACCCCAAAACTTAGTGACGTAGAGCAGTAACTGTCCGTCATTCTGTGTGGTGTCGATGTGGGCGGGGCTCCGCTGCCTAAGCGCCGCAGGTGGGCTGGGGGCTGTGCCTCCCGACCGGCCTCTCCCAGGTGGGCTGTTAGCAGGTGCCGCTGTTCCCCTCTGCCTGACCTCTCCTGCAGTCCAGCTCGGGCCTCCTCCCGTGGTGGCCGAGTCCCAGCAGGGCAGGAGCGGCGGTTGACGGCTGCTCCAGGCTGTGCTTGGAAGTCGCAGTGTCGTCCGTGCTGCCTTCTCTGGGTCAGTGCACGTTACCAGGCCCAGCCTAGACTCTGGGAGGGGGGAGGCGGCCTCTGGTTCCTGACCGTAGGAACTGCAGAGACGGTGGCCGTTGCTTGTCCATTATAGTCTTCTCTCTCTGGTGACCTTTGAGCTGCCTGCCTTAGGATGTCCGGTTGACACTAATGTCGTGATATCTGTGGAATGGGTTCCAAAAATGAACTCCTTAAAGGCATCCATTTACTTCAGTTTATTTAATATTGATCAAGTACTTATGTTAAGGAAGACACTGTGCTTGGTGATGATTAAGTACTGGGAAGTTGCTTCTCATCTTTCATTTTCTGGAGGGAGATACCAACTAGTGAAGAAGCAAAGTTCAGGCCTTGTGCTAGGTGCTGTGGGCATCTGGGCAGAGAGAAGGCACTTGGTTTAGAGTAATTGGGGAAGGCCTTTCTGAGCAGGTGACAGACACCTGAAGAATGAGACAGGTAGGTAAGGGGTCTCAGTGCTAAAGGCCAGAGGTGAGGGTGCCGGTGCAGCTGAGGCTTGGAGCCCAAGGAGCAGAGCTGTGGGAGGGCAGGTGGGAGAGGAAGCCGGGCCTGGATCGCACGGCCTCGTGAGCCGGAGGCTTGGGCCCAGCTTGCCCAGGATGGGCTCAGCTGTCAAAGTGCCCTGGTGTGGACCTTGCGTTATATATGGTTACCACACTGTGGGAAAGAGTTTGGATTTTTTCCTCTTGATGTAGTAGAAAGCCATTGAAAGCTTTTAAGCGGGGAGTGACAAAATGAATTTTAAAAGATTGTTCAGATTGCTCAATGAAGAATGAATTTTGGGGGGCAAGAGAAGAGAGGTGATTCGAAGGAGACTCTCGGTGAGAAGTGAGGCGGCTTGGCTGAGGAGACGGGAAGAGATGGTGGAGGTAGTCAGCCACTGCTGACGGGTGGGCGCTGGGACCAGGGGAAAGGACGGTGGCTCTGGGAACTTAGAGGGTGACGGTGCTGGGCACTGAGCTGAGGCAGGTCTGTTGGCTCCAGTGGGGACCCGGAGCCACTCTTTGAACCTCTGAAGCTCCAAATGGACATAGGACAGCCAAGTGCAAGTGTTGGCTAATGAGTTTGTTGGCCCTGGAGTGAGTCCAGTGTGGGAGTCACAGTGTTCAAATCCCCGAGTGGTTGCCATCACCACCACGTGCGCAGCCAGTAGAGGTTAGGTAGAGGGAGAGGTGGGGAGGGGCAGCTCTTCAGGAAGGACAGAGGGGTGGGGTTGACCGTGAGTTGTGCAGGTGAGGGTTCAGGTGGAAAGGGAGCGGGGGAAAAGGGTCCTTAGATTTAAGGACTGCAGCAGGTGACATGGTGGGGATGAAAGCCAGATCGGGTTGAGCTGCAACATGGGTGGTCTGGGGGAGACCCCCTGTTTAGACACTATTTCAGGGTTCGCTCTAGTGGGCAGCGAAAGGGCCCAGGAGCTGGAGGGTGATGTGAGAAACAATGGAGAGTTCTGTTTTTTAAGTAGGGAGATTCTAAGCCTCCTGTTTGTTTGGGTGTGTCTCAAAGCTTGAGTGTGCCCACGAGTGCCCTGGGGTCTTGTTAGTGCAGATCCTGACTCCCTCAGTGGGGGGGGGGGGGCCGGCTTTTCTAACAAGCTCCCTGGTGCCGCGGGTGTGGCTGGTCCCTGGACCCCGGGGTGAGAAGCAAGCACAGGTGATGTCGGCAGAAACAAGCTGCAGTAGACAGGTGGTAACAGAAGGCTGAACGCCTTTCGAAGGCTGGAGGGTTTCTAATCTGTCTTTGTGCCCACGGGCCTGGCTCATCATTGGTGCCAGGTCTTGGGATTGAGTTAATGGTCACATGACATTTTACGGCAGCTGTTTCACAGCTTCAGAATTTGTCCTAATCAGTATGCAGCTCTCTCCAGTTAGCAATTTAGCTGTGACACGAGACACGTTACAGCAGTTTGAATTTAGTATACAATTTTGTTTTATAGCTGAGAGGTGGGTTGAACTGGTTGGCTCTCAGCAGACAATAATATCTTACTGCAATTCCAGCAACTCTTGTGTGCATGGCAGTCTGCATAAATTGCCTGCTAAGCTCAGAATATTAGGTTTTGGAAGAGACAAAGTGTGATTAAGAAAGCTGGGTTTATTCTGACTCGGGGGGATGGGGGTGTAACTACATGATGAGTGTGATGCACACTGTCTGGGGAATGGACACGCTTGAAGCTCTGACGGGGGGGGATGGGCGGGACATGGGCAATTTATATAACCTGAACTTTTGTACCCCCATAATAAGCTGAAATAAAAAAAAAAAAAAAAGAAAGCTGGGTTTGGTTGAGAGAGAAAGGGATTTGATTTTTTGAAAAACAAAAGATTGTCTTTGTGAATCTAAAGACACAACAAAGCAGTGTTACAAGTCACGTTATACAAGCGTGTTCACATAGGTATTCCTTGATAAACTGAAGATAAACAGCTCTGAAGTTTTGCACATACTGACCTATTACAAAATCAGAGACATTCTGGGGGGCGGTGAGCAGGAGTGGGGGGTAATCGGGTCATCTGGAAGAGGAGGCAGCAAGGAGTAACTAGCCGCACGGTGAATAACTGTTAAGACAAATAGTTTCCTCATTCTTTCTCCGTGCCGTCTATGTGGCTGAGATGAAGGCGAGTAAGTCGCTGAGGAGGAAGCAGGGCCTCCGTGCACCTGTGCTGCTGCTCCGCCCTTTCCTGCTACCTGGCCCCGCTGTAGGGAAGCCCACGTGGGGGCCCAGAGCCCTGCCTGTAATTAGCTCTCCGGCTTGAATGTTTGAAGTAAACTTTCTATCACCTTGTAGTGAAATTTTGTTTTCAGTGTTACTGTGGAAGTCACTACTTTGAATCAAATACATGAGAGAACGAATGGTCAGATAAGGTAAAGGAGCAGTGGGCTTGACAGAGCCTCTGGTCTTTAGAAGCTTTTTTGTGAATAACATTCTTTTTTTTTTTTTTTTTTTGAGACAGAGTCTCTCTCTGTTGCCCAGGCTAGAGTGAGTGCCGTGGCATCAGCCTAGCTCACAGCAACCTCAAACTCCTGAGCTCAAGGGATCCTCCTGTCTCAGCCTCCCGAGTAGCTGGGACTACAGGCATGCACCACCATGCCCAGCTAATTTTTTCTATATATATTTTTAGCTGTCCATATAATTTCTTTCTATTTTTAGTAGAGATGGGGTCTCGCTCTTGCTCAGGCTGGTCTCGAACTCCTGAGCTCAAACGATCCGCCCACCTCGGCCTCCCAGAGTGCTAGGATTACAGGCGTGAGCCACCGCGCCCGGCCTGTGAATAACATTCTTTATCAGTGTTAACTGTTTTTGAATTCTTAGGGAAATAGACTCATGCTATTTGTTTCATGGTTGTGAGCCTAAAATTTCCCCCTTTAATAAAGGGGGAAAAACGTGTGTAAGTCAGTTATAAGACCCGTAGGAAGGAAACTCAGATGTATCATTGAAGAGAAGAAAGGGAACTTGAATAAATGGACGTGAATACAGAACTTGAGTACAGTGTTCCTGGGTGCACAGGCTTGAATGTTTTAAAGATGTCACTTAATCTGGGAGCGTCAGTATTTGAGGGAAGTCAGTTCTAAAAAAAGAAAGATAAGGAAAGTATCTATTGGGTATTTTTTTTTAAGTACCATGGGTAAGTGGAGCAAAGTAGTCTAAGTACTGACTTGTAAATTAATAGGAATTTAGTTTGATTAGTGTGGTATTTTAAAATCAGTTGGGAGTGAATGATTTGTAGTGTAAAAAGGTCTTGGATTAACTGGCATTCCAATTGGAAAAAATAAAGTTGAAAACTACATCTCACAGCACACATGGGTTCTGGGTAGATTAAAGATTTAAAGTAAAAATTAAAACATGGAAGTCTTAGAAAAAAATTGAGAAAAGTATTTTATAAGCTTGAGGTAGGATGTGTAGGGAAAGGGTTTCTTAGCATGACAGTAAGGCTATAAGCCGTGAAAAGATTATCTGTTTAAATATTCAGAATATATCTACAGCAAAAGATGCCTGTTTGGGGACCTCTGAACTATAGTGTTGGGAATGTATGAGATAAAGAGGGTTAATATCCCTCGTATAAAAGTAGCATTTCCAAAATAAATTGTTCCAGCAAATCTATTTTTAGGAATTTATCCAAAGGGAAAAAATGAGAATACTTATCACAACATTAGTTATAAAAGCAAAAGATTAAAAACAGTCTCTGCTTGTAACTCCTAGCTAGAATTTTTGGTATAAAAGCAAAAAATTGTTACTAAACTATAAACTCCTTGAGGGTCGAGAGCTGTGTCCGCCTCATTCCCTGATGCATCCTCTAAAAGTGTCCATAGTAGGTCTTAATAAATGCTTGTGGTATGAGTGTGTCCGTAGTAGGTGTGAATGCCTGGACCAAATGCCCAGGAGCAAGGCCTGGTTAGAGTAAGCTAGGCTTGCAGAATGGGATATGGTGCGGTTGTTAAAGAAAAAAAAATTAAGGTGACCCTTGTTTATTGGCTTGAAGAGATGACCACAGTGCAGAAAGTAGGGGTGGGGCATTTGAAAAATATGTATGGTTTGGGGAAGAGGGTACTGTTTGATTCATTCGTGAAAAGTTATGCATTTATGTATTTTGACACATAAAGTCTGGAAGCAATATACAAGGTCTTTCTGGAAAGCATCCAGCCATGTAATATGAAAAATAGAGACATTTATTGAAGAAGATACAAGAAACATTGTACTTAGGACAGTGACACCTTAGTCCCCTTCAAAGCGGGCACCTTGGACCTCACACAGTTCTCCCTGCGTCTCTTAACCTTACGCGTTGAGCGTTCCCAGGTGTTCTGCCTGCTGCAGGCCTTACAGAGCGTGCATCACTTCCAACAGATTCTCGACCATCTTTGAACCGTCTGTGCCACACTTCTACTTGTGCGGCACTCATGGCATCGTCCCCAGAAGCCTTGTGAATCATCTGAATGGTTTCCCTGGAGGAACGTTCAAGCTTAATGCAAAATGTGATGCTGATGCAGATTGGTTGCTCTACTCGCTCAGTCATTTAGAATGCAAAGGCCGCACAGCACACGTGCTCACTCAGCAGCGTCTAGCACCCGCCGACTGGTACCGCGAAGCCATCGTTGTTCACGCGTGTGCATCCCAGTGCACTCGCCTCGGCTGCTGGGTTACATCAGTGTGGTGCAAACCCTTCTCGTTGTAGTGACAATGGCTGGATACTTCCTGGACAGCCTGCTTCCGCCTTTGGGAAACATGTTTTCTCATGGGGGTGGATGGCGGCAAGGAACTGTATGAAGATACCATTTTCTCTGTATTTTTTGGAAAATTTACCAAGATCATGATAATTAGAAGAAAGGAGATTTTTTTCATTTTGGAAGAAATATAAAAGCAAATTGTTTATATTTGGAAGTTTTGTTTTTATTTTTTTAGCTCTAGGCCTGAATCCGATATATTTGGAAATTTTGGAAGCTTTCTCAAAGTTAGCATGATTGAAATGAGCATATTACAGAAATTTCATAGTTTTAGTTTACATTTGCCTTTCAAGTATAAGATTTTTACTGCTGCTGTATAGTTTGCTCTGTCATAGTACCTTATTGCCGTGTTTTTATTCTGCATCTTCTTCCTGGTTTTTGTATAAGAATGGATGCTGTTATTACTGATACAATGTAACTGCAATCTAGTGGGTTTTAGTGACAGTACTGTAATGTTAAATAGTAACACTCTTTAAAAATATTTTTCTGGCCGGGCGCGGTGGCTCACGCCTGTAATCCTAGCACTCTGGGAGGCCGAGGTGGGCGGATCGTTTGAGCTCAGGAGTTCGAGACCAGCCTGAGCAAGAGCGAGACCCCATCTCTACTAAAAATAGAAAGAAATTATATGGACAGCTAAAAATATATATATAGAAAAAATTAGCCGGGCATGCTGGTGCTCACCTGTAGTCCCAGCTACTCGGGAGGCTGAGACAGGAGGATCCCTTGAGCTCAGGAGTTTGAGGTTGCTGTGAGCTAGGCTGATGCCACGGCACTCACTCTAGCCTGGGCAACAGAGTGAGACTCTGTCTCAAAAAAAAAAAAAAAAAAAATTTTCTTTTCTTTGTTTCTTTTTTTTTTTTTTTGAGATGGGATCTCACTTTGTTGCCCAGGCTGGAGTGTAGTGGTGCACAGCTCACTGAAGCCTCGAACTCCTGGGCTCAAGTGATCTCCTGCCTCAGCTTCCAGAGTGGCTGGGTGCACTACCACGCCTGGCTAATTTTTCCTTTTTTATTTTTGGAGACAGAGCCTGGCTAGAGTGCAGTGGCATCATCGTAGCTCACTGCAACCTCAAACTCCTGGGCTCAAGCAATCCTCCTGCCTCAGCCCCACGAGAAGCTGGGACTACAGGTGAGCACCAGCATGCCCGGCTAATTTTTTCTATTTTTTTTTTTTTTTTTGAGACAGAGTCTCACTCTGTTGCCCAGGCTAGAGTGAGTGCCGTGGCGTCAGCCTAGCTCACAGCAACCTCAAACTCCTGAGCTCAAGGGATCCTCCTGTCTCAGCCTCCCGAGTAGCTGGGACTACAGGCATGCGCCACCATGCCCGGCTAATTTTTTCTATATATATTTTTAGTTGTCCATATAATTTCTTTCTATTTTTAGTAGAGGTGGGGTCTCGCTCTTGCTCAGGCTGGTCTCGAACTCCTGAGCTCAAACGATCCGCCCACCTCGGCCTCCCAGAGTGCTAGGATTACAGGCGTGAGCCACCGCGCCCGGCCTCTTTTTTCTATTTTTTATAGAGTTGGGAGTCTCGGTCTTGGTCAGGCTGGTCTCGAAGTCCTGAGTTCAAGCAATCCTCCCTCCTTGGCTTCCCAGAATGCTAGGATTATGGGCATGAGCCACCGTGCCCAGCCATAATTTTTCTATCTTTTCTAGAGATGGAGTCTCACTATGTTGCTCAGGCTGGTCTCAAACTCCTGACCTCAAGCCATCCTCCCACCTCAGCTTCCCAAAGTGCTGAGCCACAGGGCCCAGCCAGTAACACCCTTCAGTAAGTGCACAAGAAAAAAAAAAAAAGTAAAATAAAGTAAGTGCACAACCAAAGGCCAAGTGAAATTTAGCTGGTTAAGCTAATTGTAGCTGATAAAACTTTAAATCACATCAAAGAGGGGAAACAAACAGCAGTAGGTGAACACTCTTAAAATGTAGGGAGCAAACGATGTTGGGAGATTTTCAACTAAAGTATAATCTCTTGGTTAATACATAAATGACAAGAGGTAGAATTCTACTTAAAGTATACATTTGTGGAAAAATCTTTCGTACACTAGATTTTTCAGAATTCGTTGGCGAGATTGTGTACTTTAAGGACTCGAAAGTTAATTTCCTGAGGTTCGGGCGTGTCGGGTTCTTGAGGCGCAGACGTGTGCTGTCTGCTCTGTGCAGTGAACCAGCGTGCAGCGTGGTGATGGGCGGAACTGGTGGGCAGGGGTGTAGCTTGCGGTGATACGGGGCGGGGTGGGGGCTGCTGGTGGGTTCTGGGACTGAGATTCCCAGCATGGATTTGCAGAGTGACTGTGGCCACAGGGGAAAATCACTCCCCTGCTATGAGCTGGCGTCCTTTGACCTGTCACCAGCAGAGGAGGCAGGCTTGGGTGCTTAAGCAGCTGACATCACAGGACTAATACCCAGACTCGCCTTTCTGGTGACCCCAAGCCTTCTGTTTCTAATCACTGTGCAACACCACCTCCCACAGGAAAATAGCTTTGTCTTTTTTTTTTTTCTATTTCTCTTATCAATTATGTGTTAACGTACTAAGCTAATGGTTAGGTATTCTGTGCTTAAAAATTATAGATAGGTTTTCAGAATTTTTCCAATTTAAACGTCTGTTTTAGTCTTACCGTGATATCTGAAATTTGGGTGTTCACTTGCTGGGGTTCCCGGGGAGTTCCGCCGTGGGACGTGTGCTGAAGAGGGCCTGGAAATGAGCTCTTCGAGGAGGACGAGGGGTCAGTCCGTCTTGTAGTTCTCTTAAGCTCATAGGATAGCAAGGTGTGGAAGCTGTGGGACTTAGTCACTGGGGATTTATCCATCAAAAGGGCACTGAGGTCTCGTAGGTAGGTGTTTCAGGGAAGGTCTTTGTGAAATCTAGAAAATGTCTGTGGTGTATGTTTGTCCCAGGTTGCCAGCGTGTCCCCCATCCCCGTCCCCTCCAGTGCGGCAGCCACGCGGGTGGCGGTGGCGTCGCTTTTCTGAACTGGCCAGGTGCTTTCCCTAGGGGCGAGGCTCTGAAAGTAGTCAGGTCACCTTGAATATTACCTGTGTTGGCCATAAGTTATTGCACAACTTACGTGGTAGGGTATTTGTCACTAATTGTCTTTGTCTCTCTGCAGCCCTCACTGCTTCCGTTTCTAGCCAGCGCCTCCCCACAGCCTGCCCGTCTGAACTGGTGTCACTCATTTGGTTGGTTGGAAAACTGACAGCCCATTCACGGACTCTGATGGCTGAAGAGAGGAACAGTGACTGGGTTCTCGGGGACATTTGGCAGTGTCTGGAGACATGTGTGGTTGTCATAACTTGGCAGGTGCTACTGGCGTCTGATAGGTGGATGCCAAAGGATGCAGTTCAACACCCTGCATGCACAGGGCACCCCCACTGTCTGCAGTGTGGGCAAGACCCCTGCGCTGTGCCGGGGGCCTAGCATGGTGCTCCTGGGCAGAGGGAAGTGGCCTGCCTGAGGGTGAGTGAGGTCCGGTTCTCCCTTCCCTGTGTGGCAGTTATGTGTGCTGGGATTCTGCCGCCTGCCCATGCCAGGGTGTTTCTGGGGGGTCTCCAGAGGGTGCTTCCTACATACTTCTGAGCTCTCCGTGGGTGCCCTACCTTTCTGCTGGGCTTTTGGCTTCTACTTTCATGAAAAGGAAGTGCTTTGCACCTTTGGGCAGTAAACTTAGGAACCTGATGGTGGCTCACACCGTGTGAGAAGGTAACCGGTGAAGCGCTTCTCACTCTGAGGCTGTCTGAGTCTCCTCGTTGACCTCTGGAAGCTCTTGCAGGGGCCTCCCCTTGTGACCAAAGCTCCAAGCTTCTGGCTGAAGGGGCTGCTCTGGGGGTGCTGATGCTCTGTGGTGGGGGGGAGAAGGCGTCCCAGCAGTCCCTGAGTGCCTCTCCATCCTTGGTTAGTCATACGTGGGGCTGCCAGGTTGTTCTAACACACACATGAGTTTCATTTTAAAACAAACACGAATATGTTATGAAATAGAATGAAAAGTTCATATTAATTTTTCTCCTGTAACACTAGACTTCAGTGTGTATTTTTTTGAGAACATGGACATGTTTTGCATAACCATAGTTCAGTTGTCGACATCACTGAATTTCACTGACATTGAGCTGCTTTCTGATGCACATGACGTTAATCGTACAGCGGTTCTTCCTTCCAGGGTCCAGGCACCCAGGAACACGGGTTGCATTTGCAGGTCATGTCTGCTCTCCTGTCGTCTGGAACAGCTTTTCTGTCTTTCTTACCCTTGACATTTTAAAGAGTATGGACCAGTTATCCTGAAAAACAGTCTTCATTTTGGGTCTGTCGGGGGCTTCCTCATGGTTTGATGTAGGTTTTGCATTTTGGGCCGAATACCAGAGACGTGTCCTGGGGCTTCTCTGGCGAGTCATCCCGGTGCAGTTGGTGCTACGTGGAGGGTCCAGTTTGAACCCCTGCTTGGGCCTTGGCACCAGCTCTCTGCTTTGGCCACCTGGACTGCCGGGTTCACGCTTCCTCACGGTTGCTGCCAGCTCTTCCCTGTGCCCTGTCCTTGCCCCACCTGCTAAGTGTCTGTAGTGTCTGAGATGCACCTGTCCTCAGGGCTGCACTGCAGATCCTGCTTCCTCTGTGAGGTCCCTTTCTCTTTTTCTTTTTCTGAGATAGAGTCTTGTTCGGTCCCCTGGGTAGGGTGCAGTGGTGTCATTGTAGCTCACTGCAACCTCAAACTCCTGGGCTCAAGCGATCCTCCTGCCTCGGCCTCCTGAGTAGCTGGGACTACAGGCATGCGCCATCGTGCCCGGCTACTTTTTCTATTTACAGGAGAGACGGAGTCTCGCTCTTATTCCGGCTGGTCTCCTGAGCTCAAGCGATCCTCCTGCCTCGGCCTCCCAGAGTGCTGGGATTGCAGGCTGAGCCACCGCGCTGGCCAATGGCAGACATGCCTTTCAACAAGCAGTTACTAAGTTCCTGTTGGGTTTTGTTCTGGGACACACAGATGGGGAAGTCTGTTCTCACTCTTGGTGGATGTATGTTGTCCAGTTTTACAGCCCACAACCAGGAGGGCCAGAGCAATCGGCGAGACTTTTAGGGGGGATTTGGAGCCGGGCTGAGAGGATGCAGTGGTCAAGGTGGTCTTGTGGGGGCTCCGCCTCCCTCTCCCTTCTTTCCCCTCTAACCTCCTCCCACCCCCTCCCTCCTTTCCCCTCCGTCAGTCTGCCTGCTTCCCTCTTTCTCTCCATTTTCCTCCTCCCCAGCCCCTGCCGCTCAGTCCCTGTTGGGTCCCTGTTGGGTCCGTCATCTTTCTGAGGCCCAGATTGGAGTCTGAACGCAAAAGCTCCCAAATTCGGGGCACTTTCAATGTCTCGGGATTTTCACAGTGCCCTCAGGCCAAAATAAATATCTGAATTCCCTTTATTGAGTCTAAACAACTTAAGTGTGTCCCAGGATGTTAGTAACCATTTGAAAATAATACCCATAAATCGAAGGAATCCATTTTTGAGTTCATTCTTAAATAACCAGAGTTACTAACTGATGGGTGGGGTAGCTTCTCAGACTGCAGCGTCAGGCCGGACTCCCCTCGTTTCCTGCTGCGGGTTGGTTTCCACGCAGAGCTCAGCGCTCGCTTTGCATCCAGGCAGCTTTGCATCCAGGCAGCCACAAACCTGGCTCTAGGGGGCTGAGGTCACCGGGAAGGGTGTGGCGCCACCTGCTGTTGGACCGTCGACCTCCTCAA
The DNA here is from genome assembly GCF_041146395.1 of Eulemur rufifrons. NCBI lineage: Eukaryota > Metazoa > Chordata > Mammalia > Primates > Lemuridae > Eulemur > Eulemur rufifrons. Next base: position 670,958 of record NW_027182866.1, on the reverse strand, counting down.
GCTGGGCCCCGTGCTGCTGGGCGGCTGCTACCGCGCCACGCGCTTCCCTCGGCTGCGAAGTGCCTTTCCCTGTCCTGTGAGTTCCTGCAGCGTCTGTGGCGTCTTGTGGGAGCTGAGGCTTTAGTGGCTCACGGCCTCTGCCTGAGCCCGTCCCTGTGGCCTGCCAGGTGGGGTGGTGTGTTCCCGTGACAAGGGGCCACCCCTGCAAGTACTTGGACAAGGATGGAAGGACGGCTGGCTCTCACTCCCCCCCCCCACCCCGGGCATGAGAGTTAAGTCTCTGACCAGGGGGGTGGGGACGGCAGAGGGGCCTCGCCAGCATTCACAGCGGCTTCTGTGGTGGAGGTGGAGCTCAGCCTCTAGGAAATGTTAAAGCAGACTTTTAGAAGATGCCCTGTAGTTTTTCCTGACAGATGGGACAGGTGAACTGGAAACAGATGTTCTCTCAAGTTAGCAAGTGGCTGCCTTTATGTTAGGCATTCCCTAGTTCTGGCCACGAGCCTTTCTCCTATTTCTGAGAGATAAGCGGGTAATACAGTGATGATACTCTTGAATTCTTATAAAGAAAAAAATATTAAAGATGTTTTACAGTTGCCTTTTTTTGGGTTTGTTTTCTTTAAAGAGACAGGGTCTTGCATTGTTGCCCAGGCTGGAGTGCAGTGTTGTGATCACAGCTCGCTGCAGCCTGGAACTCAGACTCAAGCGATCCTCCTGCCTCAGCCTCCTGAGTAACTGGGACTACAGGTGTGCGCCACCACACCCGGCTAATTTCTGTATTTTTAGTAGAGATGGGGCTGGTCTCAAACTCCTGGCCTCAAGTGATCCTCCGGCGTTGGTCTCCCAAAGTGCTGGGATTACAGCATCAGCCTCCACTCCCAGCCTGTCTTTTTTATTTTTTAAGGCTACCTGTGTCTATTGACCATTCATATGTTTCGGGGAACTGAATTATTGCTGGATGTGTATGTTTTTGGATCCGGGTATGCTGCTTTGTGACTCGCACTCTTCAGCTGGCGAAGAGACACAGCAGCCCCTTACCTGTGGTTTTGCCTTCGGCATTTTCAGTTACCTCGGCACCTTCACATGACTCTTATTACCGTGTATTTTATTATCAGTTATTGTTACTCTCTTACTGTGCCTAATTTATACATTAAACTTTATCGCAGATATGTTTGTATAGGAAAAAATATAGTTTATGTTGGGTTTGGTACTATCCATAGTTTCGGGCATTCCCCGGGGGTCTCGGAGCGTATCCTCCGAGGGTGGGGGGGGGGACTGCCATGACTGCCAGTGAGCTTCACTGAGAGACGCTTGTTTCTGTGGTGGAGATCCCAGCCTTTGCCTGGCCTCCCCATGCTCCCTTCTCAGGCATCCCACTCACTGTCCATGTGGCCGGGCCAGCTGCCCGTAGGACTCACTGCATCTTCTCTGGTGCCGCCTGGCCCAGAGGACTCTTTCTAGAAACGGAGACACGCTGGTGTTGGCAGTCGTTGTGATGTAGGATTGCAGACGGTGTGGGAGTGTGGGCAGGACAACAGTGGCTGGTAAGAGAAAGGGCGGCAGAGGGGTAGAGAAAGTACACCCAGAAAAACAGAAAGCTCCCCAAGGAGCCAGCCTAGGCTGGGTTTGGTTCCTGTTTCTACTTTCTCATTTTCAGTTTCTTTCTGTTTTTTTTTTAGACAGGGTCTCCCTTTATTGCCCAGGGTGGAGAGCAGTGGCGTCATCACAGCTCACTGCAGCCTGGAACTCCTGGGCTCACGGGATCCTCCTGCCTCAGCCTCCCGAGTAGCTGGGACCATAGGTGCACCCAGCACGCCTGGCTAAGTTTTCTATTTTCTGTAGAGATGGGATCTTTCTCTTGCTTGGGCTGGTCTCGAACTCCTGACCTCAAGTGATTTTCCCGCCTCAGCCTCCCAGAGTGCTGGGATTATAAGCATGAGTTACCACGCCCAGCCAGTAAGCTTCTTGGAGAATTTCTATAACTAATGGTACTTTGATCAAAGAATTTTATCTTACTTAGATATTTGCTTGCTTAAAGCTTAACTCGGAAGGAACATCTGGAACTAACAGGAAATCCTCCTTAGAACAGATTTTTGTAGGACTCTTTTCTGTTTCTACCTTTTTTTTTTTTTTTTGGAGACAGGGTCTTGCTCTGTTGCCCCGGCTAGAGGCCAGTAACATCATCATAGCTCACAGCAGCCTCAGACTACTGGGCTCAAGCCATCCTCCTGCCTCAGCCTCCTGTCCACTTCTTTACTGTGGTCTTCTTACTCTCCTCCCCTTTTTTTTTTTTTTTTTTAATAACTGAGCTTTTTTGTACCAACATAGTTTAAGAGAGGGTTAGCAGTTGGACTAAACATTCCAGGAATGGAGACAATAAGGTTAATTTGCCTCTCACACCCAGAGAGTTTGCCGGTGTTTCATGTGAGCAGGGAATAAACTCGACCCTTCCCTCTCCTTGGAACTCTGTAGATGTCAAAGCATCAGAGTGGCCTTCTCTGGCCACCTTTTTATGAACGACCCCTGTCCCACCTATCTTACCCAGTTTCATTTTTCCTTCGCAGTGAACGGCCCCTGTCATATCGAAATTAAAGACTGACATTATTTACGTAGTGTGACACAGCTGGAAAGTGAGCTCCGTGAGAGCAGAAGCCGTGTCGTTTCCTGCGGGTCCCTGCGTGCCGCTGCCTGGCCCGTGATGGTAGCTTGGTCCGTGGTCGTAGGTGTCAGGTGAACGAGTGAAGGGCGGCTCACAGACATAACCCGGGCATCGGGGCCAGTTTATTGATAGATGATTTGTCAATAATTTAAAGCTTTCATCGTTTTTAGTACCGTTACATACAGTGTGGCTGCACATGTGCTCGGACCCCAGCAAACGTCTGTGCGTGTCTCGTTCCGGCCTGCAGGGGTGCCCGGCACAGTGACGGGCTCGCAGATGCCTTTCTCCCAGCGACCCCGGGACCCAGACGCCAGCCCAGCCTCGCAGAGCACCGTGTGGTCTGCACAGCCTGAGGCGTGGTTTCTGTTGTTTTGTTTCTTTCCAGTCTCCATTCCAAATCACAGATTATTTAGAACGTGGATTATAAAAACACTTTTGACTCAGAATACCTTCCGTGTTTTGCAGGTTTTATAGGAAATTAAGGTGCTCATGTCTTTAGCTACTAAGTCCTTTTTCTTGACTGTTGGGGGGAATATTTTACTTTTTAAAATTGTCTCTAATTCTTTAAGGCAAAAATTATTCGTGTTTCTAGGATTTCTGTTGAAGCAGCTAGTGGTTAAGGTCTCGGTCCGAATCCGGCAGAGAGCACCGGAGTCGCCGGGGGTGTGTGTGTACATCTGTTTGACCTCCCTGGGCTTACTGAATCAGACTGCTTGGGAGGAATACCTGGGAATACAGTTGGTGCGGGTTTAAAATTAGGCTAGGCTAAAAAGTTCGATTTTTCTTCCGTAGGAGGAGTATCTGAAGACTTTTGAGCGGAGGAGTCATATGTCAGAGCTGTCCTTCAGAAAGATAAATCAGGCAGTGATGTGTAAGATGGATTGAAGAAGAAGAGAGGTGGGGTGAGGAAGAAAGTAACAGGCAAAGATGGTGAGCCGGAGGAGGCCGAGGCACGGGGGTAGAGCGCAGGGTGCGGGGGGCACTGGCTGGAACGCGGTGGCAGTGTGGTCTGCGGGTGTCGGGGTCTGTGCGGGGCCATCAGTGGGTCTGGAAAGGAAAGGCACCCTGAGTCCCTCATCCTTTCACACTGGTGGCATCTGACAGGCCCGTCAGCGTGATAGGGGATGGCTAGAGTTTCTAGGAATTGGGGGGCGTCAGGCAGGGAAGTAACAGGGAGTGGATGGCTGACACGGGAGAACCAGTTAGCAGGGCTCGAGGAGGACGTGAGTGGGGGTGGCAGATGCTGCCGAGACCGGCCACGCGGAAGGAGGCTGAGGGTCTGTTGTTGCTGGCTTTGCAGTCGTAGGGTGGGCAATTGGAGGCCACAGATTCGAGCTTGGAAGGGATGACAGAGGTGGGGATTTGGGAGTTCTCATGGAGACCAGCGATGAAGCCATAAAGTGAAGAGATCACATATCTGTTCACAAGCACCTGGGTTACTTGGTGCTGGTGTAGGTTTGGATATACAGAACGTTCTATTAGTGTTACTGATTGCAAGAAACAAACCAATGGAAGCTCTAGATCAAGCAAAAGTAATAACATTAATGGGATTAATTGTAAGGAGTGGAATGGAGAGGGGCCTAGGAATGGACAGGAAGAAGGAGGGTGATCTGGAGGGTAGCCAGCCGCAGCTGTGCGTTCCTGTTACACGTCCGGGTGTGGGGTCCCGCCCGACTTAAGGGCTCAGTGTCCGTGCTGTTGGGGGATAGAGTTTGTTTGGCCTGGCTTGAGTTGGAGGTCCCACCCCCGGTCTGGGCAGAGTGGTGGGCAGACAGGGCTGTGAGGTCAGTGTGAACGAGCTGCTGCCCGTGGCCCATCCCAAGACCGTGGCGTTTGGAGGAGGAGCAGTGGTGGCAGCTCTTAGAAAAGGTAGCGTGAAGGCTGAACAGGTCCCTCCCCAAGAAAGCGTTCAGAGCAGTGACCAGGGCAAGGCACTGTCCTTGCCTACAGCTGGTAGAATAGAAAAATAGCAATGAACTGAGTGGACGGAAGGCAGATTGCTTAAGTAGGGGAAGGGTGGAAGGTTCTTGAAGAGGCATCTTTGAGCTCTGTCTTTAAGGTTAAATGGCATTTCCTGGCTTGGGGAGAGGGCAAAGAACGTTTTGAGCAAAGGGGTAAATCTTAATTCTTGTATCTAACTTTCTCTTTTAGATGTACACAGACTCCTTGTTTTAAAATGAGAGTAAATACAGTGTCCCTGTCAGCCACTAGGCTCAGGAGTCAGATTGCTGAGTGTAATCCTAGCTCTGCCCCTTACTTTTTGTACAGCTGCTTTTCTGTGGTCTTGCAGAGTTGAAGTCACAGGCGTGATGATGATGGCGATCAGGACAGGGATTGAGTCAGGTGGTGCCTGTGAAGTATTTAGCATCGTAGCCTCTGGCACACCACAAGTCCTTGATACTTTTTATCGTTTAAAAATAATTTGAACTGTATCTTCTTTTTTAGCTATACTTTTAAAATCTAGTTTGGTGGCTTGGACTATATCTGTTTAGCTATTCTCAACATTTCAAATGTGTATATTCATGACGCTTACTAATTAAATTGTTGTAAGACTTAAATGGATAATAGGAAGAGTGCTTAGAGCAGTGCCTGATGCAGAGCTGAGTGCCGTGTGGGCGGCGTGTTGGCGTGAGCACCGCGTCGCTGCTGATCACGGAGTCGGAGGGCACCCGTGCACGGACTGGGACGCTGGGGCCTCAGTGGGATGTCTTCCTCATTTTTCCCCCTTTGGGGAAAACATCCTCTAGTAGCTTCCTGGATTTTGTGTGTCTTTATTCTGACCTTGGCGTGTTAGTTTTGTTGAGTATAGAATTCTTGGTTGGAGTTAGTTCAAGATATTCCTCTGTTTTCTTTGAGCTTCCAATGTTGCAGTTGGGAAATCTGGTGCCCTTTGATTCTTGACCCCTTATATGGCACCAGTTTTACCATCTGGACACTTTGAGGGTCTGCGTCTTGTCTCTGGTTTTTTGAAATGTGATATGCTTTGGTATTAGTCTCTTTTCGTTCATTGTGCTGGGCATCTTTTTAGTCTGGAAATTAGTGCATCTGTTTAGTCTGGAAACTTATTTAGATCTAGAAGGAATTTATCAGAGCTTTATAGGGGCATTGTGTTAGTCTGCCTCCTCATTTCTCTATTGAATTTAAAGTGCTCTGAGCATTTTGCTGTTTTTATACACTTTTCCATATTGACGTATTTCCCTGGCCATGTTTCCCTGGTTCTTCCTCCAAAAACATATCAAATGTTTAATAGTCATTACTGTTCTTAATGGCAAAGTTACTTTTTTTCTTGCTAAATTTGAGGTACTCACCTAGGTGAAATCAAAATTGGGAGAAAGTTGAAGAGATTTTTTTTGGCCATATTGCATAGTGACCGTCCTTCTGGAAAAAATGAAAAACTTTCCAACATAACTTTTTCCCTAAAGATTTACTGTGTCCCCTATAGAAACCACAGTGAAGTGGTTGCTAAGAAAAAAGGGTGCGAGTGGGGTTCAGTGAACACAGGAAAATACAAGGCATTTTAGAAGATTTAGTGAAAAAGATACCCAACATGTATCATACATAAAACTGTGAGGAATTTTAGGAGATGGAGACTGTGAAAAAGAGTTAAATGGAAATGTTAGAGGTAAAAAAAAAATCGAACATGAATAATTTCTTCTGAAAAATTATCCTGTTGAGCTTATCAGCAGATTGACTTAGCTGAAGAAGGAATCAGGGAAACTGAAGATGGGGTCAGTAGAAATCCAAAGAATAAACTGACAAAAACAGTCTCCAGAGTTGTGGGGCGGGACAGACGGCTGACATGCGTGTAATTGCCGCTCTGGAGAGAAAGTGGGGCAGAGGAAACGCTTGAAGAGCTCATGGTTAAGAATATTTCACTTAATAAAAGACAGCAAACCAGAGACCTGTGAAGTTCAGAGAACTCTAAGCACCTTCAGTACAAACCAACCCACCACCTGGGCGTCACAGTCAAACTGCTGAAAATCAAAAATAAAGAGAAAAATTTGAATGTAGCCAGAGAAAAAAGATACATTTCATCCAAAGGAACAAAGAACTACAATAGACTTTTTGTTAAAAACTATGCAAGTGAGAAGAGAGTGGAGTAACATCTTTTTTTTTTCTTGTTTTACTTAAAGAGACATCTTGCTCTGTGGCTCGGGCTGAAGCACGGTGGTGTGATTGTAGCTCCCTGCATCCTCCAACTCCTGCGCTCAAGCGACCTGCCTCAGCCTCCTAAGCAGTGGGGACCACAGCGTGTGCCATCGAGCCTGTGAGTACATCTTGAAAGGCCTGAAGGGACAAAAGTGTCAGAAGTCCACATCCAGTGAAAATACTTTTCAGAATGAAGGCGAAGTAAAGACTTTCTCATGCAAAAGCTGCAGAGTTCATTGCCAGTAGATCTGCCCTACAAGAGCAGGAAGTGCGTCAGGCAGAAGTGCAGCCGCTGCGGCAGGCACCCTGCGGCCATCTGTGCCAGCTGTCCGGTCGGGCACAGTCCCCAGCGTGGCCGCTCTCCCTGGAGATGCCTGCTGCGTGGTTGGAGCCCCAGGCTGCTTGTGCTCTGACCAGTGGCTGCAAGTTTGGGGCGTTCCCACGATCTCCTTGTGATATTATTAATGTATAACATATGTAAAGATATGTTTTCATCTGTGGTTCCTGACTCATAACTCCCATAGCGCTTGTCACAGTCTTTTGTGACAATGTTGGGTGCTTAGGACTCAGAAGCAGCCTCAGGAAACAGAATTTCAGGACTCCAATCTGATTGTGAATCACAAGACCCTCATTCCATAGAGGGTCCTGCCCCGTACCCGGGAGGAGGGGATGCTGCCCAGGGAGGTCAGGAAGACTCTGAGCAGACAGGCCTTGCTGGGCTTAGATCAGATGTTCTTTGTCCAGTGACGTCTCTGTACAGTTGTCAGTGATGCCTGTCCAACGAAGGTCTCCATAAAAGCCCCAAGAGGACGGGGCTCAGGGAGCTTCCAGAGAGCTGAACACATGGAGGTCCCAGCGCGGGGGTGGTGCACCTGCGGAGGGGTGGAAGCTCCTGGCCCTTCCCTCGCACCTCGCCCCGTGCATCTCTTTGTCTGTCTCCTTCATAATGTCCTTTATAACAAATGAGGAAACGTGTTTCCTGAGTTCTGTGAGCTGCTCCAGCAAATTAAATGAAACCGAAGAAGCAGCTGTGGGAACCCCGACTTGAAGCCAGTTGGTCAGACGTTCTGGAGGCCTGGACTTGTGGCTGGCGTCTAAGAGGGGGCTGAGCTCTCAACCTGTGGGATTGGACGCTGTCTCCACGTGGACAGTGTCAGGGTTGAGTTGGAGGGCAGCCCGCTGGTGTCCCCTCCTGGTGGTGGGGAGAACCCTGCCAACACGCACACGCACACGCACGCACACGCACACACAGGTCACAAAACTTTTCTGTGTTGATCGTTATTGTGTTGGTGTAAGAGCAAAGGAAAAATGTGGTTTGAGTTTTTTTTAAATATTCCTCAAGTTTGGTAATTTGCTAGAACAACTCACAGAGCTCAGGAGAGCATTATATTTAACACTATGATAATTTTATAAGGGATACAAATCAGACCGACCAAGTGAAGGGACACACAGGGCAAGGTCTGGGAGGGTCTCACAGAGCCCCTGTGCCATCTCCCCGTGGAATCACAGGCTCACACGGAGCTGCCTTCCCCACACAGGAGCTGCCCCGAGCCTTGGGGTCCACAGGGTGGGTTTTTTTTTTTGGTGGTCACAGTTTTTATTGGGGTTTCATTACATAGGCACAATTGATTAATTCATTGACTACGAGATTGAACTCAGTTTCCACACCTCGGACCCCCAGGTCAGAATGGCTTAAAACCCCAACACAGGGCCAAGCATGGTGGCTGATGCTTGTAATCCTAGTACTCTGAGAGGCCAAGGCGGAAGGATCCCTTGAGGTCAGGAGTTCGAGACCACATCTCTACCAAAAATAGAAAAAATTAGCCGGGCATGGTGGCGCATGCCTGTAGTCCCAGCTACTTGGGAGGCTGAGGCAGGAGGATCGCTTGGGCCCAGGAGTTTGAGGTTGCTGTGAGCTATGATGATGCCACCACACTCTAGCCAGGGAGACAGAGTGAGACTCTGTCTCAGAAAACCAAAAAACCCCCAACTCTTTAATCACCTGAGTCATCTTATCTCTTAGCATAAACTCAGGGGCTCATGTGTAACAAAGACACGCCTTATCACTCCAGAAATTCCAAGAGTTTTTGAAGTTCCCTATCAGAAAGACCAGACTAAAATGCTAGACAATTGTGATACAAAGAGTGGGAAGGAAAAAATAGGGTTCGTTGAAAATTCGAGTATAATTCTGACTCCTTGTCAACTATTGATAGTCTGCTGTTGATGGAAATCCTTATTGATAACATAAACAGTTGATTAACACATATTTTGTATGCTACCTGTATTATAGACTGTTTTTTTACAATAAAGTAAGCTAGGGAAAAGAAGGGAAAATATATTTACTATTCATTAATTGGAATTGGCTCATCATAAAGGTCTTTATTCTCATCTTCAGGTTGAGTGGTCTGAGGAGGAAGAGGAGGGTTTAGACTGGTCTTGCGGCTGTCAGAGGCAGAAGAGGTGGAGGAGCACACTCACTCGGTGGGACTTTAGGGAAACAGGTCATCATTTCTGTCTGAATTTTTTACTTTTTCAGTTCTCTAAAGATGCTCCTATGCCAATTGAGTTTCCGTTCCTGTATCATAGAAGGGTCTGCATTTAAAAGAAGTCAAAAGCAGTCCTGAGAGATCGGAACCCTTCTGCCCGGTGGTCTAGTGCTAATCGTTTTCTGTCACTGCAGCTTCTGTGTCCTCGTCCTCGGTGTCTGGCACTGGTGTGGAAGCGCTGCTCCCCGTCACGTCACCCTCTGTGTGGGGCGTGTTGGCTCCTGGGTTTCTACCAAATCCATATCTTAAAGCCCTCCGTCCACCAACTGTTTTGCCATATTCCGTTTCTATCATGGTTCCTGGATTGGCTCTGCTGTAAATCCTGTGAAGTCATGCAGAACATCTGGACACAGTTTTCTCCAGCAGGAAGTTATGATTTTTGGCTTTTTCTGAAACAATGATGGCATCTTCAGTGGTGTAATCCTTCCGTACTTTCATGATGTTTTCTCTATGGGGGTTCTTTTCCATAGCATTGACAAGCCTTTCCGTAGAGTACTGTGTGCGATGACTCTTAAAGGTCCTTATGACAGCCGGGTGCGGTGGCTCACACCTGTAACCCCAGCAGTCTGGGAGTCTGAGGCAGGTGGATCGCTTGAGCCCAGGAGTTTGAGGTTGCAGTGAGCTATGACGACATCATTACACTCTAGCCCAGGCAATAGAGCGAGACTCTGTCTCCAAAAAAAAAAAAAGAAAGAAAATGGTCCTTATGTCTCCGGATCTAGAGGCTAAGTTAAGAACTTTGTATTTGGGGACAAGTAGACCACTTAACACCTTCGGTGTTGAACTCATAGGTTTCTGGGTGGCCAGGCGCATTGCCCAATATCAAAAGAACTTTAAAAAGCCGTCCCTTATTGGCAAGGTACCTTCTGACATCAGGGACAGAGCATCCATGGGGCCAGTCCAGGAAAGGGGTTTTCACTGTCCCTGCCTGGTACAACCAAGAGACTGACAGCTGGGGTTATCTTTTCCCTTCAAGGCCCGTAGCCTCATGGATGAGTGTGATCCTGACCCAAACCCGACTGCACGTGCACGGAGCCGTAGAGGCAGCCTGTCCGCTCCTGCCTCAAATGCCCCCAAATACTGGTGCCCACTGCTCTTCCTTGCTAGTGCATGTCCTTTGTGGCATTTTTTTCCCCCAGAATAGGTAACTTTCATCTGTATTAAAAAGTGGTGCGGGCAGATTTTCTTCTTCCCCAATGATTTTCTCAGTGGTATCTGGAGCTCTGCTGCCTCTTGGTTGGCAGAAGCTGCTTCTGTCATTTTGACAGTTTTAAAGCCCAGTCTCTTTCTGAATTATCAAACCATCCTTTGCTGGCATTTAAGTCTCCAGCTTTTAGATCCTTCATCTTCCTTTTGCTTTAGGTTGTCATCAAATGACGACTTCTCAAATCACATTGGAGTCTATAGGTATATCTTTCTTACAGCAATCTTGCACCCACATAAAAGCTGCATTTTCTCTTCTCTCCTCTCTGAGGGTCTCTCTCTTGCCCCGGGTAGGCTGCCGTGGCTCGTCACAGCTCAGCGCAATCTCAAACTCAGGGCTTCGAGCAATCTTCCCGCTTGGCCTCCCAAAGTGCTAGAATTACAGGTGTGAGCCGCCACTCCTG